>NC_092811.1:52815338-53157213 GCF_040954645.1 Diabrotica undecimpunctata
TCTGAGAAAACTAAAATCTTCTATCTCAAGATAAAGTTGAAAATAATACATGGAAATTAAAACGTTTAGTGTTTTGTTCTTTTTCTCTTCCATTTCTTCTTTTTATATGGACAAGACCCTGTCTGTTTTTCAATGTGCCTCCAGTAAGTTGACATCCCATTGTTTTCGTGGTCTTCCAACTGATCGTCTTTCTATAGGAGACTCGTCTCTTGCCATCTTAA
The DNA here is from genome assembly GCF_040954645.1 of Diabrotica undecimpunctata. Taxonomy (NCBI): domain Eukaryota; kingdom Metazoa; phylum Arthropoda; class Insecta; order Coleoptera; family Chrysomelidae; genus Diabrotica; species Diabrotica undecimpunctata. The sequence goes on from NC_092811.1 coordinate 52,815,560, forward strand.
CTGGTCTATTTGTTATCATTCGGCTGTATCTGTAGTGTATGACCATTAATTTTTCCAAGTGTTTTCATTTCTGCTGTTTATAATATCCTTTTTGTCCTCTTTGTGTTAGGTCTTGTTTCTACAGCGTAGGTCATTATTGGTCTGATGACTGTTTCCCAAATTTTGCTTTTTGTTTCTTTCCCGATATTTTTAGTTTTCCATATTGTTTCATTTAGGCAGCCTACTGCTCTGTGTGCTCTATTTACTTGATTTTCCACTTCAGTTTTGAGCTTTCCGTATCTAGATAATGTGATGCATAGATATTTAAACTCCCTTACTTGTTCTATTATTTGACCCCCGCTCTAAAAGAAGAAAAAACCTTCAGTAGTAAGCCAGTCGTCGGCGCTCGGTCCACAGCGACATTCGACGCCTAAATGTTTCAGTAGAAACCTAAGACTGGTAAACACTGAATCTTTTTTTGGAATATCAGTTATCCCGGCTCTGTGTGTATTGTCTTTTTCATTTCTGAGAAAACTAAAATCTTCTATCTCAAGATAAAGTTGAAAATAATACATGGAAATTAAAACGTTTAGTGTTTTGTTCTTTTTCTCTTTCATTTCTTCTTTTTATATGGACAAGACTTTGTCTGTTTTTCAATGTGCCTCCAGTAAGTTGACATCCCATTGTTTTCGTGGTCTTCCAACTGATCGTCTTTGTATAGGAGACTCGTCTCTTGCCGTCTTAACTGGCCTATTTGTTATCATTCGGCTGTATCTGTAGTGTATGACCATTAATTTTTCCAAGTGTTTTAATTTCTGCTGTTTATAATATTTTTTTTGTCCTCTTTGTGTTAGGTCTTGTTTCTGCAGCGTAGGTCATTATTGGTCTGATGACTGTTTCCCAAATTTTGCTTTTTGTTTCTTTCCCGATATTTTTAGTTTTCCATATTGTTTCATTTAGGCAGCCTACTGCTCTGTGTGCTCTATTTACTTGATTTTCCACTTCAGTTTTGAGCTTTCCGTATCTAGATAATGTGATGCATAAATATTTAAACTCCATTACTTGTTCTATTATTTGACCTCCGCTCTAAAAAAAGAAAAACCTTCAGTAGTAAGCCAGTCGTCGGCGCTCGGTCCACAGCGACATTCGACGCCTAAATGTTTCAGTAGAAACCTAAGACTGGTAAACACTGAATCTTTTTTTGGAATATCAGTTATCCCGGCTCTGTGTGTATTGTCTTTTTCATTTCTGAGAAAACTAAAATCTTCTATCTCAAGATAAAGTTGAAAATATTACATGGAAATTAAAACGTGTAGTGTTTTGTTCTTTTTCTCTTTCATTTCTTCTTTTTATATGGACAAGACTTTGTCTGTTTTTCAATGTGCCTCCAGTAAGTTGACATCCCATTGTTTTCGTGGTCTTCCAACTGACAGTCTTTCTATAGGAGACTCGTCTCTTGCCGTCTTAACTGGTCTATTTGTTATCATTCGGCTGTATCTGTAGTGTATGACCATTAATTTTTCCAAGTGTTTTCATTTCTGCTGTTTATAATATCCTTTTTGTCCTCTTTGTGTTAGGTCTTGTTTCTGCATCGTAGGTCATTATTGGTCTGATGACTGTTTCCCAAATTTTGCTTTTTGTTTCTTTCCCGATATTTTTAGTTTTCCATATTGTTTCATTTAGGCAGCCTACTGCTCTGTTTGCTCTATTTACTTGATTTTCCACTTCAGTTTTGAGCTTTCCGTATCTAGATAATGTGATGCATAGATATTTAAACTCCATTACTTGTTCTATTATTTGACCCTCACTCTAAAAGAAGAAAAAACCTTCAGTAGTAAGCCGGTCGTCGGCGCTCGGTCCACAGCGACATTCGACGCTTAAATGTTTCAGTAGAAACCTAAGACTGGTAAACACTGAATCTTTTTTTTGGAATATCAGTTATCCCGGCTCTGTGTGTATTGTCTTTTTCATTTCTGAGAAAACCAAAATCTTCTATCTCAAGATAAAGTTAAAAATAATACATGGAAATTAAAACGTTTAGTGTTTTGTTCTTTTTCTCTTTCATTTCTTCTTTTTATATGGACAAGACTTTGTCTGTTTTTCAATGTGCCTCCAGTAAGTTGACATCCCATTGTTTTCGTGGTCTTCCAACTGATCGTCTTTGTATAGGAGACTCGTCTCTTGCCGTCTTAACTGGCCTATTTGTTATCATTCGGCTGTATCTGTAGTGTATGACCATTAATTTTTCCAAGTGTTTTAATTTCTGCTGTTTATAATATTTTTTTTGTCCTCTTTGTGTTAGGTCTTGTTTCTGCAGCGTAGGTCATTATTGGTCTGATGACTGTTTCCCAAATTTTGCTTTTTGTTTCTTTCCCGATATTTTTAGTTTTCCATATTGTTTCATTTAGGCAGCCTACTGCTCTGTGTGCTCTATTTACTTGATTTTCCACTTCAGTTTTGAGCTTTCCGTATCTAGATAATGTGATGCATAGATATTTAAACTCCCTTACTTGTTCTATTATTTGACCCCCGCTCTAAAAGAAGAAAAAACCTTCAGTAGTAAGCCAGTCGTCGGCGCTCGGTCCACAGCGACATTCGACGCCTAAATGTTTCAGTAGAAACCTAAGACTGGTAAACACTGAATCTTTTTTTGGAATATCAGTTATCCCGGCTCTGTGTGTATTGTCTTTTTCATTTCTGAGAAAACTAAAATCTTCTATCTCAAGATAAAGTTGAAAATAATACATGGAAATTAAAACGTGTAGTGTTTTGTTCTTTTTCTCTTTCATTTCTTCTTTTTATATGGACAAGACTTTGTCTGTTTTTCAATGTGCCTCCAGTAAGTTGACATCCCATTGTTTTCGTGGTCTTCCAACTGACAGTCTTTCTATAGGAGACTCGTCTCTTGCCGTCTTAACTGGTCTATTTGTTATCATTCGGCTGTATCTGTAGTGTATGACCATTAATTTTTCCAAGTGTTTTCATTTCTGCTGTTTATAATATCCTTTTTGTCCTCTTTGTGTTAGGTCTTGTTTCTGCATCGTAGGTCATTATTGGTCTGATGACTGTTTCCCAAATTTTGCTTTTTGTTTCTTTCCCGATATTTTTAGTTTTCCATATTGTTTCATTTAGGCAGCCTACTGCTCTGTTTGCTCTATTTACTTGATTTTCCACTTCAGTTTTGAGCTTTCCGTATCTAGATAATGTGATGCATAGATATTTAAACTCCATTACTTGTTCTATTATTTGACCCTCACTCTAAAAGAAGAAAAAACCTTCAGTAGTAAGCCGGTCGTCGGCGCTCGGTCCACAGCGACATTCGACGCTTAAATGTTTCAGTAGAAACCTAAGACTGGTAAACACTGAATCTTTTTTTGGAATATCAGTTATCCCGGCTCTGTGTGTATTGTCTTTTTCATTTCTGAGAAAACCAAAATCTTCTATCTCAAGATAAAGTTAAAAATAATACATGGAAATTAAAACGTTTAGTGTTTTGTTCTTTTTCTCTTTCATTTCTTCTTTTTATATGGACAAGACTTTGTCTGTTTTTCAATGTGCCTCCAGTAAGTTGACATTCCATTGTTTTCGTGGTCTTCCAACTGATCGTCTTTGTATAGGAGACTCGTCTCTTGCCGTCTTAACTGGCCTATTTGTTATCATTCGGCTGTATCTGTAGTGTATGAACATTAATTTTTCCAAGTGTTTTCATTTCTGCTGTTTATAATATTTTTTTTGTCCTCTTTGTGTTAGGTCTTGTTTCTGCAGCGTAGGTCATTATTGGTCTGATGACTGTTTCCCAAATTTTGCTTTTTGTTTCTTTCCCGATATTTTTAGTTTTCCATATTGTTTCATTTAGGCAGCCTACTGCTGTGTGTGCTCTATTTACTTGATTTTCCACTTCAGTTTTGAGCTTTCCGTATCTAGATAATGTGATGCATAGATATTTAAACTCCATTACTTGTTCTATTATTTGACCTCCGCTCTAAAGGAACAAAAACCTTCAGTAGTAAGCCAGTCGTCGGCGCTCGGTCCACAGCGACATTCGACTCCCAAATGTTTCAGTAGAAACCTAAGACTGGTAAACACTGAATCTTTTTTTGGAATATCAGTTATCCCGGCTCTGTGTGTATTGTCTTTTTCATTTCTGAGAAAACTAAAATCTTCTATCTCAAGATAAAGTTGAAAATAATACTTGGAAATTAAAACGTTTAGTGTTTTGTTCTTTTTCTCTTCCATTTCTTCTTTTTATATGGACAAGACCCTGTCTGTTTTTCAATGTGCCTCCAGTAAGTTGACATCCCATTGTTTTCGTGGTCTTCCAACTGATCGTCTTTCTATAGGAGACTCGTCTCTTGCCGTCTTAACTGGTCTATTTGTTATCATTCGGCTGTATCTGTAGTGTATGACCATTAATTTTTCCAAGTGTTTTCATTTCTGCTGTTTATAATATCCTTTTTGTCCTCTTTGTGTTAGGTCTTGTTTCTGCAGCGTAGGTCATTATTGGTCTGATGACTGTTTCCCAAATTTTGCTTTTTTTTTCTTTCCCGATATTTTTAGTTTTCCATATTGTTTCATTTAGGCAGCCTACTGCTCTGTTTGCTCTATTTACTTGATTTTCCACTTCAGTTTTGAGCTTTCCGTATCTAAATAATGTGATGCATAGATATTTAAACTCCCTTACTTGTTCTATTATTTGACCCCCGCTCTAAAAGAAGAAAAAACCTTCAGTAGTAAGCCAGTCGTCGGCGCTCGGTCCACAGCGACATTCGACGCCTAAATGTTTCAGTAGAAACCTAAGACTGGTAAACACTGAATCTTTTTTTTTTTGGATATCAGTTATCCCGGCTCTGTGTGTATTGTCTTTTTCATTTCTGAGAAAACTAAAATCGTATATCTCAAGATAAAGTTGAAAATAATACATAGAAATTAAAACGTTTAGTGTTTTGTTCTTTTTCTCTTCCATTTCTTCTTTTTATATGGACAAGACTCTGTCTGTTTTTCAATGTGCCTCCAGTAAGTTGACATCTCATTGTTTTCGTGGTCTTCCAACTGATCGTCTTTCTATAGGAGACTCGTCTCTTGCCGTCTTAACTGGTGTATTTGTTATCATTCGGCTGTATCTGTAGTGTATGACCATTAATTTTTTCAAGTGTTTTCATTTCTGCTGTTTATAATATCCTTTTTGTCCTCTTTGTGTTAGGTCTTGTTTCTGCAGCGTAGGTCATTATTGGTCTGATGACTGTTTCCCAAATTTTGCTTTTTGTTTCTTTCCCGATATTTTTAGTTTTCCATATTGTTTCATTTAGGCAGCCTACTGCTCTGTTTGGTCTATTTACTTGATTTTCCAATTCAGTTTTGAGCTTTCCGTATCTAGATAATGTGATGCATAGATATTTAAACTCCATTACTGGTTCTATTATTTGACCCCCGCTCTAAAAGAAGAAAAAACCTTCAGTAGTAAGCCAGTCGTCGGCGCTCGGTTCACAGCGACATTCGACGCCTAAATGTTTCAGTAGAAACCTAAGACTGGTAAACACTGAATCTCTTTTTTTTGGATATCAGTTATCCCGGCTCTGTGTGTATTGTCTTTTTCATTTCTGAGAAAACTAAAATCTTTTATCTCAAGATAAAGTTGAAAATAATACATGGAAATTAAAACGTTTAGTGTTTTGTTCTTTTTCTCTTCCATTTCTTCTTTTTATATGGACAAGACTCTGTCTGTTTTTCAATGTGCCTCCAGTAAGTTGACATCTCATTGTTTTCGTGGTCTTCCAACTGATCGTCTTTCTATAGGAGACTCGTCTCTCGCCGTCTTAACTAGTCTATTTGTTATCATTCGGCTGTATCTGTAGTGTATGACCATTAATTTTTCCAAGTGTTTTCATTTCTGCTGTTTATAATATCCTTTTTGTCCTCTTTGTGTTAGGTCTTGTTTCTGCAGCGTAGGTCATTATTGGTCTGATGACTGTTTCCCAAATTTTGCTTTTTGCTTCTTTCCCGATATTTTTAGCTTTCCATATTGTTTCATTTAATTACTATTTAACTGGGAATAAGCCACAATTAAAGGTTAAAATACGTTTATTGACGTTTCAATTTCCACTTCGGAAATCGTTCTCAAAATACAAACATTAGTTTGTATTTTGAGAACGATTTCCGAAGTGGAAATTGAAACGTCAATAAACGTATTTTAACCTTTAATTGTGGCTTATTCCCAGTTAAATAGTAATTAATTTAAAATGCCACAAGAAAATAGCTTCAGAACAATATTGTTTCATTTAGGCAGCCTACTGCTCTGTTTGGTCTATTTACTTGATTTTCCACTTCAGTTTTGAGCTTTCCGTATCTAGATAATGTGATGCATAGATATTTAAACTCCATTACTTGTTCTATTATTTGACCCTCACTCTAAAAGAAGAAAAAACCTTCAGTAGTAAGCCGGTCGTCGGCGCTCGGTCCACAGCGACATTCGACGCCTAAATGTTTCAGTAGAAACCTAAGACTGGTAAACACTGAATCTTTTTTTTGGAATATCAGTTATCCCGGCTCTGTGTGTATTGTCTTTTTCATTTCTGAGAAAACTAAAATCTTCTATCTCAAGATAAAGTTGAAAATAATACATGGAAATTAAAACGTGTAGTGTTTTGTTCTTTTTCTCTTTCATTTCTTCTTTCTATATGGACAAGACTTTGTCTGTTTTTCAATGTGCCTCCAGTAAGTTGACATCCCATTGTTTTCGTGGTCTTCCAACTGATCGTCTTTCTATAGGAGACTCGTCTCTTGCCGTCTTAACTGGTCTATTTGTTATCATTCGGCTGTATCTGTAGTGTATGACCATTAATTTTTCCAAGTGTTTTTATTTCTGCTGTTTATAATATCCTTTTTGTCCTCTTTGTGTTAGGTCTTGTTTCTGCAGCGTAGGTCATTATTGGTCTGATGACTGTTTCCCAAATTTTGCTTTTTGTTTCTTTCCCGATATTTTTAGTTTTCCATATTGTTTCATTTAGGCAGCCTACTGCTCTGTGTGCTCTATTTACTTGATTTTCCACTTCAGTTTTGAGCTTTCCGTATCTAGATAATGTGATGCATAGATATTTAAACTCCATTACTTGTTCTATTATTTGACTTCCGCTCTAAAAGAAGGAAAAACCTTCAGTAGTAAGCCAGTCGTCGGCGCTCGGTCCACAGCGACATTCGACGCCTAAATGTTTCAGTAGAAACCTAAGACTGGTAAACACTGAATCTTTTTTTTGGAATATCAGTTATCCCGGCTCTGTGTGTATTGTCTTTTTCATTTCTGAGAAAACTAAAATCTTCTATCTCAAGATAAAGTTGAAAATAATACATGGAAATTAAAACGTTTAGTGTTTTGTTTTTTTTCTCTTTCATTTCTTCTTTTTGTATGGACAAGACTTTGTCTGTTTTTCAATGTGCCTCCAGTAAGTTGATATCCCATTGTTTTCGTGGTCTTCCAACTGATCGTCTTTGTATAGGAGACTAGTCTCTTGCCGTCTTAACTGGCCTATTTGTTATCATTCGGCTGTATCTGTAGTGTATGACCATTAATTTTTCCAAGTGTTTTTATTTCTGCTGTTTATAATATCCTTTTTGTCCTCTTTGTGTTAGGTCTTGTTTCTGCAGCGTAGGTCATTATTGGTCTGATGACTGTTTCCCAAATTTTGCTTTTTGTTTCTTTCCCGATATTTTTAGTTTTCCATATTGTTTCATTTAGGCAGCCTATTGCTCTGTTTGCTCTATTTACTTGATTTTTTACTTCAGTTTTAATCTTTCCGTATCTAGATAATGTGATGCATAGATAGTTAAACTCCATTACTTGTTCTATTATTTGACCCCCGCTCTAAAAGAAGAAAAAACCTTCAGTAGTAAGCCAGTCGTCGGCGCTCGGTCCACAGCGACATTTGACGCCTAAATGTTTCAGTAGAAACCTAAGACTGGTAAACACTGAATCTTTTTTTTGGAATATCAGTTATCCCGGCTCTGTGTGTATTGTCTTTTTCATTTCTGAGAAAACTAAAATCGTATATCTCAAGATAAAGTTGAAAATAATACATGGAAATTAAAACGTTTAGTGTTTTGTTCTTTTTCTCTTCCATTTCTTCTTTTTATATGGACAAGACTCTGTCTGTTTTTCAATGTGCCTCCAGTAAGTTGACATCCCATTGTTTTTGTGGTCTTCCTACTGATCGTCTTTCTATAGAAGACTCGTCTCTTGCCGTCTTAACTAGTCTATTTGTTATCATTCGGCTGTATCTGTAGTGTATGACCATTAATTTTTCCAAATGTTTTCATTTCTGCTGTTTATGATATCCTTTTTGTCCTCTTTGTGTTAGGTCTTGTTTCTGCAGCGTAGGTCATTATTGGTCCCAAATTTTGCTTTTTGTTTCTTTCCCGATATTTTTAGTTTTCCATATTGTTTCATTTAGGCAGCCTACTGCTCTGTTTGCTCTATTTACTTGATTTTCCACTTCAGTTTTGAGCTTTCCGTATCTAGATAATGTGATGCATAGATATTTAAACTCCATTACTTGTTCTATTATTTGACCTCCGCTCTAAAAGAAGAAAAACCTTCAGTAGTAAGCCAGTCGTCGGCGCTCGGTCCACAGCGACATTCGACGCCTAAATGTTTCAGTAGAAACCTAAGACTGGTAAACACTGAATCTTTTTTTGGAATATCAGTTATCCCGGCTCTGTGTGTATTGTCTTTTTCATTTCTGAGAAAACTAAAATCTTCTATCTCAAGATAAAGTTGAAAATAATACATGGAAATTAAAACGTCTAGTGTTTTGTTCTTTTTCTCTTCCATTTCTTCTTTTTATATGGACAAGATTTTATCTGTTTTTCAATGTGCCTCCAGTAAGTTGACATCCCATTGTTTTCGTGGTCTTCCAACTGATCGTCTTTCTATAGGAGACTCGTCTCTTGCCGTCTTAACTGGTCTATTTGTTATCATTCGGCTGTATCTGTAGTGTATGACCATTAATTTTTCCAAGTGTTTTCATTTCAGCTGTTTATAATATCCTTTTTGTCCTCTTTGTGTTAGGTCTTGTTTCTGCAGCGTAGGTCATTATTGGTCTGATGACTGTTTCCCAAATTTTGCTTTTTGTTTCTTTCCCGATATTTTTAGTTTTCCATATTGTTTCATTTAGGCAGCCTACTGCTCTGTGTGCTCTATTTACTTGATTTTCCACTTCAGTTTTGAGCTTTCCGTATCTAGATAATGTGATGCATAGATATTTAAACTCCCTTACTTGTTCTATTATTTGACCCCCGCTCTAAAAGAAGAAAAAACCTTCAGTAGTAAGCCAGTCGTCGGCGCTCGGTCCACAGCGACATTCGACGCCTAAATGTTTCAGTAGAAACCTAAGACTGGTAAACACTGAATCTTTTTTTGGAATATCAGTTATCCCGGCTCTGTGTGTATTGTCTTTTTCATTTCTGAGAAAACTAAAATCTTCTATCTCAAGATAAAGTTGAAAATAATACATGGAAATTAAAACGTCTAGTGTTTTGTTCTTTTTCTCTTCCATTTCTTCTTTTTATATGGACAAGATTTTATCTGTTTTTCAATGTGCCTCCAGTAAGTTGACATCCCATTGTTTTCGTGGTCTTCCAACTGATCGTCTTTCTATAGGAGACTCGTCTCTTGCCGTCTTAACTGGTCTATTTGTTATCATTCGGCTGTATCTGTAGTGTATGACCATTAATTTTTCCAAGTGTTTTCATTTCTGCTGTTTATAATATCCTTTTTGTCCTCTTTGTGTTAGGTCTTGTTTCTGCAGCGTAGGTCATTATTGGTCTGATGACTGTTTCCCAAATTTTGCTTTTTGTTTCTTTCCCGATATTTTTAGTTTTCCATATTGTTTCATTTAGGCAGCCTACTGCTCTGTGTGCTCTATTTACTTGATTTTCCACTTCAGTTTTGAGCTTTCCGTATCTAGATAATGTGATGCATAGATATTTAAACTCCATTACTTGTTCTATTATTTGACCTCCGCTCTAAAAGAAGAAAAACCTTCAGTAGTAAGCCAGTCGTCGGCGCTCGGTCCACAGCGACATTCGACGCCTAAATGTTTCAGTAGAAACCTAAGACTGGTAAACACTAAATCTTTTTTTGGAATCAGTTATCCCGGCTCTGTGTGTATTGTCTTTTTCATTTCTGAGAAAACTAAAATCTTCTATCTCAAGATAAAGTTGAAAATAATACATGGAAATTAAAACGTTTAGTGTTTTGTTCTTTTTCTCTTCCATTTCTTCTTTTTATATGGACAAGACCCTGTCTGTTTTTCAATGTGCCTCCAGTAAGTTGACATCCCATTGTTTTTGTGGTCTTCCAACTGATTGTCTTTCTATAGGAGACTCGTCTCTTGCCGTCTTAACTGGTCTATTTGTTATCATTCGGCTGTATCTGTAGTGTATGACCATTAATTTTTCCAAGTGTTTTCATTTCTGCTGTTTATAATATCCTTTTTGTCCTCTTTGTGTTAGGTCTTGTTTCTGCAGCGTAGGTCATTATTGGTCTGATGACTGTTTCCCAAATTTTGCTTTTTGTTTCTTTCCCGATATTTTTAGTTTTCCATATTGTTTCATTTAGGCAGCCTACTGCTCTGTGTGCTCTATTTACTTGATTTTCCACTTCAGTTTTGAGCTTTCCGTATCTAGATAATGTGATGCATAGATATTTAAACTCCCTTACTTGTTCTATTATTTGACCCCCGCTCTAAAAGAAGAAAAAACCTTCAGTAGTAAGCCAGTCGTCGGCGCTCGGTCCACAGCGACATTCGACGCCTAAATGTTTCAGTAGAAACCTAAGACTGGTAAACACTGAATCTTTTTTTGGAATATCAGTTATCCCGGCTCTGTGTGTATTGTCTTTTTCATTTCTGAGAAAACTAAAATCTTCTATCTCAAGATAAAGTTGAAAATAATACATGGAAATTAAAACGTCTAGTGTTTTGTTCTTTTTCTCTTTCATTTCTTCTTTTTATATGGACAAGACTTTGTCTGTTTTTCAATGTGCCTCCAGTAAGTTGACATCCCATTGTTTTCGTGGTCTTCCAACTGATCGTCTTTGTATAGGAGACTCGTCTCTTGCCGTCTTAACTGGCCTATTTGTTATCATTCGGCTGTATCTGTAGTATATGACCATTAATTTTTCCAAGTGTTTTAATTTCTGCTGTTTATAATATTTTTTTTGTCCTCTTTGTGTTAGGTCTTGTTTCTGCAGCGTAGGTCATTATTGGTCTGATGACTGTTTCCCAAATTTTGCTTTTTGTTTCTTTCCCGATATTTTTAGTTTTCCATATTGTTTCATTTAGGCAGCCTACTGCTCTGTGTGCTCTATTTACTTGATTTTCCACTTCAGTTTTGAGCTTTCCGTATCTAGATAATGTGATGCATAGATATTTAAACTCCATTACTTGTTCTATTTTTTGACCTCCGCTCTAAAAGAAGAAAAACCTTCAGTAGTAAGCCAGTCGTCGGCGCTCGGTCCACAGCGACATTCGACGCCTAAATGTTTCAGTAGAAACCTAAGACTGGTAAACACTAAATCTTTTTTTGGAATCAGTTATCCCGGCTCTGTGTGTATTGTCTTTTTCATTTCTGAGAAAACTAAAATCTTCTATCTCAAGATAAAGTTGAAAATAATACATGGAAATTAAAACGTTTAGTGTTTTGTTCTTTTTCTCTTCCATTTCTTCTTTTTATATGGACAAGACTTTGTCTGTTTTTCAATGTGCCTCCAGTAAGTTGACATCCCATTGTTTTCGTGGTCTTCCAACTGACAGTCTTTCTATAGGAGACTCGTCTCTTGCCGTCTTAACTGGTATATTTGTTATCATTCGGCTGTATCTGTAGTGTATGACCATTAATTTTTCCAAGTGTTTTCATTTCTGCTGTTTATAATATCCTTTTTGTCCTCTTTGTGTTAGGTCTTGTTTCTGCAGCCTAGGTCATTATTGGTCTGATGACTGTTTCCCAAATTTTGCTTTTTTTTTCTTTCCCGATATTTTTAGTTTTCCATATTGTTTCATTTAGGCAGCCTACTGCTCTGTTTGCTCTATTTACTTGATTTTCCACTTCAGTTTTGAGCTTTCCGTATCTAGATAATGTGATGCATAGATATTTAAACTCCCTTACTTGTTCTATTATTTGACCCCCGCTCTAAAAGAAGAAAAAACCTTCAGTAGTAAGCCAGTCGTCGGCGCTCGGTCCACAGCGACATTCGACGCCTAAATGTTTCAGTAGAAACCTAAGACTGGTAAACACTGAATCTTTTTTTGGAATATCAGTTATCCCGGCTCTGTGTGTATTGTCTTTTTCATTTCTGAGAAAACTAAAATCTTCTATCTCAAGATAAAGTTGAAAATAATACATGGAAATTAAAACGTTTAGCGTTTTGTTCTTTTTCTCTTTCATTTCTGCTTTTTATATGGACAAGACTTTGTCTGTTTTTCAATGTCCCTCCAGTAAGTTGACATCCCATTGTTTTCGTGGTCTTCCAACTGATCGTCTTTGTATAGGAGACTCGTCTCTTTCCGTCTTAACTGGCCTATTTGTTATCATTCGGCTGTATCTGTAGTGTATGACCATTAATTTTTCCAAGTGTTTTAATTTCTGCTGTTTATAATATTTTTTTTGTCCTGTTTGTGTTAGGTCTTGTTTCTGCAGCGTAGGTCATTATTGGTCTGATGACTGTTTCCCAAATTTTGCTTTTTGTTTCTTTCCCGATATTTTTAGTTTTCCATATTGTTTCATTTAGGCAGCCTACTGCTCTGTGTGCTCTATTTACTTGATTTTCCAGTTCAGTTTTGAGCTTTCCGTATCTAGATAATGTGATGCATAGATATTTAAACTCCATTACTTGTTCTATTTTTTGACCTCCGCTCTAAAAGAAGAAAAACCTTCAGTAGTAAGCCAGTCGTCGGCGCTCGGTCCACAGCGACATTCGACGCCTAAATGTTTCAGTAGAAACCTAAGACTGGTAAACACTGAATCTTTTTTTGGAATATCAGTTATCCCGGCTCTGTGTGTATTATCTTTTTCATTTCTGAGAAAACTAAAATCTTCTATCTCAAGATAAAGTTGAAAATAATACATGGAAATTAAAACGTTTAGTGTTTTGTTCTTTTTCTCTTCCATTTCTTCTTTTTATATGGACAAGACCCTGTCTGTTTTTCAATGTGCCTCCAGTAAGTTGACATCCCATTGTTTTCGTGGTCTTCCAACTGATCGTCTTTCTATAGGAGACTCGTCTCTTGCCATCTTAACTGGTCTATTTGTTATCATTCGGCTGTATCTGTAGTGTATGACCATTAATTTTTCCAAGTGTTTTCATTTCTGCTGTTTATAATATCCTTTTTGTCCTCTTTGTGTTAGGTCTTGTTTCTGCAGCGTAGGTCATTATTGGTCTGATGACTGTTTCCCAAATTTTGCTTTTTGTTTCTTTCCCGATATTTTTAGTTTTCCATATTGTTTCATTTAGGCAGCCTACTGCTCTGTGTGCTCTATTTACTTGATTTTCCACTTCAGTTTTGAGCTTTCCGTATCTAGATAATGTGATGCATAGATATTTAAACTCCATTACTTGTTCTATTATTTGACCTCCGCTCTAAAAGAAGAAAAACCTTCAGTAGTAAGCCAGTCGTCGGCGCTCGGTCCACAGCGACATTCGACGCCTAAATGTTTCAGTAGAAACCTAAGACTGGTAAACACTAAATCTTTTTTTGGAATCAGTTATCCCGGCTCTGTGTGTATTGTCTTTTTCATTTCTGAGAAAACTAAAATCTTCTATCTCAAGATAAAGTTGAAAATAATACATGGAAATTAAAACGTTTAGTGTTTTGTTCTTTTTCTCTTCCATTTCTTCTTTTTATATGGACAAGACCCTGTCTGTTTTTCAATGTGCCTTCAGTAAGTTGACATCCCATTGTTTTCGTGGTCTTCCAACTGATTGTCTTTCTATAGGAGGCTCGTCTCTTGCCGTCTTAACTGGTCTATTTGTTATCATTCGGCTGTATCTGTAGTGTATGACCATTAATTTTTCCAAGTGTTTTCATTTCTGCTGTTTATAATATCCTTTTTGTCCTCTTTGTGTTAGGTCTTGTTTCTGCAGCGTAGGTCATTATTGGTCTGATGACTGTTTCCCAAATTTTGCTTTTTGTTTCTTTCCCGATATTTTTAGTTTTCCATATTGTTTCATTTAGGCAGCCTACTGCTCTGTGTGCTCTATTTACTTGATTTTCCACTTCAGTTTTGAGCTTTCCGTATCTAGATAATGTGATGCATAGATATTTAAACTCCCTTACTTGTTCTATTATTTGACCCCCGCTCTAAAAGAAGAAAAAACCTTCAGTAGTAAGCCAGTCGTCGGCGCTCGGTCCACAGCGACATTCGACGCCTAAATGTTTCAGTAGAAACCTAAGACTGGTAAACACTGAATCTTTTTTTGGAATATCAGTTATCCCGGCTCTGTGTGTATTGTCTTTTTCATTTCTGAGAAAACTAAAATCTTCTATCTCAAGATAAAGTTGAAAATAATACATGGAAATTAAAACGTTTAGTGTTTTGTTCTTTTTCTCTTTCATTTCTTCTTTTTATATGGACAAGACTTTGTCTGTTTTTCAATGTGCCTCCAGTAAGTTGACATCCCATTGTTTTCGTGGTCTTCCAACTGATCGTCTTTGTATAGGAGACTCGTCTCTTGCCGTCTTAACTGGCCTATTTGTTATCATTTGGCTGTATCTGTAGTGTATGACCATTAATTTTTCCAAGTGTTTTAATTTCTGCTGTTTATAATATTTTTTTTGTCCTCTTTGTGTTAGGTCTTGTTTCTGCAGCGTAGGTCATTATTGGTCTGATGACTGTTTCCCAAATTTTGCTTTTTGTTTCTTTCCCGATATTTTTAGTTTTCCATATTGTTTCATTTAGGCAGCCTACTGCTCTGTGTGCTCTATTTACTTGATTTTCCACTTCAGTTTTGAGCTTTCCGTATCTAGATAATGTGATGCATAGATATTTAAACTCCATTACTTGTTCTATTATTTGACCTCCGCTCTAAAAGAAGAAAAACCTTCAGTAGTAAGCCAGTCGTCGGCGCTCGGTATACAGCGACATTCGACGCCTAAATGTTTCAGTAGAAACCTAAGACTGGTAAACACTAAATCTTTTTTTGGAATCAGTTATCCCGGCTCTGTGTGTATTGTCTTTTTCATTTCTGAGAAAACTAAAATCTTCTATCTCAAGATAAAGTTGAAAATAATACTTGGAAATTAAAACGTTTAGTGTTTTGTTCTTTTTCTCTTTTATTTCTTCTTTTTATATGGACAAGACCCTGTCTGTTTTTCAATGTGCCTTCAGTAAGTTGACATCCCATTGTTTTCGTGGTCTTCCAACTGATTGTCTTTCTATAGGAGACTCGTCTCTTGCCGTCTTAACTGGTCTATTTGTTATCATTAGGCTGTATCTGTAGTGTATGACCATTAATTTTTCCAAGTGTTTTCATTTCTGCTGTTTATAATATCCTTTTTGTCCTCTTTGTGTTAGGTCTTGTTTCTGCAGGGTAGGTCATTATTGGTCTGATGACTGTTTCCCAAATTTTGCTTTTTGTTTCTTTCCCGATATTTTTAGTTTTCCATATTGTTTCATTTAGGCAGCCTACAGCTCTGTGTGCTCTATTTACTTGATTTTCCACTTCAGTTTTGAGCTTTCCGTATCTAGATAATGTGATGCATAGATATTTAAACTCCCTTACTTGTTCTATTATTTGACCCCCGCTCTAAAAGAAGAAAAAACCTTCAGTAGTAAGCCAGTCGTCGGCGCTCGGTCCACAGCGACATTCGACGCCTAAATGTTTCAGTAGAAACCTAAGACTGGTAAACACTGAATCTTTTTTTGGAATATCAGTTATCCCGGCTCTGTGTGTATTGTCTTTTTCATTTCTGAGAAAACTAAAATCTTCTATCTCAAGATAAAGTTGAAAATAATACATGGAAATTAAAACGTTTAGTGTTTTGTTCTTTTTCTCTTTCATTTCTTCTTTTTATATGGACAAGACTTTGTCTGTTTTTCAATGTGCCTCCAGTAAGTTGACATCCCATTGTTTTCGTGGTCTTCCAACTGATCGTCTTTGTATAGGAGACTCGTCTCTTGCCGTCTTAACTGGCCTATTTGTTATCATTCGGCTGTATCTGTAGTGTATGACCATTAATTTTTCCAAGTGTTTTAATTTCTGCTGTTTATAATATTTTTTTTGTCCTCTTTGTGTTAGGTCTTGTTTCTGCAGCGTAGGTCATTATTGGTCTGATGACTGTTTCCCAAATTTTGCTTTTTGTTTCTTTCCCGATATTTTTAGTTTTCCATATTGTTTCATTTAGGCAGCCTACTGCTCTGTGTGCCCTATTTACTTGATTTTCCACTTCAGTTTTGAGCTTTCCGTATCTAGATAATGTGATGCATAGATATTTAAACTCCATTACTTGTTCTATTATTTGACCTCCGCTCTAAAAGAAGAAAAACCTTCAGTAGTAAGCCAGTCGTCGGCGCTCGGTCCACAGCGACATTCGACGCCTAAATGTTTCAGTAGAAACCTAAGACTGGTTATCACTGAATCTTTTTTTGGAATATCAGTTGTCCCGGCTCTGTGTGTATTGTCTTTTTCATTTCTGAGAAAACTAAAATCTTCTATCTCAAGATAAAGTTGAAAATAACACATGGAAATTAAAACGTGTAGTGTTTTGTTCTTTTTCTCTTTCATTTCTTCTTTTTATATGGACAAGACTTTGTCTGTTTTTCAATGTGCCTCCAGTAAGTTGACATCCCATTGTTTTCGTGGTCTTCCAACTGACAGTCTTTCTATAGGAGACTCGTCTCTTGCCGTCTTAACTGGTCTATTTGTTATCATTCGGCTGTATCTGTAGTGTATGACCATTAATTTTTCCAAGTGTTTTCATTTCTGCTGTTTATAATATCCTTTTTGTCCTCTTTGTGTTAGGTCTTGTTTCTGCATCGTAGGTCATTATTGGTCTGATGACTGTTTCCCAAATTTTGCTTTTTGTTTCTTTCCCGATATTTTTAGTTTTCCATATTGTTTCATTTAGGCAGCCTACTGCTCTGTTTGCTCTATTTACTTGATTTTCCACTTCAGTTTTGAGCTTTCCGTATCTAGATATTGTGATGCATAGATATTTAAACTCCATTACTTGTTCTATTATTTGACCTCCGCTCTAAAGGAAGAAAAACCTTCAGTAGTAAGCCAGTCGTCGGCGCTCGGTCCACAGCGACATTCGACGCCCAAATGTTTCAGTAGAAACCTAAGACTGGTAAACACTGAATCTTTTTTTGGAATATCAGTTATCCTGGCTCTGTGTGTATTGTCTTTTTCATTTCTGAGAAAACTAAAATCTTCTATCTCAAGATAAAGTTGAAAATAATACTTGGAAATTAAAACGTTTAGTGTTTTGTTCTTTTTCTCTTCCATTTCTTCTTTTTATATGGACAAGACCCTGTCTGTTTTTCAATGTGCCTCCAGTAAGTTGACATCCCATTGTTTTCGTGGTCTTCCAACTGATCGTCTTTCTATAGGAGACTCGTCTCTTGCCGTCTTAACTGGTCTATTTGTTATCATTCGGCTGTATCTGTAGTGTATGACCATTAATTTTTCCAAGTGTTTTCATTTCTGCTGTTTATAATATCCTTTTTGTCCTCTTTGTGTTAGGTCTTGTTTCTGCAGCGTAGGTCATTATTGGTCTGATGACTGTTTCCCAAATTTTGCTTTTTTTTTTCTTTCCCGATATTTTTAGTTTTCCATATTGTTTCATTTAGGCAGCCTACTGCTCTGTTTGCTCTATTTACTTGATTTTCCACTTCAGTTTTGAGCTTTCCGTATCTAGATAATGTGATGCATAGATATTTAAACTCCCTTACTTGTTCTATTATTTGACCCCCGCTCTAAAAGAAGAAAAAACCTTCAGTAGTAAGCCAGTCGTCGGCGCTCGGTCCACAGCGACATTCGACGCCTAAATGTTTCAGTAGAAACCTAAGACTGGTAAACACTGAATCTTTTTTTTGGAATATCAGTTATCCCGGCTCTGTGTGTATTGTCTTTTTCATTTCTGAGAAAACTAAAATCTTCTATCTCAAGATAAAGTTGAAAATAATACATGGAAATTAAAACGTTTAGTGTTTTGTTCTTTTTCTCTTTCATTTCTTCTTTTTATATGGACAAGACTTTGTCTGTCTTTCAATGTGCCTCCAGTAAGTTGACATCCCATTGTTTTCGTGGTCTTCCAACTGATCGTCTTTGTATAGGAAACTCGTCTCTTGCCGTCTTAACTGGATTATTTGTTACCATTCGGCTGTATCTGTAGTGTATGACCATTAATTTTTCCAAGTGTTTTAATTTCTGCTGTTTATAATATTTTTTTTGTCCTCTTTGTGTTAGGTCTTGTTTCAGCAGCGTAGGTCACTATTGGTCTGATGACTGTTTCCCAAATTTTGCTTTTTGTTTCTTTCCCGATATTTTTAGTTTTCCATATTGTTTCATTTAAGCAGCCTACTGCTCTGTGTGCTCTATTTACTTGATTTTCCACTTCAGTTTTGAGCTTTCCGTATCTAGATAATGTGATGCATAGATATTTAAACTCCATTACTTGTTCTATTATTTGACCTCCGCTCTAAAAGAAGAAAAACCTTCAGTAGTAAGCCAGTCGTCGGCGCTCGGTCCACAGCGACATTCGACGCCTAAATGTTTCAGTAGAAACCTAAGACTGGTAAACACTGAATATTTTTTTGGAATATCAGTTATCCCGGCTCTGTGTGTATTGTCTTTTTCATTTCTGAGAAAACTAAAATCTTCTATCTCAAGATAAAGTTGAAAATAATACATGGAAATTAAAATGTGTAGTGTTTTGTTCTTTTTCTCTTTCATTTCTTCTTTTTATATGGACAAGACTTTGTCTGTTTTTCAATGTGCCTCCAGTAAGTTGACATCCCATTGTTTTCGTGGTCTTCCAACTGACAGTCTTTCTATAGGAGACTCGTCTCTTGCCGTCTTAACTGGTCTATTTGTTATCATTCGGCTGTATCTGTAGTGTATGACCATTAATTTTTCCAAGTGTTTTCATTTCTGCTGTTTATAATATCCTTTTTGTCCTCTTTGTGTTAGGTCTTGTTTCTGCATCGTAGGTCATTATTGGTCTGATGACTGTTTCCCAAATTTTGCTTTTTGTTTCTTTCCCGATATTTTTAGTTTTCCATATTGTTTCATTTAGGCAGCCTACTGCTCTGTTTGCTCTATTTACTTGATTTTCCACTTCAGTTTTGAGCTTTCCGTATCTAGATAATGTGATGCATAGATATTTAAACTCCATTACTTGTTCTATTATTTGACCCTCACTCTAAAAGAAGAAAAAACCTTCAGTAGTAAGCCGGTCGTCGGCGCTCGGTCCACAGCGACATTCGACGCCTAAATGTTTCAGTAGAAACCTAAGACTGGTGAACACTGAATCTGTTTTTTGGAATATCAGTTATCCCGGCTCTGTGTGAATTGTCTTTTTCATTTCTGATAAAACTAAAATCTTCTATCTCAAGATAAAGTTGAAAATAATACATGGAAATTAAAACGTGTAGTGTTTTGTTCTTTTTCTCTTTCATTTCTTCTTTTTATATGGACAAGACTTTGTCTGTTTTTCAATGTGCCTCCAGTAAGTTGACATCCCATTGTTTTCGTGGTCTTCCAACTGATCGTCTTTCTATAGGAGACTCGTCTCTTGCCGTCTTAACTGGTCTATTTGTTATCATTCGGCTGTATCTGTAGTGTATGACCATTAGTTTTTCCAAGTGTTTTCATTTCTGCTGTTTTTAATATCCTTTTTGTCCTCTTTGTGTTAGGTCTTGTTTCTGCAGCATAGGTCATTATTGGTCTGATGACTGTTTTCCAAATTTTGCTTTTTGTTTCTTTCCCGATATTTTTAGTTTTCCATATTGTTTCATTAAGGCAGCCTACTGCTCTGTGTGCTCTATTTACTTGATTTTCCACTTCAGTTTTGAGCTTTCCGTATCTAGATAATGTGATGCATAGATATTTAAACTCCATTACTTGTTCTATTATTTGACCTCCGCTCTAAAAGAAGAAAAACCTTCAGTAGTAAGCCAGTCGTCGGCGCTCGGTCCACAGCGACATTCGACGCCTAAATGTTTCAGTAGAAACCTAAGACTGGTAAACACTGAATCTTTTTTTGGAATATCAGTTATCCCGGCTCTGTGTGTATTGTCTTTTTCATTTCTGAGAAAACTAAAATCTTCTATCTCAAGATAAAGTTGAAAATAATACATGAAAATTAAAACGTTTAGTGTTTTGTTCTTTTTCTCTTCCATTTCTTCTTTTTATATGGACAAGACCCTGTCTGTTTTTCAATGTGCCTCCAGTAAGTTGACATCCCATTGTTTTCGTGGTCTTCCAACTGATCGTCTTTCTATAGGAGACTCGTCTCTTGCCGTCTTAACTGGTCTATTTGTTATCATTCGGCTGTATCTGTAGTGTATGACCATTAATTTTTCCAAGTGTTTTCATTTCTGCTGTTTATAATATTCTTTTTGTCCTCTTTGTGTTAGGTCTTGTTTCTGCAGCGTAGGTCATTATTGGTCTGATGACTGTTTCCCAAAGTTTGCTTTTTGTTTCTTTCCCGATATTTTTAGTTTTCCATATTGTTTCATTTAGGCAGCCTACTGCTCTGTTTGCTCTATTTACTTGATTTTCCACTTCAGTTTTAAGCTTTCCGTATCTAGATAATGTGATGCATAGATATTTAAACTCCATTACTTGTTCTATCATTTGACCCCCGCTCTAAAAGAAGAAAAAACCTTCAGTAGTAAGCCAGTCGTCGGCGCTCGGTCTAAAGCGACATTCGACGCCTAAATGTTTCGGTAGAAACCTAAGACTGGTAAACACTGAATCTTTTTTTTGGAATATCAGTTATCCCGGCTCTGTGTGTATTGTCTTTTTCATTTCTGAGAAAACTAAAATCTTCTATCTCAAGATAAAGTTGAAAATAATACATGGAAATTAAAACGTTTAGTGTTTTGTTCTTTTTCTCTTCCATTTCTTCTTTTTATATTGACAAGACTCTGTCTGTTTTTCAATGTGCCTCCAGTAAGTTGACATCCCATGGTTTTCGTGGTCTTAAAACTGATCGTCTTTGTATAGGAGACTCGTCTCTTGCCGTGTTAACTGGCCTATTTGTTATCATTCGGCTGTATCTGTAGTGTATGACCATTAATTTTTCCAAGTGTTTTCATTTCTGCTGTTTATAATATTTTTTTTTTGTCTTCTTTGTGTTAGGTCTTGTTTCTGCAGCGTAGGTCATTATTGGTCTGATGACTGTTTCCCAAATTTTGCTTTTTGTTTCTTTCCCGATATTTTTAGTTTTCCACATTGTTTCATTTAGGCAGCCTACGGCTCTGTTTGCTCTATTTACTTGATTTTCCACTTCAGTTTTGAGCTTTCCGTATCTAGATAATGTGATGCATAGATATTTAAACTCCATTACTTGTTCTATTATTTGACCCTCACTCTAAAAGAAGAAAAAACCTTCAGTAGTAAGCCGGTCGTCGGCGCTCGGTCCACAGCGACATTCGACGGCTAAATGTTTCAGTAGAAACCTAAGACTGGTAAACACTGAATCTTTTTTTTGGAATATCAGTTATCCCGGCTCTGTGTGTATTGTCTTTTTCATTTCTGAGAAAACTAAAATCTTCTATCTCAAGATAAAGTTGAAAATAATACATGGAAATTAAAACGTGTAGTGTTTTGTTCTTTTTCTCTTTCATTTCTTCTTTTTATATGGACAAGACTTTGTCTGTTTTTCAATGTGCCTCCAGTAAGTTGACATCCCATTGTTTTCGTGGTCTTCCAACTGATCGTCTTTCTATAGGAGACTCGTCTCTTGCCGTCTTAACTGGTCTATTTGTTATCATTCGGCTTTATCTGTAGTGTATGACCATTAATTTTTCCAAGTGTTTTCATTTCTGCTGTTTATAATATTCTTTTTGTCCTCTTTGTGTTAGGTCTTGTTTCTGCAGCGTAGGTCATTATTGGTCTGATGACTGTTTCCCAAACTTTGCTTTTTGTTTCTTTCCCGATATTTTTAGTTTTCCATATTGTTTCATTTAGGCAGCCTACTGCTCTGTGTGCTCTATTTACTTGATTTTCCACTTCAGTTTTGAGCTTTCCGTATCTAGATAATGTGATGCATGGATATTTAAACTCCATTACTTGTTCTATTATTTGACCCCCGCTCTAAAAGAAGAAAAAACCTTCAGTAGTAAGCCAGTCGTCGGCGCTCGGTCCACAGCGACATTCGACGCCTAAATGTTTCAGTAGAAACCTAAGACTGGTAAACACTGAATCTTTTTTTTGGAATATCAGTTATCCCGGCTCTGTGTGTATTGTCTTTTTCATTTCTGAGAAAACTAAAATCTTCTATCTCAAGATAAAGTTGAAAATAATACATGGAAATTAAAACGTTTAGTGTTTTGTTCTTTTTCTCTTTCATTTCTTCTTTTTATATGGACAAGACTTTGTCTGTTTTTCAATGTGCCTCCAGTAAGTTGACATCCCATTGTTTTCGTGGTCTTCCAACTGATCGTCTTTGTATAGGAGACTCGTCTCTTGCCGTCTTAACTGGCCTATTTGTTATCATTTGGCTGTATCTGTAGTGTATGACCATTAATTTTTCCAAGTGTTTTCATTTCTGCTGTTTATAATATTTTTTTTGTCCTCTTTGTGTTAGGTCTTGTTTCTGCAGCGTAGGTCATTATTGGTCTGATGACTGTTTCCCAAATTTTGCTTTTTGTTTCTTTCCCAAAATTTTTAGTTTTCCATATTGTTTCATTTAGGCAGCCTACTGCTCTGTGTGCTCTATTTACTTGATTTTCCACTTAAGTTTTGAGCTTTCCGTATCTAGATAATGTGATGCATAGATATTTAAACTCCATTACTTGTTCTATTATTTGACCTCCGCTCTAAAAGAAGAAAAACCTTCAGTAGTAAGCCAGTCGTCGGCGCTCGGTCCACAGCGACATTCGACGCCTAAATGTTTCAGTAGAAACCTAAGACTGGTAAACACTGAATCTTTTTTTGGAATATCAGTTATCCCGGCTCTGTGTGTATTGTCTTTTTCATTTCTGAGAAAACTAAAATCTTCTATCTCAAGATAAAGTTGAAAATAATACATGGAAATTAAAACGTTTAGTGTTTTGTTCTTTTTCTCTTTCATTTCTTCTTTTTATATGGACAAGACTTTGTCTGTTTTTCAATGTGCCTCCAGTAAGTTGACATCCCATTGTTTTCGTGGTCTTCCAACTGATCGTCTTTGTATAGGAGACTCGTCTCTTGCCGTCTTAACTGGTCTATTTGTTATCATTCGGCTGTATCTGTAGTGTATGACCATTAATTTTTCCAAGTGTTTTCATTTCTGCTGTTTATAATATCCTTTTTGTCCTCTTTGTGTTAGGTCTTGTTTCTGCAGCGTAGGTCATTATTGGTCTGATGACTGTTTCCCAAATTTTGCTTTTTTTTTTCTTTCCCGATATTTTTAGTTTTCCATATTGTTTCATTTAGGCAGCCTACTGCTCTGTTTGCTCTATTTACTTGATTTTCCACTTCAGTTTTGAGCTTTCCGTATCTAGATAATGTGATGCATAGATATTTAAACTCCCTTACTTGTTCTATTATTTGACCCCCGCTCTAAAAGAAGAAAAAACCTTCAGTAGTAAGCCAGTCGTCGGCGCTCGGTCCACAGCGACATTCGACGCCTAAATGTTTCAGTAGAAACCTAAGACTGGTAAACACTGAATCTTTTTTTTTTGGATATCAGTTATCCCGGCTCTGTGTGTATTGTCTTTTTCATTTCTGAGAAAACTAAAATCGTATATCTCAAGATAAAGTTGAAAATAATACATGGAAATTAAAACGTTTAGTGTTTTGTTCTTTTTCTCTTCCATTTCTTCTTTTTATATGGACAAGACTCTGTCTGTTTTTCAATGTGCCTCCAGTAAGTTGACATCTCATTGTTTTCGTGGTCTTCCAACTGATCGTCTTTCGATAGGAGACTCGTCTCTTGCCGTCTTAACTGGTGTATTTGTTATCATTCGGCTGTATCTGTAGTGTATGACCATTAATTTTTCCAAGTGTTTTCATTTCTGCTGTTTATAATATCCTTTTTGTCCTCTTTGTGTTAGGTCTTGTTTCTGCAGCGTAGGTCATTATTGGTCTGATGACTGTTTCCCAAATTTTGCTTTTTGTTTCTTTCCCGATATTTTTAGTTTTCCATATTGTTTCATTTAGGCAGCCTACTGCTCTGTTTGGTCTATTTACTTGATTTTCCAATTCAGTTTTGAGCTTTCCGTATCTAGATAATGTGATGCATAGATATTTAAACTCCATTACTGGTTCTATTATTTGACCCCCGCTCTAAAAGAAGAAAAAACCTTCAGTAGTAAGCCAGTCGTCGGCGCTCGGTTCACAGCGACATTCGACGCCTAAATGTTTCAGTAGAAACCTAAGACTGGTAAACACTGAATCTCTTTTTTTTGGATATCAGTTATCCCGGCTCTGTGTGTATTGTCTTTTTCATTTCTGAGAAAACTAAAATCTTTTATCTCAAGATAAAGTTGAAAATAATACATGGAAATTAAAACGTTTAGTGTTTTGTTCTTTTTCTCTTCCATTTCTTCTTTTTATATGGACAAGACTCTGTCTGTTTTTCAATGTGCCTCCAGTAAGTTGACATCTCATTGTTTTCGTGGTCTTCCAACTGATCGTCTTTCTATAGGAGACTCGTCTCTCGCCGTCTTAACTAGTCTATTTGTTATCATTCGGCTGTATCTGTAGTGTATGACCATTAATTTTTCCAAGTGTTTTCATTTCTGCTGTTTATAATATCCTTTTTGTCCTCTTTGTGTTAGGTCTTGTTTCTGCAGCGTAGGTCATTATTGGTCTGATGACTGTTTCCCAAATTTTGCTTTTTGCTTCTTTCCCGATATTTTTAGCTTTCCATATTGTTTCATTTAATTACTATTTAACTGGGAATAAGCCACAATTAAAGGTTAAAATACGTTTATTGACGTTTCAATTTCCACTTCGGAAATCGTTCTCAAAATACAAACATTAGTTTGTATTTTGAGAACGATTTCCGAAGTGGAAATTGAAACGTCAATAAACGTATTTTAACCTTTAATTGTGGCTTATTCCCAGTTAAATAGTAATTAATTTAAAATGCCACAAGAAAATAGCTTCAGAACAATATTGTTTCATTTAGGCAGCCTACTGCTCTGTTTGGTCTATTTACTTGATTTTCCACTACAGTTTTGAGCTTTCCGTATCTAGATAATGTGATGCATAGATATTTAAACTCCATTACTTGTTCTATTATTTGACCCTCACTCTAAAAGAAGAAAAAACCTTCAGTAGTAAGCCGGTCGTCGGCGCTCGGTCCACAGCGACATTCGACGCCTAAATGTTTCAGTAGAAACCTAAGACTGGTAAACACTGAATCTTTTTTTTGGAATATCAGTTATCCCGGCTCTGTGTGTATTGTCTTTTTCATTTCTGAGAAAACTAAAATCTTCTATCTCAAGATAAAGTTGAAAATAATACATGGAAATTAAAACGTGTAGTGTTTTGTTCTTTTTCTCTTTCATTTCTTCTTTCTATATGGACAAGACTTTGTCTGTTTTTCAATGTGCCTCCAGTAAGTTGACATCCCATTGTTTTCGTGGTCTTCCAACTGATCGTCTTTCTATAGGAGACTCGTCTCTTGCTGTCTTAACTGGTCTATTTGTTATCATTCGGCTGTATCTGTAGTGTATGACCATTAATTTTTCCAAGTGTTTTTATTTCTGCTGTTTATAATATCCTTTTTGTCCTCTTTGTGTTAGGTCTTGTTTCTGCAGCGTAGGTCATTATTGGTCTGATGACTGTTTCCCAAATTTTGCTTTTTGTTTCTTTCCCGATATTTTTAGTTTTCCATATTGTTTCATTTAGGCAGCCTACTGCTCTGTGTGCTCTATTTACTTGATTTTTCCACTTCAGTTTTGAGCTTTCCGTATCTAGATAATGTGATGCATAGATATTTAAACTCCATTACTTGTTCTATTATTTGACTTCCGCTCTAAAAGAAGGAAAAACCTTCAGTAGTAAGCCAGTCGTCGGCGCTCGGTCCACAGCGACATTCGACGCCTAAATGTTTCAGTAGAAACCTAAGACTGGTAAACACTGAATCTTTTTTTTGGAATATCAGTTATCCCGGCTCTGTGTGTATTGTCTTTTTCATTTCTGAGAAAACTAAAATCTTCTATCTCAAGATAAAGTTGAAAATAATACATGGAAATTAAAACGTTTAGTGTTTTGTTTTTTTTCTCTTTCATTTCTTCTTTTTGTATGGACAAGACTTTGTCTGTTTTTCAATGTGCCTCCAGTAAGTTGACATCCCATTGTTTTCGTGGTCTTCCAACTGATCGTCTTTGTATAGGAGACTAGTCTCTTGCCGTCTTAACTGGCCTATTTGTTATCATTCGGCTGTATCTGTAGTGTATGACCATTAATTTTTCCAAGTGTTTTCATTTCTGCTGTTTATAATATTTTTTTGTCCTCTTTGTGTTAGGTCTTGTTTCTGCAGCGTAGGTCATTATTGGTCTGATGACTGTTTCCCAAATTTTGCTTTTTGTTTCTTTCTCGATATTTTTAGTTTTCCATATTGTTTCATTTAGGCAGCCTACTGCTCTGTGTGCTCTATTTACTTGATTTTCCACTTCAGTTTTGAGCTTTTCGTATCTAGATAATGTGATGCATAGATATTTAAACTCCATTACTTGTTCTATTATTTGACCTCCGCTCTAAAAGAAGAAAAAACCTTCAGTAGTAAGCCAGTCGTCGGCGCTCGGTCCACAGCGACATTCGACGCCTAAATGTTTCAGTAGAAACCTAAGACTGGTAAACACTGAATCTTTTTTTGGAATATCAGTTATCCCGGCTCTGTGTGTATTGTCTTTTTCATTTCTGAGAAAACTAAAATCGTATATCTCAAGATAAAGTTGAAAATAATACATGGAAATTAAAACGTTTAGTGTTTTGTTCTTTTTCTCTTCCATTTCTTCTTTTTATATGGACAAGACTTTATCTGTTTTTCAATGTGCCTCCAGTAAGTTGACATCCCATTGTTTTCGTGGTCTTCCAACTGATCGTCTTTCTATAGGAGACTCGTCTCTTGCCGTCTTAACTGGTCTATTTGTTATCATTCGGCTGTATCTGTAGTGTATGACCATTAATTTTTCCAAGTGTTTTCATTTCTGCTGTTTATAATATCCTTTTTGTCCTCTTTGTGTTAGGTCTTGTTTCTGCAGCGTAGGTCATTATTGGTCTGATGACTGTTTCCCAAATTTTGCTTTTTTTTTTCTTTCCCGATATTTTTAGTTTTCCATATTGTTTCATTTAGGCAGCCTACTGCTCTGTTTGCTCTATTTACTTGATTTTCTACTTCAGTTTTGAGCTTTCCGTATCTAGATAATGTGATGCATAGATATTTAAACTCCCTTACTTGTTCTATTATTTGACCCCCGCTCTAAAAGAAGAAAAAACCTTCAGTAGTAAGCCAGTCGTCGGCGCTCGGTCCACAGCGACATTCGACGCCTAAATGTTTCAGTAGAAACCTAAGACTGGTAAACATTGAATCTTTTTTTTTTGGATATCAGTTATCCCGGCTCTGTGTGTATTGTCTTTTTCATTTCTGAGAAAACTAAAATCGTATATCTCCAGATAAAGTTGAAAATAATACATGGAAATTAAAACGTTTAGTGTTTTGTTCTTTTTCTCTTCCATTTCTTCTTTTTATATGGACAAGACTCTGTCTGTTTTTCAATGTGCCTCCAGTAAGTTGACATCCCATTGTTTTCGTGGTCTTCCAACTGATCGTCTTTCTATAGGAGACTCGTCTCTTGCCGTCTTAACTGGTCTATTTGTTATCATTCGGCTGTATCTGTAGTGTATGACCATTAATTTTTCCAAGTGTTTTCATTTCTGCTGTTTATAATATCCTTTTTGTCCTCTTTGGGTTAGGTCTTGTTTCTGCAGCGTAGGTCATTATTGGTCTGATGACTGTTTCCCAAATTTTGCTTTTTGTTTCTTTCCCGATATTTTTAGTTTTCCATATTGTTTCATTTAGGCAGCCTACTGCTCTGTTTGCTCTATTTACTTGATTTTCCACTTCGGTTTTGAGTTTTCCGTATCTAGATAATGTGATGCATAGATATTTAAACTCCATTACTTGTTCTATTATTTGACCCTCACTCTAAAAGAAGAAAAAACCTTCAGTAGTAAGCCAGTCGTCGGCGCTCGGTCCACAGCGACATTCGACGCCTAAATGTTTCAGTAGAAACCTAAGACCGGTAAACAATGAATCTTTTTTTTGGAATATCAGTTATCCCGGCTCTGTGTGTATTGTCTTTTTCATTTCTGAGAAAACTAAAATCGTATATCTCAAGATAAAGTTGAAAATAATACATGGAAATTAAAACGTTTAGTGTTTTGTTCTTTTTCTCTTCCATTTCTTCTTTTTATATGAACAAGACTTTATCTCTTTTTCAATGTGCCTCCAGTAAGTTGACATCCCATTGTTTTCGTGGTCTTCCAACTGATCGTCTTTCTATAGGAGACTCGTCTCTTGCCGTCTTATCTGGTCTATTTGTTATCATTCGGCTTTATCTGTAGTGTATGACCGTTAATTTTTCCAAGTGTTTTCATTTCTGCTGTTTATAATATCCTTTTTGTCCTCTTTGTGTTAGGTCTTGTTTCTGCAGCGTAGGTCATTATTGGTCTGATGACTGTTTCCCAAATTTTGCTTTTTGTTTCTTTTCCGATATTTTTAGTTTTCCATATTGTTTCATTTAGGCAGCCTACTGCTCTGTTTGCTCCATTTACTTGATTTTCCACTTCAGTTTTGAGCTTTCCGTATTTAGATAATGTGATGCATAGATATTTAAACTCCATTACTTGTTCTATTATTTGACCCCCGCTCTAAAAGAAGAAAAAATCTTCAGTAGTAAGCCAGTCGTCGGCGCTCGGTCCACAGCGACATTCGACGCCTAAATGTTTCAGTAGAAACCTAAGACTGGTAAACACTGAATCTTTTTTTTGGAATATCAGTTATCCCGGCTCTGTGTGTATTGTCTTTTTCATTTCTGAGAAAACTAAAATCTTCTATCTCAAGATAAAGTTGAAAATAATACATGGAAATTAAAACGTTTAGTGTTTTGTTCTTTTTCTCTTCCATTTCTTCTTTTTATATGGACAAGACTTTGTCTGTTTTTCAATGTGCCTCCAGTAAGTTGACATCCTATTGTTTTCGTGGTCTTCCAACTGATCGTCTTTCTATAGGAGACTCGTCTCTTGCCGTGTTAACTGGTCTACTTGTTATCATTGGGCTGTATCTGTAGTGTATGACCATTAATTTTTCCAAGTGTTTTCATTTTTGCTGTTTATAATATCCTTTTTGTCTTCTTTGTGTTAGGTCTTGTTTCTGCAGCGTAGGTCATTATTGGTCTGATGACTGTTTCCCAAATTTTGCTTTTTGTTTCTTTCCCGATATTTTTAGTTTTCCATATTGTTTCATTTAGGCAGCCTACTGCTCTGTGTGCTCTATGTACTTGATTTTCCACTTCAGTTTTGAGCTTTCCGTATCTAGATAATGTGATGCATGGATATTTAAACTCCATTACTTGTTCTATTATTTGACCCCCGCTCTAAAAAAAGCAAAAAGTTGAAAATAATACATGGAAACTAAAACGTTTAGTGTTTTGTTCTTTTTCTCTTTCATTTCTTCTTTTTATATGGACAAGACTTTGTCTGTTTTTCAATGTGCCTCCAGTAAGTTGACATCCCATTGTTTTCGTGGTCTTCCAACTGATCGTCTTTCTATAGGAGACTCGTCTCTTGCCGTCTTAACTGGTCTATTTGTTATCATTCGGCTGTATCTGTAGTGTATGACCATTAATTTTTCCAAGTGTTTTCATTTCTGCTGTTTATAATATCCTTTTTGTCCTCTTTGTGTTAGGTCTTGTTTCTGCAGCGTAGGTCATTATTGGTCTGATGACTGTTTCCCAAATTTTGCTTTTTGTTTCTTTCCCGATATTTTTAGTTTTCCATATTGTTTCATTTAGGCAGCTTACTGCTCTGTTTGCTCCATTTACTTGATTTTCCACTTCAGTTTTAAGCTTTCCGTATCTAGATAATGTGATGCATAGATATTTAAACTCCATTACTTGTTCTATTATTTGACCCCCGCTCTAAAAGAAGAAAAAACCTTCAGTAGTAAGCCAGTCGTCGGCGCTCGGTCCACAGCGACAGTCGACGCCTAAATGTTTCAGTAGAAACCTAAGACTGGTAAACACTGAATCTTTTTTTCGGAATATCAGTTATCCCGGCTCCGCGTGTATTGATTTTGTCATTTTCGAGAAAACTATAATCTTTTATCTCAAGATAAAGTTGAAAATAATACATTGAAATTAAAACGTTTAGTGTTTTTTTCTTTTTCTCTTCCATTTCTTCTTTTTATATGGACAAGACTTTATCTGTTTTTCAATGTGCCTCCAGAAAGTTGACATCCCATTGTTTTCGTGGTCTTCCAACTGATCGTCTTTCTATAGGAGACTCGTCTCTTGCCGTCTTAACTGGTCTATTTGTTATCATTCGGCTGTATCTGTAGTGTATGACCATTAATTTTTTCATGTGTTTTCATTTCTGCTGTTTATAATATCCTTTTTGTCCTCTTTGTGTTAGGTCTTGTTTCTGCAGCGTAGGTCATTATTGGTCTGATGACTGTTTCCCAAATTTTGCTTTTTGTTTCTTTTCCGATATTTTTAGTTTTCCATATTGTTTCATTTAGGCAGCCTACTGCTCTGTTTGCTCCATTTACTTGATTTTCCACTTCAGTTTTGAGCTTTCCGTATTTAGATAATGTGATGCATAGATATTTAAACTCCATTACTTGTTCTATTATTTGACCCCCGCTCTAAAAGAAGAAAAAACCTTCAGTAGTAAGCCAGTCGTCGGCGCCCGGTCCACAGCGACATTCGACGCCTAAATGTTTCAGTAGAAACCTAAGACTGGTAAACAATGAATCTTTTTTTTGGAATATCAGTTATCCTGGCTCTGTGTGTATTGTCTTTTGCATTTCTGAGAAAACTAAAATCTTCTATCTCAAGATAAAGTTGAAAATAATACATGGAAATTAAAACGTTTAGTGTTTTTTTCTTTTTCTCTTCCATTTCTTCTTATATGGACAAGACTTTATCTGTTTCTTAATGTGCCTCCAGTAAGTTGACATCCCATTGTTTTCGTGGTGTTCCAACTGATCTTCTTTCTATAGGAGACTCGTTTCTTGCCGTCTTAACTGGTCTATTTGTTATCATTCGGCTGTATCTGTAGTGTATGACCATTAATTTTTCCAAGTGTTTTTATTTTTGCTGTTTATAATATCCTTTTTGTCCTCTTTGTGTTAGGTCTTGTTGTTGCAGCGTAGGTCATTATTGGTCTGATGACTGTTTCCCAAATTTTGCTTTTTGTTTCTTTCCCGATATTTTTAGTTTTTCATATTGTTTCATTTAGGCAGCCTACTGCTCTGTGTGCTCTATTTACTTGATTTTCCACTTCAGTTTTGAGCTTTCCGTATCTAGATAATGTGATGCATAGATATTTAAACTCCATTACTTGTTCTATTATTTGACCCCCGCTCTAAAAGAAGAAAAAACCTTCAGTAGTAAGCCAGTCGTCGGCGCTCGGTCCACAGCGACATTCGACGCCTAAATGTTTCAGTAGAAACCTAAGACTGGTAAACACTGAATCTTTTTTTTGGAATATCAGTTATCCCGGCTCTGTGTGTATTGTCTTTTGCATTTCTGAGAAAACTAAAATCTTCTATCTCAAGATAAAGTTGAAAATAATACATGGAAATTAAAACGTTTAGTGTTTTTTTCTTTTTCTCTTCCATTTCTTCTTTTTATATGGACAAGACTTTATCTGTTTTTTAATGTGCCTCCAGTAAGTTGACATCCCATTGTTTTCGTGGTCTGCCAACTGATCGTCTTTCTATAGGAGACTCGTCTCTTGCCGTCTTAACTGGTCTATTTGTTATCATTCGGCTGTATCTGTAGTGTATGACCAATAATTTTTCCAAATGTTTTCATTTTTGCTGTTTATAATATTATTTTTGTCCTCTTTGTGTTAGGTCTTGTTTCTGCAGCGTAGGTCATTATTGGTCTGATGACTGTTTCCCAAATTTTGCTTTTTGTTTCTTTCCCAATATTTTAAGTTTTCCATATTGTTTCATTTAGACAGCCTACCGCTCTGTTTGCTCTATTTACTTAATTTTTTACTTCAATTTTGAGCTTTCCGTATCTAGATAATGTGATGCATAGATATTTAATTTCCATTACTGGTTCTATTATTTGACCCCCGCTCTAAAAGAAGAAAAAACCTTCAGTAGTAAGCCAGTCGTCGGCGCTCGGTCCACAGCGACATTCGACGCCTAAATGTTTTAGTAGAAACCTAAGACTGGTAAACACTGAATCTTTTTTTTGGAATATCAGTTATCCCGGCTCCGCGTGTATTGATTTTGTCATTTTCGAGAAAACTATAATCTTTTATCTCAAGATAAAGTTGAAAATAATACATTGAAATTAAAACGTTTAGTGTTTTTTTCTTTTTCTCTTCCATTTCTTCTTTTTATATGGACAAGACTTTATCTGTTTTTCAATGTGCCTTCAGTAAGTTGACATCCCATTGTTTTCGTGGTCTTTCAACTGATCGTTTTTCTATAGGAGACTCGTCTCTTGCCGTCTTAACTGGTCTATTTGTTATCATTCGGCTGTATCTGTAGTGTATGACCATTAATTTTTTCAAGTGTTTTCATTTCTGCTGTTTATAATATCCTTTTTGTCCTCTTTGTGTTAGGTCTTGTTTCTGCAACGTAGGTCATTATTGGTCTGATGACTGTTTCCCAAATTTTGCTTTTTGTTTCTTTCCCGATATTTTTAGTTTTCCATATTGTTTCATTTAGGCAGCCTACTGCTCTGTTTGCTCCATTTACTTGATTTTCCACTTCAGTTTTGAGCTTTCCGTATTTAGATAATGTGATGCATAGATATTTAAACTCCATTACTGGTTCTATTATTTGACCCCCGCTCTAAAAGAAGAAAAAACCTTCAGTAGTAAGCCAGTCGTCGGCGCTCGGTCCACAGCGACATTCGACGCCTAAATGTTTCAGTAGAAACCTAAGACTGGTAAACACTGAATCTTTTTTTTGGAATATCAGGTATCCCGGCTCTGTGTGTATTGTCTTTTTCATTTCTGAGAAAACTAAAATCTTCTATCTCAAGATAAAGTTGAAAATAATACATGGAAATTAAAACGTTTAGTGTTTTGTTCTTTTTCTCTTTCATTTCTTCTTTTTATATGGACAAGACTCTGTCTGTTTTTCAATGTGCCTCCAGTAAGTTGACATCCCATTGTTTTCGTGGTCTTCCAACTGATCGTCTTTCTATAGGAGACTCGTCTCTTGCCGTCTTAACTGGTCTATTTGTTATCATTCGGCTGTATCTGTAGTGTATGACCATTAATTTTTCCAAGTGTTTTCATTTCTGCTGTTTATAATATCCTTTTTGTCCTCTTTGTGTTAGGTCTTGTTTCTGCAGCGTAGGTCATTATTGGTCTGATGACTGTTTCCCAAATTTTGCTTCTTGTTTCTTTCCCGATATTTTTAGTTTTCCATATTGTTTCATTTAGGCAGCTTACTGCTCTGTTTGCTCCATTTACTTGATTTTCCACTTCAGTTTTGAGCTTTCCGTATCTAGATAATGTGATGCATAGATATTTAAACTCCATTACTTGTTCTATTATTTGACCCCCGCTCTAAAAGAAGAAAAAACCTTCAGTAGTAAGCCAGTCGTCGGCGCTTGGTCCACAGCGACAGTCGACGCCTAAATGTTTCAGTAGAAACCTAAGACTGGTAAACACTGAATCTTTTTTTTGGAATATCAGGTATCCCGGCTCTGTGTGTATTGTCTTTTTCATTTCTGAGAAAACTAAAATCTTCTATCTCAAGATAAAGTTGAAAATAATACATTGAAATTAAAACGTTTAGTGTTTTTTTCTTTTTCTCTTCCATTTCTTCTTTTTATATGGACAAGACTTTATCTGTTTTTCAATGTGCCTCCAGTAAGTTGACATCCCATTGTTTTCGTGGTCTTCCAACTGATCGTCTTTCTATAGGAGACTCGTCTCTTGCCGTCTTAACTGGTCTATTTGTTATCATTCGGCTGTATCTGTAGTGTATGACCATTAATTTTTTCAAGTGTTTTCATTTCTGCTGTTTATAATATCCTTTTTGTCCTCTTTGTGTTAGGTCTTGTTTCTGCAGCGTAGGTCATTATTGGTCTGATGACTGTTTCCCAAATTTTGCTTCTTGTTTCTTTCCCGATATTTTTAGTTTTCCATATTGTTTCATTTAGGCAGAATACTGCTCTGTGTGCTCTATTTACTTGATTTTCCACTTCAGTTTTGAGCTTTCCGTATCTAGATAATGTGATGCATAGATATTTAAACTCCATTACTTGTTCTATTATTTGACCCCCGCTCTAAAAGAAGAAAAAACCTTCAGTAGTAAGCCAGTCGTCGGCGCTCGGTCCACAGCGACATTCGACGCCTAAATGTTTCAGTAGAAACCTAAGACTGGTAAACACTGAATCTTTTTTTTGGAATATCAGTTATCCCGGCTCTGTGTGTATTGTCTTTTGCATTTCTGAGAAAACTAAAATCTTCTATCTCAAGATAAAGTTGAAAATAATACATGGAAATTAAAACGTTTAGTGTTTTTTTCTTTTTCTCTTCCATTTCTTCTTATATGGACAAGACTTTATCTGTTTCTTAATGTGCCTCCAGTAAGTTGACATCCCATTGGTTTCGTGGTGTTCCAACTGATCTTCTTTCTATAGGAGACTCATCTCTTGCCGTCTTAACTGGTCTATTTGTTATCATTCGGCTGTATCTGTAGTGTATGACCATTAATTTTTCCAAGTGTTTTCATTTTTGCTGTTTATAATATCCTTTTTGTCCTCTTTGTGTTAGGTCTTGTTGTTGCAGCGTAGGTCATTATTGGTCTGATGACTGTTTCCCAAATTTTGCTTTTTGTTTCTTTCCCGATATTTTTAGTTTTTCATATTGTTTCATTTAGGCAGCCTACTGCTCTGTGTGCTCTATTTACTTGATTTTCCACTTCAGTTTTGAGCTTTCCGTATCTAGATAATGTGATGCATAGATATTTAAACTCCATTACTTGTTCTATTATTTGACCCCCGCTCTAAAAGAAGAAAAAACCTTCAGTAGTTAGCCAGTCGTCGGCGCTCGGTCCACAGCGACATTCGACGCCTAATTGTTTCAGTAGAAACCTAAGACTGGTAAACACTGAATCTTTTTTTTGGAATATCAGGTATCCCGGCTCTGTGTGTATTGTCTTTTGCATTTCTGAGAAAACTAAAATCTTCTATCTCAAGATAAAGTTGAAAATAATACATGGAAATTAAAACGTTTAGTGTTTTTTTCTTTTTCTTTTCCATTTCTTCTTATATGGACAAGACTTTATCTGTTTCTTAATGTGCCTCCAGTAAGTTGACATCCCATTGGTTTCGTGGTGTTCCAACTGATCTTCTTTCTATAGGAGACTCATCTCTTGCCGTCTTAACTGGTCTATTTGTTATCATTCGGCTGTATCTGTAGTGTATGACCAATAATTTTTCCAAATGTTTTTATTTTTGCTGTTTATAATATCCTTTTTGTCCTCTTTGTGTTAGGTCTTGTTTCTGCAGCGTAGGTCATTATTGGTCTGATGACTGTTTCCCAAATTTTGATTTTTGTTTCTTTCTCGATATTTTTAGTTTTCCATATTGTTTCATTTAGGCAGAATACTGCTCTGTGTGCTCTATTTACTTGATTTTCCACTTCAGTTTTGAGCTTTCCGTATCTAGATAATGTGATGCATAGATATTTAAACTCCATTACTTGTTCTATTATTTGACCCCCGCTCTAAAAGAAGAAAAAACCTTCAGTAGTAAGCCAGTCGTCGGCGCTCGGTCCACAGCGACATTCGACGCCTAAATGTTTCAGTAGAAACCTAAGACTGGTAAACACTGAATCTTTTTTTTGGAATATCAGTTATCCCGGCTCTGTGATTATTGTCTTTTGCATTTCTGAGAAAACTAAAATCTTCTATCTCAAGATAAAGTTGAAAATAATACATGGAAATTAAAACGTTTAGTGTTTTTTTCTTTTTCTCTTCCATTTCTTCTTATATGGACAAGACTTTATCTGTTTCTTAATGTGTCTCCAGTAAGTTGACATCCCATTGGTTTCGTGGTGTTCCAACTGATCTTCTTTCTATAGGAGACTCATCTCTTGCCGTCTTAACTGGTCTATTTGTTATCATTCGGCTGTATCTGTAGTGTATGACCATTAATTTTTCCAAGTGTTTTCATTTTTGCTGTTTATAATATCCTTTTTGTCCTCTTTGTGTTAGGTCTTGTTGTTGCAGCGTAGGTCATTATTGGTCTGATGACTGTTTCCCAAATTTTGCTTTTTGTTTCTTTCCCGATATTTTTAGTTTTTCATATTGTTTCATTTAGGCAGCCTACTGCTCTGTGTGCTCTATTTACTTGATTTTCCACTTCAGTTTTGAGCTTTCCGTATCTAGATAATGTGATGCATAGATATTTAAACTCCATTACTTGTTCTATTATTTGACCCCCGCTCTAAAAGAAGAAAAAACCTTCAGTAGTTAGCCAGTCGTCGGCGCTCGGTCCACAGCGACATTCGACGCCTAATTGTTTCAGTAGAAACCTAAGACTGGTAAACACTGAATCTTTTTTTTGGAATATCAGGTATCCCGGCTCTGTGTGTATTGTCTTTTGCATTTCTGAGAAAACTAAAATCTTCTATCTCAAGATAAAGTTGAAAATAATACATGGAAATTAAAACGTTTAGTGTTTTTTTCTTTTTCTCTTCCATTTCTTCTTATATGGACAAGACTTTATCTGTTTCTTAATGTGCCTCCAGTAAGTTGACATCCCATTGGTTTCGTGGTGTTCCAACTGATCTTCTTTCTATAGGAGACTCGTCTGTTGCCGTCTTAACTGGTCTATTTGTTATCATTCGGCTGTATCTGTAGTGTATGACCATTAATTTTTCCAAGTGTTTTCATTTTTGCTGTTTATAATATCCTTTTTGTCCTCTTTGTGTTAGGTCTTGTTTCTGCAGCGTAGGTCATTATTGGTCTGATGACTGTTTCCCAAATTTTGCTTTTTGTTTCTTTCCCAATATTTTAAGTTTTCCATATTGTTTCATTTAGACAGCCTACCGCTCTGTTTGCTCTATTTACTTAATTTTTTACTTCAATTTTGAGCTTTCCGTATCTAGATAATGTGATGCATAGATATTTAATTTCCATGACTGGTTCTATTATTTGACCCCCGCTCTAAAAGAAGAAAAAACCTTCAGTAGTAAGCCAGTCGTCGGCGCTCGGTCCACAGCGACATTCGACGCCTAAATGTTTCAGTAGAAACCTAAGACTGGTAAACACTGAATCTTTTTTTTGGAATATCAGGTATCCCGGCTCTGTGTGTATTGTCTTTTTCATTTCTGAGAAAACTAAAATCTTCTATCTCAAGATAAAGTTGAAAATAATACATGGAAATTAAAACGTTTAGTGTTTTGTTCTTTTTCTCTTCCATTTCTTCTTTTTATATAGACAAGACTCTGTCTGTTTTTCAATGTGCCTCCAGTAAGTTGACATCCCATTGTTTTCGTGATCTTCCAACTGATCGTCTTTCTATAGGAGACTCGTCTCTTGCCGTCTTAACTGGTCTATTTGTTATCATTCGGCTGTATCTGTAGTGTATGACCATTAATTTTTCCAAGTGTTTTCATTTTTGCTGTTTATAATATCCTTTTTGTCCTCTTTGTGTTAGGTCTTGTTTCTGCAGCGTAGGTCATTATTGGTCTGATGACTGTTTCCCAAATTTTGCTTTTTGTTTCTTTCCCAATATTTTAAGTTTTCCATATTGTTTCATTTAGGCAGCCTACCGCTCTGTTTGCTCTATTTACTTAATTTTCCACTTCAATTTTGAGCTTTCCGTATCTGGATAATGTGATGCATAGATATTTAATTTCCATTACTGGTTCTATTATTTGACCCCCGCTCTAAAAGAAGAAAAAACCTTCAGTAGTAAGCCAGTCGTCGGCGCTCGGTCCACAGCGACATTCGACGCCTAAATGTTTCAGTAGAAACCTAAGACTGGTAAACACTGAATCTTTTTTGTGAAATATCAGGTATCCCGGCTCTGTGTGTATTGTCTTTTTCATTTCTGAGAAAACTAAAATCTTCTATCTCAAGATAAAGTTGAAAATAATACATGGAAATTAAAACGTTTAGTGTTTTTTTCTTTTTCTCTTCCATTTCTTTTTTTTATATGGACAAGACTTTATCTGTTTTTCAATGTGCCTCCAGTAAGTTGACATCCCATTGTTTTCGTGGTCTTCCAACTGATCGTCTTTCTATAGGAGACTCGTCTCTTGCCGTCTTAACTGGTCTATTTGTTATCATTCGGCTGTATCTGTAGTGTATGACCATTAATTTTTCCAAGTGTTTTCATTTTTGCTGTTTATAATATCCTTTTTGTCCTCTTTGTGTTAGGTCTTGTTTCTGCAGCGTAGGTCAATATTGGTCTGATGACTGTTTCCCAAATTTTGCTTTTTGTTTCTTTCCCAATATTTTAAGTTTTCCATATTGTTTCATTTAGGCAGCCTACCGCTCTGTTTGCTCTATTTACTTAATTTTCCACTTCAATTTTGAGCTTTCCGTATCTGGATAATGTGATGCATAGATATTTAATTTCCATTACTGGTTCTATTATTTGAACCCCGGTCTAAAAGAAGAAAAAACCTTCAGTAGTAAGCCAGTCGTCGGCGCTCGGTCCACAGCGACAATCGACGCCTAAATGTTTCAGTAGAAACCTAAGACTGGTAAACACTGAATCTTTTTTTTGGAATATCAGGTATCCCGGCTTTGTGTGTATTGTCTTTTTCATTTCTGAGAAAACTAAAATCTTCTATCTCAAGATAAATTTGAAAATAATACATGGAAATTAAAACGTTTAGTGTTTTTTTCTTTTTCTCTTCCATTTCTTCTTTTTATATGGACAAGACTTTATCTGTTTCTTAATGTGCCTCCAGTAAGTTGACATCCCAATGTTTTCGTGGTCTTCCAACTGATCTTCTTTCTATAGGAGACTCGTCTCTTGCCGTCTTAACTGGTCTATTTGTTATCATTCGGCTGTATATGTAGTGTATGACCATTAGTTTTTCCAAGTGTTTTCATTTCTGCTGTTTATAATATCCTTTTTGTCCTCTTTGTGTTAGGTCTTGTTTCTGCAGCGTAGGTCATTATTGGTCTGATGACTGTTTCCCAAATTTTGCTTTTTGTTTCTTTCCCAATATTTTAAGTTTTCCATATTGTTTCATTTAGACAGCCTACCGCTCTGTTTGCTCTATTTACTTAATTTTCCACTTCAATTTTGAGCTTTCCGTATCTGGATAATGTGATGCATAGATATTTAATTTCCATTACTGGTTCTATTATTTGACCCCCGCTCTAAAAGAAGAAAAAACCTTCAGTAGTAAGCCAGTCGTCGGCGCTCGGTCCACAGCGACATTCGACGCCTAAATGTTTCAGTAGAAACCCAAGACTGGTAAACACTGAATCTTTTTTTTGGAATATCAGGTATCCCGGCTCTGTGTGTATTGTCTTTTTCATTTTTGAGAAAACTAAAATCTTCTATCTCAAGATAAAGTTAAAAATAATACATGGAAATTAAAACGTTTAGTGTTTCTTTCTTTTTCTCTTCCATTTCTTCTTTTTATATGGACAAGACTTTATCTGTTTTTTAATGTGCCTCCAGTAAGTTGACATCCCATTGTTTTCGTGGTCTGCCAACTGACCGTCTTTCTATAGGAGACTCGTCTCTTGCCGTCTTAACTGGTCTATTTGTTATCATTCGGCTGTATATGTAGTGTATGACCATTAGTTTTTCCAAGTGTTTTCATTTCTGCTGTTTATAATATCCTTTTTGTCCTCTTTGTGTTAGGTCTTGTTTCTGCAGCGTAGGTCATTATTGGTCTGATGACTGTTTCCCAAATTTTGCTTTTTGTTTCTTTCCCAATATTTTAAGTTTTCCATATTGTTTCATTTAGACAGCCTACCGCTCTGTTTGCTCTATTTACTTAATTTTTTACTTCAATTTTGAGCTTTCCGTATCTAGATAATGTGATGCATAGATATTTAATTTCCATTACTGGTTCTATTATTTGACCCCCGCTCTAAAAGAAGAAAAAACCTTCAGTAGTAAGCCAGTCGTCGGCGCTCGGTCCACAGCGACATTCGACGCCTAAATGTTTCAGTAGAAACCTAAGACTGGTAAACACTGAATCTTTTTTTGGAATATCAGGTATCCTGGCTCTGTGTGTATTGTCTTTTTCATTTCTGAGAAAACTAAAATCTTCTATTTCAAGATAAAGTTGAAAATAATACATGGAAATTAAAGCGTTTAGTGTTTTGTTCTTTTTCTCTTCCATTTCTTCTTTTTATATAGACAAGACTCTGTCTGTTTTTCAATGTGCCTCCAGTAAGTTGACATCCCATTGTTTTCGTGATCTTCCAACTGATCGTCTTTCTATAGGAGACTCGTCTCTTGCCGTCTTAACTGGTCTATTTGTTATCATTCGGCTGTATCTGTAGTGTATGACCAATAATTTTTCCAAATGTTTTCATTTTTGCTGTTTATAATATCCTTTTTGTCCTCTTTGTGTTAGGTCTTGTTTCTGCAGCGTAGGTCATTATTGGTCTGATAACTGTTTCCCAAATTTTGCTTTTTGTTTCTTTCTCGATATTTTTAGTTTTCCATATTGTTTCATTTAGGCAGCCTACTGCTCTGTGTGCTCTATTTACTTGATTTTCCACTTCAGTTTTGAGCTTTCCGTATCTAGATAATGTGATGCATAAATATTTAAACTCCATTACTTGTTCTATTATTTGACCCCCGCTCTAAAAGAAGAAAAAACCTTTAGTAGTAAGCCAGTCGTCGGCGCTTGGTCCACAGCGACATTCGACGCCTAAATGTTTTAATAGAAACCTAAGACTGGTAAACACTGAATATTTTTTTTGGAATATCAGTTATCCCGGCTCTGTGTGTATTGTCTTTTGCATTTCTGAGAAAACTAAAATCTTCTATCTCAAGATAAAGTTGAAAATAATACATGGAAATTAAAATGTTTAGTGTTTTTTTCTTTTTCTCTTCCATTTCTTCTTTTTATATGGACAAGACTTTATCTGTTTCTTAATGTGCCTCCAGTAAGTTGACATCCCAATGTTTTCGTGGTCTTCCAACTGATCTTCTTTCTATAGGAGACTCGTCTCTTGCCGTCTTAACTGGTCTATTTGTTATCATTCGGCTGTATCTGTAGTGTATGACCATTAATTTTTCCAAGTGTTTTCATTTTTGCTGTTTATAATATCCTTTTTGTCCTCTTTGTGTTAGGTCTTGTTGTTGCAGCTTAGGTCATTATTGGTCTGATGACTGTTTCCCAAATTTTGATTTTTGTTTCTTTCTCGATATTTTTAGTTTTCCATATTGTTTCATTTAGGCAGAATACTGCTCTGTGTGCTCTATTTACTTGATTTTCCACTTCAGTTTTGAGCTTTCCGTATCTAGATAATGTGATGCATAGATATTTAAACTCCATTACTTGTTCTATTATTTGACCCCCGCTCTAAAAGAAGAAAAAACCTTCAGTAGTAAGCCAGTCGTCGGCGCTCGGTCCACAGCGACATTCGACGCCTAAATGTTTCAGTAGAAACCTAAGACTGGTAAACACTGAATCTTTTTTTTGGAATATCAGTTATCCCGGCTCTGTGTGTATTGTCTTTTGCATTTCTGAGAAAACTAAAATCTTCTATCTCAAGATAAAGTTGAAAATAATACATGGAAATTAAAACGTTTAGTGTTTTTTTCTTTTTCTCTTCCATTTCTTCTTATATGGACAAGACTTTATCTGTTTCTTAATGTGCCTCCAGTAAGTTGACATCCCATTGGTTTCGTGGTGTTCCAACTGATCTTCTTTCTATAGGAGACTCATCTCTTGCCGTCTTAACTGGTCTATTTGTTATCATTCGGCTGTATCTGTAGTGTATGACCATTAATTTTTCCAAGTGTTTTCATTTTTGCTGTTTATAATATCCTTTTTGTCCTCTTTGTGTTAGGTCTTGTTGTTGCAGCGTAGGTCATTATTGGTCTGATGACTGTTTCCCAAATTTTGCTTTTTGTTTCTTTCCCGATATTTTTAGTTTTTCATATTGTTTCATTTAGGCAGCCTACTGCTCTGTGTGCTCTATTTACTTGATTCTCCACTTCAGTTTTGAGCTTTCCGTATCTAGATAATGTGATGCATAGATATTTAAACTCCATTACTTGTTCTATTATTTGACCCCCGCTCTAAAAGAAGAAAAAACCTTCAGTAGTTAGCCAGTCGTCGGCGCTCGGTCCACAGCGACATTCGACGCCTAATTGTTTCAGTAGAAACCTAAGACTGGTAAACACTGAATCTTTTTTTTGGAATATCAGGTATCCCGGCTCTGTGTGTATTGTCTTTTGCATTTCTGAGAAAACTAAAATCTTCTATCTCAAGATAAAGTTGAAAATAATACATGGAAATTAAAACGTTTAGTGTTTTTTTCTTTTTCTCTTCCATTTCTTCTTATATGGACAAGACTTTATCTGTTTCTTAATGTGCCTCCAGTAAGTTGACATCCCATTGGTTTCGTGGTGTTCCAACTGATCTTCTTTCTATAGGAGACTCATCTCTTGCCGTCTTAACTGGTCTATTTGTTATCATTCGGCTGTATCTGTAGTGTATGACCAATAATTTTTCCAAATGTTTTTATTTTTGCTGTTTATAATATCCTTTTTGTCCTCTTTGTGTTAGGTCTTGTTTCTGCAGCGTAGGTCATTATTGGTCTGATGACTGTTTCCCAAATTTTGATTTTTGTTTCTTTCTCGATATTTTTAGTTTTCCATATTGTTTCATTTAGGCAGAATACTGCTCTGTGTGCTCTATTTACTTGATTTTCCACTTCAGTTTTGAGCTTTCCGTATCTAGATAATGTGATGCATAGATATTTAAACTCCATTACTTGTTCTATTATTTGACCCCCGCTCTAAAAGAAGAAAAAACCTTCAGTAGTAAGCCAGTCGTCGGCGCTCGGTCCACAGCGACATTCGACGCCTAAATGTTTCAGTAGAAACCTAAGACTGGTAAACACTGAATCTTTTTTTTGGAATATCAGTTATCCCGGCTCTGTGTGTATTGTCTTTTGCATTTCTGAGAAAACTAAAATCTTCTATCTCAAGATAAAGTTGAAAATAATACATGGAAATTAAAACGTTTAGTGTTTTTTTCTTTTTCTCTTCCATTTCTTCTTATATGGACAAGACTTTATCTGTTTCTTAATGTGTCTCCAGTAAGTTGACATCCCATTGGTTTCGTGGTGTTCCAACTGATCTTCTTTCTATAGGAGACTCATCTCTTGCCGTCTTAACTGGTCTATTTGTTATCATTCGGCTGTATCTGTAGTGTATGACCATTAATTTTTCCAAGTGTTTTCATTTTTGCTGTTTATAATATCCTTTTTGTCCTCTTTGTGTTAGGTCTTGTTGTTGCAGCGTAGGTCATTATTGGTCTGATGACTGTTTCCCAAATTTTGCTTTTTGTTTCTTTCCCGATATTTTTAGTTTTTCATATTGTTTCATTTAGGCAGCCTACTGCTCTGTGTGCTCTATTTACTTGATTTTCCACTTCAGTTTTGAGCTTTCCGTATCTAGATAATGTGATGCATAGATATTTAAACTCCATTACTTGTTCTATTATTTGACCCCCGCTCTAAAAGAAGAAAAAACCTTCAGTAGTTAGCCAGTCGTCGGCGCTCGGTCCACAGCGACATTCGACGCCTAATTGTTTCAGTAGAAACCTAAGACTGGTAAACACTGAATCTTTTTTTTGGAATATCAGGTATCCCGGCTCTGTGTGTATTGTCTTTTGCATTTCTGAGAAAACTAAAATCTTCTATCTCAAGATAAAGTTGAAAATAATACATGGAAATTAAAACGTTTAGTGTTTTTTTCTTTTTCTCTTCCATTTCTTCTTATATGGACAAGACTTTATCTGTTTCTTAATGTGCCTCCAGTAAGTTGACATCCCATTGGTTTCGTGGTGTTCCAACTGATCTTCTTTCTATAGGAGACTCGTCTGTTGCCGTCTTAACTGGTCTATTTGTTATCATTCGGCTGTATCTGTAGTGTATGACCATTAATTTTTCCAAGTGTTTTCATTTTTGCTGTTTATAATATCCTTTTTGTCCTCTTTGTGTTAGGTCTTGTTTCTGCAGCGTAGGTCATTATTGGTCTGATGACTGTTTCCCAAATTTTGCTTTTTGTTTCTTTCCCAATATTTTAAGTTTTCCATATTGTTTCATTTAGACAG
Source organism: Diabrotica undecimpunctata (assembly GCF_040954645.1). Lineage (NCBI taxonomy): Eukaryota > Metazoa > Arthropoda > Insecta > Coleoptera > Chrysomelidae > Diabrotica > Diabrotica undecimpunctata. Next base: position 52,860,243 of record NC_092811.1, read on the forward strand.
CCTACCGCTCTGTTTGCTCTATTTACTTAATTTTTTACTTCAATTTTGAGCTTTCCGTATCTAGATAATGTGATGCATAGATATTTAATTTCCATGACTGGTTCTATTATTTGACCCCCGCTCTAAAAGAAGAAAAAACTTTCAGTAGTAAGCCAGTCGTCGGCGCTCGGTCCACAGCGACATTCGACGCCTAAATGTTTCAGTAGAAACCTAAGACTGGTAAACACTGAATCTTTTTTTTGGAATATCAGGTATCCCGGCTCTGTGTGTATTGTCTTTTTCATTTCTGAGAAAACTAAAATCTTCTATCTCAAGATAAAGTTGAAAATAATACATGGAAATTAAAACGTTTAGTGTTTTGTTCTTTTTCTCTTCCATTTCTTCTTTTTATATAGACAAGACTCTGTCTGTTTTTCAATGTGCCTCCAGTAAGTTGACATCCCATTGTTTTCGTGATCTTCCAACTGATCGTCTTTCTATAGGAGACTCGTCTCTTGCCGTCTTAACTGGTCTATTTGTTATCATTCGGCTGTATCTGTAGTGTATGACCATTAATTTTTCCAAGTGTTTTCATTTTTGCTGTTTATAATATCCTTTTTGTCCTCTTTGTGTTAGGTCTTGTTTCTGCAGCGTAGGTCATTATTGGTCTGATGACTGTTTCCCAAATTTTGCTTTTTGTTTCTTTCCCAATATTTTAAGTTTTCCATATTGTTTCATTTAGGCAGCCTACCGCTCTGTTTGCTCTATTTACTTAATTTTCCACTTCAATTTTGAGCTTTCCGTATCTGGATAATGTGATGCATAGATATTTAATTTCCATTACTGGTTCTATTATTTGACCCCCGCTCTAAAAGAAAAAAAAACCTTCAGTAGTAAGCCAGTCGTCGGCGCTCGGTCCACAGCGACATTCGACGCCTAAATGTTTCAGTAGAAACCTAAGACTGGTAAACACTGAATCTTTTTTGTGAAATATCAGGTATCCCGGCTCTGTGTGTATTGTCTTTTTCATTTCTGAGAAAACTAAAATCTTCTATCTCAAGATAAAGTTGAAAATAATACATGGAAATTAAAACGTTTAGTGTTTTTTTCTTTTTCTCTTCCATTTCTTTTTTTTATATGGACAAGACTTTATCTGTTTTTCAATGTGCCTCCAGTAAGTTGACATCCCATTGTTTTCGTGGTCTGCCAACTGACCGTCTTTCTATAGGAGACTCGTCTCTTGCCGTCTTAACTGGTCTATTTGTTATCATTCGGCTGTATATGTAGTGTATGACCATTAGTTTTTCCAAGTGTTTTCATTTCTGCTGTTTATAATATCCTTTTTGTCCTCTTTGTGTTAGGTCTTGTTTCTGCAGCGTAGGTCATTATTGGTCTGATGACTGTTTCCCAAATTTTGCTTTTTGTTTCTTTCCCAATATTTTAAGTTTTCCATATTGTTTCATTTAGACAGCCTACCGCTCTGTTTGCTCTATTTACTTAATTTTTTACTTCAATTTTGAGCTTTCCGTATCTAGATAATGTGATGCATAGATATTTAATTTCCATTACTGGTTCTATTATTTGACCCCCGCTCTAAAAGAAGAAAAAACCTTCAGTAGTAAGCCAGTCGTCGGCGCTCGGTCCACAGCGACATTCGACGCCTAAATGTTTCAGTAGAAACCTAAGACTGGTAAACACTGAATCTTTTTTTGGAATATCAGGTATCCTGGCTCTGTGTGTATTGTCTTTTTCATTTCTGAGAAAACTAAAATCTTCTATTTCAAGATAAAGTTGAAAATAATACATGGAAATTAAAGCGTTTAGTGTTTTGTTCTTTTTCTCTTCCATTTCTTCTTTTTATATAGACAAGACTCTGTCTGTTTTTCAATGTGCCTCCAGTAAGTTGACATCCCATTGTTTTCGTGATCTTCCAACTGATCGTCTTTCTATAGGAGACTCGTCTCTTGCCGTCTTAACTGGTCTATTTGTTATCATTCGGCTGTATCTGTAGTGTATGACCAATAATTTTTCCAAATGTTTTCATTTTTGCTGTTTATAATATCCTTTTTGTCCTCTTTGTGTTAGGTCTTGTTTCTGCAGCGTAGGTCATTATTGGTCTGATAACTGTTTCCCAAATTTTGCTTTTTGTTTCTTTCTCGATATTTTTAGTTTTCCATATTGTTTCATTTAGGCAGCCTACTGCTCTGTGTGCTCTATTTACTTGATTTTCCACTTCAGTTTTGAGCTTTCCGTATCTAGATAATGTGATGCATAAATATTTAAACTCCATTACTTGTTCTATTATTTGACCCCCGCTCTAAAAGAAGAAAAAACCTTTAGTAGTAAGCCAGTCGTCGGCGCTTGGTCCACAGCGACATTCGACGCCTAAATGTTTCAGTAGAAACCTAAGACTGGTAAACACTGAATATTTTTTTTGGAATATCAGTTATCCCGGCTCTGTGTGTATTGTCTTTTGCATTTCTGAGAAAACTAAAATCTTCTATCTCAAGATAAAGTTGAAAATAATACATGGAAATTAAAATGTTTAGTGTTTTTTTCTTTTTCTCTTCCATTTCTTCTTTTTATATGGACAAGACTTTATCTGTTTCTTAATGTGCCTCCAGTAAGTTGACATCCCAATGTTTTCGTGGTCTTCCAACTGATCTTCTTTCTATAGGAGACTCGTCTCTTGCCGTCTTAACTGGTCTATTTGTTATCATTCGGCTGTATCTGTAGTGTATGACCATTAATTTTTCCAAGTGTTTTCATTTTTGCTGTTTATAATATCCTTTTTGTCCTCTTTGTGTTAGGTCTTGTTGTTGCAGCTTAGGTCATTATTGGTCTGATGACTGTTTCCCAAATTTTGCTTTTTGTTTCTTTCCCGATATTTTTAGTTTTTTATATTGTTTCATTTAGGCAGCCTACTTCTCTGTGGGCTCTATTTACTTGATTTTCCACTTCAGTTTTGAGCTTTCCGTATCTAGATAATGTGATGCATAGATATTTAAACTCCATTACTCGTTCTATTATTTGACCCCCGCTCTAAAAGAAGAAAAAACCTTCAGTAGTAAGCCAGTCGTCGGCGCTCGGTCCACAGCGACATTCGACGCCTAAATGTTTCAGTAGAAACCTAAGACTGGTAAACACTGAATCTTTTTTTTGGAATATCAGGTATCCCGGCTCTGTGTGTATTGTCTTTTTCATTTCTGAGAAAACTAAAATCTTCTATCTCAAGATACAGTTGAAAATAATACATGGAAATTAAAACGTTTAGTGTTTTTTTCCTTTTCTCTTCCATTTCTTTTTTTTATATGGACAAGACTTTATCTGTTTTTCAATGTGCCTCCAGTAAGTTGACATCCCATTGTTTTCGTGGTCTGCCAACTGATCGTCTTTCCATAGGAGACTCGTCTCTTGCCGTCTTAACTGGTCTATTTGTTATCATTCGGCTGTATCTGTAGTGTATGACCATTAATTTTTCCAAGTGTTTTCATTTTTGCTGTTTATAATATCCTTTTTGTCCTCTTTGTGTTAGGTCTTGTTTCTGCAGCGTAGGTCATTATTGGTCTGATGACTGTTTCCCAAATTTTGCTTTTTGTTTCTTTCCCAATATTTTAAGTTTTCCATATTGTTTCATTTAGGCAGCCTACCGCTCTGTTTGCTCTATTTACTTAATTTTTCACTTCAATTTTGAGCTTTCCATATCTGGATAATGTGATGCATAGATATTTAATTTCCATTACTGGTTCTATTATTTGACCCCCGCTCTAAAAGAAGAAAAAACCTTCAGTAGTAAGCCAGTCGTCGGCGCTCGGTCCACAGCGACATTCGACGCCTAAATGTTTCAGTAGAAACCTAAGACTGGTAAACACTGAATCTTTTTTGTGGAATATCAGGTATCCCGGCTCTGTGTGTATTGTCTTTTTCATTTCTGAGAAAACTAAAATCTTCTATTTCAAGATAAAGTTGAAAATAATACATGGAAATTAAAACGTTTAGTGTTTTTTTCTTTTTCTCTTCCATTTCTTCTTTTTATATGGACAAGACTTTATCTGTTTTTCAATGTGCCTCCAGTAAGTTGACATCCCATTGTTTTCGTGGTCTTCCAACTGATCGTCTTTCTATAGGAGACTCGTCTCTTGCCGTCTTAACTGGTCTATTTGTTATCATTCGGCTGAATCTGTAGTGTATGACCATTAATTTTTCCAAGTGTTTTCATTTCTGCTGTTTATAATATCATTTTTGTCCTCTTTGTGTTAGGTCTTGTTTCTGCAGCGTAAGTCATTATTGGTCTGATGACTGTTTCCCAAATTTTGCTTTTTGTTTCTTTTCCGATATTTTTAGTTTTCCATATTGTTTCATTTAGGCAGCCTACTGCTCTGTTTGGTCTATTTACTTGATTTTCCACTTCAGTTTTGAGCTTTCCGTATCTAGATAATGTGATGCATAGATATTTAAACTCCATTACTGGTTCTATTATTTGACCCCCACTCTAAAAGAAGAAAAAACCTTTAGTAGTAAGCCAGTCGTCGGCGCTCGGTCCACAGCGACAATCGACGCCTAAATGTTTCAGTAGAAACCTAAGACTGGTAAACACTGAATCTTTTTTTTGGAATATCAGTTATCAAGGCTCTGTGTGTATTGTCTTTTTCATTTCTGAGAAAACTAAAATCTTCTATATCAAGATAAAGTTGAAAGTAATACATGGAAATTAAAACGTTTAGTGTTTTTTTCTTTTTCTCTTCCATTTCTTCTTTTTATATGGACAAGACTTTATCTGTTTTTCAATGTGCCTCCAGTAAGTTGACATCCCATTGTTTTCGTGGTCTTCCAACTGATCGTCTTTCTATAGGAGACTCGTCTCTTGCCGTCTTAACTGGTCTATTTGTTATCATTCGGCTGTATCTGTAGTGTATGACCATTAATTTTTCCAAGTGTTTTCATTTCTGCTGTTTATAATATCATTTTTGTCCTCTTTGTGTTAGGTCTTGTTTCTGCAGCGTAAGTCATTATTGGTCTGATGACTGTTTCCCAAATTTTGCTTTTTGTTTCTTTTCCGATATTTTTAGTTTTCCATATTGTTTCATTTAGGCAGCCTACTGCTCTGTTTGGTCTATTTACTTGATTTTCCACTTCAGTTTTGAGCTTTCCGTATCTAGATAATGTGATGCATAGATATTTAAACTCCATTACTGGTTCGATTATTTGACCCCCACTCTAAAAGAAGAAAAAACCTTTAGTAGTAAGCCAGTCGTCGGCGCTCGGTCCACAGCGACAATCGACGCCTAAATGTTTCAGTAGAAACCTAAGACTGGTAAACACTGAATCTTTTTTTTGGAATATCAGTTATCAAGGCTCTGTGTGTATTGTCTTTTTCATTTCTGAGAAAACTAAAATCTTCTATCTCAAGATAAAGTTGAAAGTAATACATGGAAATTAAAACGTTTAGTGTTTTGTTCTTTTTCTCTTCCATTTCTTCTTTTTATATGGACAAGACTTTATCTGTTTTTCAATGTGCCTCCAGTAAGTTGACATCCCATTGTTCTCGTGGTCTTCCAACTGACCGTCTTTCTATAGGAGACTCGTCTCTTGCCGTCCTTACTGGTCTATTTGTTATCATTCGGCTGTATCTGTAGTGTATGACCATTAGTTTTTCCAAGTGTTTTCATTTCTGCTGTTTATAATATCCTTTTTGTCCTCTTTGTGTTAGGTCTTATTTCTGCAGCGTAAGTCATTATTGGTCTGATGACTGTTTCCCAAATTTTGCTTTTTGTTTCTTTCCCGATATTTTTAGTTTTCCATATTATTTCATTTAGGCAGCCTACTGCTCTGTTTGCTCCATTTACTTGATTTTCCACTTCAGTTTTGAGCTTTCCGTATCTAGATAATGTGATGCATAGATATTTAAACTCCATTACTTGTTCTATTATTTGACCTCCGCTCTAAAAGAAGAAAAAATCTTCAGTAGTAAGCCAGTCGTCGGCGCTCGGTCCACAGCGACATTCGACGCCTAAATGTTTCAGTAGAAACCTAAGACTGGTAAACACTGAATCTTTTTTTTGGAATATCAGTTATCCCGGCTCTGTGTGTATTGTCTTTTTCATTTCTGAGAAAACTAAAATCTTCTATCTCAAGATAAAGTTGAAAATAATACATGGAAATTAAAACGTTTAGTGTTTTGTTCTTTTTCTCTTCCATTTCTTGTTTTTATATGGACAAGACTCTGTCTGTTTTTCAATGTGCCTCCAGTAAGTTGACATCCCATTGTTTTCGTAGTCTTTCAACTGATCGTCTTTCTATAGGAGACTCGTCTCTTGCCGTCTTAACTGGTCTATTTGTTATCATTCGCCTGTATCTGTAGTGTATGACCATTAATTTTTCCAAGTGTTTTTATTTCTGCTGTTTATAATATCCTTTTTGTCCTCTTTGTGTTAGGTCTTGTTTCTGCAGCGTAGGTCATTATTGGTCTGATGACTGTTTCCCAAATTTTGCTTTTTGTTTCTTTCCCGATATTTTTAGTTTTCCATATTGTTTCCTTTAGGCAGCATACTGCTCTGTTTGGTCTATTTACTTGATTTTCCACTTCAGTTTTGAGCTTTCCGTATCTAGATAATGTGATGCATAGATATTTAATCTCCATTACTGGTTCTATTATTTGACCAACGCTCTAAAAGAAGAAAAAACCTTCAGTAGTAAGCCAGTCGTCGGCGATCGGTCCACAGCGACATTCGACGCCTAAATGTTTCAGTAGAAACCTAAGACTGGTAAACACTGAATCTTTTTTTTGGAATATCAGTTATCCCGGCTCTGTGTGTATTGTCTTTTTCATTTCTGAGAAAACTAAAATCTTCTATCTCAAGATAAAGTTGAAAATAATACATGGAAATTAAAACGTTTAGTGTTTTGTTCTTTTTCTCTTCCATTTCTTCTTTTTATATGGACAAGACTCTGTCTGTTTTTCAATGTGCCTCCAGTAAGTTGACATCCCATTGTTTTCGTGGTCTTCCAACTGATCGTCTTTCTATAGAAGACTCGTCTCTTGTTGTCTTAACTGGTCTATTTGTTATCATTCGGCTGTATCTGTAGTGTATGACCATTAATTTTTCCAAGTGTTTTTATTTCTGCTGTTTATACTATCCTTTTTGTCCTCTTTGTGTTAGGTCTTGTTTCTGCAGCGTAGGTCATTATTGGTCTGATGACTGTTTCCCAAATTTTGCATTATTATGAAAACACTTAGCGAGAGAAATCGAAAAGTTCCATTTTGACATAGTAGCTTTACAGGAGACGAAACAACTGGGAAATGATATATTAGAAATAGAAGATACAATGTTTTTTAACAGCGGTGGAAAGAATCGAACGTTAGGCACAGGTTTTATGATAAGAAAAGAGCTAAAAGAAGCACTAGTAGAGTTTAAACCAGTATCAGACCGCATATGTAGTATCAGGTTCAAGGGAAAATACCAAAAAATCACCCTCATAAATATTCACGCGCCTTCAGAAGAAAAAGATAATGATGTCAAAGAATGTTTCTACAATGAATTAAACAGAACAATCGAAAATATACCCAGATATGATATGAAAATTATTCTAGGCGACGCAAATGCCAAAATAGGGAAGGAAGAAGTATTTAGACCGACAATAGGAAAATATAGTAAACACAATGAAACTAATGAGAACGGACAATTCCTGATAGATTTCGCGAGAGAAAAAAATATGATCATAATGAGCACATATTTCGAACGAAAAGAAATACACAAGGAAACTTGGATATCGCCAGATAGAAAGACTAAAAACCAAATAGACCACGTGCTCATCGAAAAAAAAGAACAGCAATGTATAAAGAAGATAAGAACATACAGAGGATCAGACGCCGACTCAGATCATTACATGGTGGGCATCAAAATTAAGCAACTGATACCAGAAAACAAAAACAAAATAAAAAAAAAGAAATGTATACATAACCCAATTCGATTAGCAACAAAGAAAGAGCAAGAAATATACGAGGAAACAATGGAAAGAGAACTAAAAAAGATACAAATAGAAGAGCAAACTGAGAACAAATGGGAAAACATAAAGCAAATAATGAACAAAGCAGCAAAAGAATGTAACAAACAAGAGAATAAAAAGAGGAAAGACTGGTTCGACATAGAGTGCCAAAAAGAAATAGAAATAAGAAAATCATTAAGGATTGAAATGATCACGAAAGAAACAACAGAGACAAAGAATAGATATAGGGAGCAAAGACAAAAAGTAAAGAGAGTGCTGAGAGAAAAGAAGAGAAAACACATAGAAAATAAGCTAAAAGAAATAGAAGAGAATTACAGAAATAAAAAAATAAAAAACCTATATCAAGGTGCTAGAAATGAAAAAAAAGGTTTCCAACAAAAACCCATATTCGTCAAAAACAAAGCAGGAGATAATATAAGCGGGGAAACAGAAATTGCCGATAGATGGAAAGAGTATTTTGATGAATTACTAAATGGCAATAATAAGTCAAACCAAAGAGAATGCGTGGAAACAGAAGCAAGAATCGAACACTTAGAAGACATAGAAGATAATTCACCCAGCAAAGAACAAATCGAGGAAATCATAAAAAATCTGAAAAACAACAAATCCCCTGGAAGCGATAACATAACAGCAGAGATGATGAAATATGGTGGAAAACTGCTAAATAATTGGATATACAAGATCATAAAGGAGATATGGATAAAAGAACGAATACCCGAAGATTGGAAGGAAGCCATTATTTGCCCATTACACAAAAAAGGAGACAAAACAGAATGCAGTAATTACAGAGGAGTAGCGTTACTAAATACCGTATATAAAATCCTATCAAAATCCATAAAAGATAAGCTAGAAAAAGAAGTTGAAAATATAATAGGCGAATACCAGTGCGGATTTAGACGAGGGAGAAGCACAACGGACCAAGTATTCATAATCAGAGAATTACAAGCAGAAAGCTATGAACACAACTTACCAACGATAGCGCTATTCATCGACTTCCAGCAAGCATACGATAGAATAAAAAGGAAGGAATTAAAAGAGACCCTTGAGGAACTGGGAGTTAGCAGAAAGTTGCGTAACATGATACATCTTACTTTAGAGAATACAGAAAACAGAGTCAAAGTAAACAATCATGTATCGGACAAATTTATAGTAAACGAAGGATTAAGGCAGGGCGATCCTTTGTCATCATTACTCTTCAATTTATGCCTAGAAAAAATAATGCGAGAAGCGAAAATCAATAGAGAAGGACTCCTATATCATAAAAGACACCAAGTTTTGGCATTTGCGGATGATATAGTGTTGCTGGCAAGAGGAAAAAAAGAGCTACAGGAGATAGTACAGAGAATAGTAAAAGCAGCAAAGAAAATGGGACTTTACATAAATGAAACTAAAACAAAATGTATGCAGTGGACAGATGATCAGTTCAGGGATGGACAAAAGTTTAAAGTAGAAGTAGAAGAAAGATTATCATACGAATTCGAAATGGTAGAAAGATTTACATACCTAGGTACAATAATATCACGCAAACCTAACATTAAAGAAGAAATACAAGCTAGAATAATGGCAGGCAATAGAAGTGTACATGCTCTTAGTGGAATGTTGAAAAGCAAGTTTTTATCAAGAAAGGCAAAAATACAGTTATACAAAACAACTATACAACCAATAGTAACGTACTGCAGTGAGACATGGACAATGACAAAAAATGAACAAAATTTACTGGAGATATGGGAAAGGAAAATCCTGAGGAAGATATATGGAGGAATAATAAGGGACGGTTTATGGATAAGAAGATCAAATGATGAGTTAAAGAAATTATATAATCAACCTAACATAATAGGAGTCATAAAGGCACAGAGACTAAGATGGCGAGGTCACCTAGAAAGGATGCCGAACACGAGGACTTCAAAAAGGGTAATGAACTACACTATAACTTTAAAAAAGAGAAAAGGAAGACCAAAAAATAGATGGAATCAGGAGGTAGAAAAAGATATGGAAGAAATTGGACTACAAGTCCAGAAAAGAAAAATGAATAACAAGAAGGAATGGAGAAAAATCACATATCGAGCCAGAGAAGATCTCAGTACATAAAGAAAAGCGAAAATGAAGAAAGAACAAACTTTTTAAGCCATGGGCCTCTAAGGCCTTTAGTGCTATTGTATATATATATATATATATATATATATATATATATATATGTTTGAATATTAGAAATTATTATGATGAAGTATTTGGTAGTTTAATTGAAGTGGTGTAGAACTATTGCATAACAATGTTGTTGCTTGTTTCTAAAACATACTTTTTTGATTTTGTATAACCTTATTTTAGGCGTTTTCCTATTATTTTGTCATTAATAATATTAAACAGAACAAGTTTCAATTTGTCCTTCTTTCTAGAATAGAAATCTGACCCTATAGATGCTCACAGACAGCTGGTAAATGGTATTCTAGAAAAAACCTTCAGTGGTAAGCCAGTCGATGGCGCTCGGTCCACAGCGACATTCGACGCCTAAATGTTTCAGTAGAAACCTAAGACTGGTAAACACTGAATCTTTTTTTTGGAATATCAGTTATCCCGGCTCCGTGTGTATTGATTTTGTCATTTTCGAGAAAACTATAATCTTTTATCTCAAGATAAAGTTGAAAATAATACATGGAAATTAAAACGTTTAGTGTTTTTTTCTTTTTCTCTTCCATTTCTTCTTTTTATATGGACAAGACTTCATCTGTTTTTCAATGTGCCTCTAGTAAGTTGACATCCCATTGTTTTCGTGGTCTTCCAACTGATCGTCTTTCTATAGGAGACTCGTCTCTTGCCGTCTTAACTGGTCTATTTGTTATCATTCGGCTGTATCTGTAGTGTATGACCAATAATTTTTCCAAGTGTTTTCATTTCTGCTGTTTATAATATTTTTTTGTCCTCTTTGTGTTAGGTCTTGTTTCTGCAGCGTAGGTCATTATTGATCTGATGACTGTTTCCCAAATTTTGCTTTTTGTTTCTTTCCCAATATTTTTAGTTTTCCATATTGTTTCATTTAGGCAGCCTACTGCTCTGTGTGCTCTATTTACTTGATTTTCCACTTCAGTTTTGAGCTTTCCGTATCTAGATAATGTGATGCATAGATATTTAAACTCCATTACTTGTTCTATTATTTGACCCCCGCTCTAAAAGAAGAAAAAACCTGCAGTAGTAAGCCAGTCGTCGGCGCTCGGTCCACAGCGACATTCGACGCCTAAATGTTTCAGTAGAAACCTAAGACTGGTAAACACTGAATCTTTTTTTTGGAATATCAGTTATCCCGGCTCTGTGTGTATTGTCTTTTTCATTTCTGAGAAAACTAAAATCTTCTATCTCAAGATTAGAGATGGCGGTTTTTGACAAAACACCGGTTTTCGGTTATACCGTTTTTTTTTGCTTACGGTTTAACCTGGCGGTTATAACCGGCCAAATAAACCGGTTTTTCCAAAAACCGGTTTTCGTTTTTTTTTTTTAAATAGGTTACAAAGTTACATTTATAATGCACTTTAGTTTGCGTTACTACATTCGACTCGATATCAATATAATCAAAATTATTACTATCGAAAAAACATCAATATAAATTTAAATAAAACACAATTTTTAATAAAACCATTTTATTCTACTAATTATTATATTTATTTATTATTTTATTATTATTATATATTTATTAATTATTATTAAATATAATATAGCGTAAGATTATTATATACATATTACAATAATATACAATAAAAGTATAATATAAGTAGAATGAAGTAATATTTTAAGTAAAAAAGTATAGGTTAGAAGGTTACAAATAGGTTATATTATATGAAATGGATTTAGCATTATGTTGGCCAGTATTTTTCATGAAGCCTATTGAGAAAAACTCGTTCATATATATGTTGGTCGGTTAAGCGGCTTCTCTCATCTGACACAATATCATTCAATAATGACACCAGTCTCTGATGCCACCGAACTTCCAACCAACGGCATGTATTTTTTAGCTATAAAAGCCAAGCCTGCCATACAGGTTCTGTTCTGCTCCTAGAATAAAAACGGATCACTTAATCTCGGCAACAAAGGCTGCTGCAGATATAGAGTCAATCAGAACTGGAACCACTTTTCACCAACTCCAGATCGTGTGAAGACCAAAGAGGGTTTGATTTTAAACTCACTTTCCTTCTTCCTTCTGGAAGGAGCAGGAAGGAAAAAGTTTTCCAATTTCGGTAAGGTACGTCCTAACTTCCGAGCCTAAATTGGATGTGACTGTCTCCGCCATAGACGGATTCAGATATAGTTTTTTGAACCTCGGGTCCGTGATTGTAGCATGGCAAAGCAGGGGTTTCGTAAAAGCTTAGTGCCCCTCTCTTGAAGGCTAGTTATAAGCTTTTGACATAACTTTTGGGCTGTACTAAGGTTTGGCTTGAGGTTTTTTTAAAGATCTTTCGATAATAAACACAAGGGGGATAACATGGCTAGCAGTAATGTACTGGGAACCCGAGATCTCCTTTGTGGCCTCATCAAAAGGCGATAAAATTTCAGTAGTCAGATGTAGAGAACAGTAAACCAAAATTATTATACTACTGCTCAACAGAGAGCGCTAAAATAATTCAGGTTCTATTGTCATTGAATATATTATGAGAGTAGAATATAATATGCAATTATTATATTTAATTAATGATGCAAATTTAATTTACCATTTAAAAATATAATCTTCTAAAATACCCACCAATTTTCCTCTCCTCCCAAACCCAAAAAATTCCCCACCCCAACCACTTCAACTTATAAAAAATTTCCCAGACTCTTTCAAATGGGATTTAAAAAAAATAATATCAACATAAATATTTTACTTAAAAATAAATTAAATAATGCAATTCATCTTTTATTTTTACTACCATCAAAAAAAATCATGTATTACTTTTAACACGTTTGTATATTTGTATAACAGATACATTTTAACTCATTTAATACTTCCTGTATGGGTGTATCGTTTTTAAAATGTAGGGAAATCCTTGAAGATTCGTATTCGTAATCGGTAATTCGATATTCACACTCAGAACATTATTTTTGGTAATGATCAGAAAAAGCCATTCTCCCACTTTCAATGTCAATAGTCAAGTGTGAAAACTAGATGATGTACCAGATCGCTTCTTATGTAAATATTACGACTACAAATACCTTTTCAACGAAATATTTACAAAATAAAATAAAATTTGAATTATGGTTTTTATGGAATAATTACTTGTGAATAATAATTATGATTGGTATCCAAAATAATACCTAACCTAATCCTAATCACGGTAAAAACCTAATAACCGGTTTTTACTTTAAAAATAAAAAACCGGTTATAACCGGGACAAAAAAACAACCGACAAAACCGGTTATTGAGAAGTAAAAAAACCGGTTTTCGGTTAAAACCGGTAGGTTTTTCCCATCCCTACTCAAGATAAAGTTGAAAATAATACATGGAAGTTAAAACGTTTAGTGTTTTGTTCTTTTTCTCTTTCATTTCTTCTTTTTATATGGACAAGACTTTGTCTGTTTTTCAATGTGCCTCCAGTAAGTTGACATCCCATTGTTTTCGTGGTCTACCAACTGATCGTCTTTCTATAGGAGACTCGTCTCTTGCCGTCTTAACTGGTCTATTTGTTATCATTCGGCTGTATCTGTAGTGTATAACCATTAATTTTTCCAAGTGTTTTCATTTCTGCTGTTTATAATATCCTTTTTGTCCTCTTTGTGTTAGGTCTTGTTTCTGCAGCGTAGGTCATTATTGGTCTGATGACTGTTTCCCAAATTTTGCTTTTTGTTTCTTTCCCGATATTTTTAGTTTTCCATATTGTTTCATTTAGGCAGCCTACTGCTCTGTTTGCTCCATTTACTTGATTTTCCACTTCAGTTTTGAGCTTTCCGTATCTAGATAATGTGATGCATAGATATTTAATCTCCATTACTTGTTCTATTATTTGACCCCCGCTCTAAAAGAAGAAAAAACCTTCAGTAGTAAGCCAGTCGTCGGCGCTCGGTCCACAGCGACATTCGACGCCTAAATGTTTCAGTAGAAACCTAAGACTGGTAAACACTGAATCTTTTTTTTGGAATATCAGTTATCCCGGCTCCGTGTGTATTGATTTTGTCATTTTCGAGAAAACTATAATCTTTTATCTCAAGATAAAGTTGAAAATAATACATAGAAATTAAAACGTTTAGTGTTTTTTTCTTTTTCTCTTCCATTTCTTCTTTTTATATGGACAAGACTTTATCTGTTTTTCAATGTGCCTCCAGTAAGTTGACATCCCATTGTTTTCGTAGTCTTCCAACTGATCGTCTTTCTATAGGAGACTCGTCTCTTGCCGTCTTAACTGGTCTATTTGTTATCATTCGGCTGTATCTGTAGTGTATGACCATTAATTTTTTCAAGTGTTTTCATTTCTTCTGTTTATAATATCCTTTTTGTCCTCTTTGTTTTAGGTCTTGTTGTTGCAGCGTAGGTCATTATTGGTCTGATGACTGTTTCCCAAATTTTGCTTTTTGTTTCTTTCCCGATATTTTTAATTTTTCATATTGTTTCATTTAGGCAGCCTACTGCTCTGTGTGCTCTATTTACTTGATTTTCCACTTCAGTTTTGAGCTTTCCGTATCTAGATAATGTGATGCATATATATTTAAACTCCATTACTTGTTCTATTATTTGACCCCCGCTCTAAAAGAAGAAAAAACCTTCAGTAGTAAGCCAGTCGTCGGCGCTCGGTCCACAGCGACATTCGACGCCTAAATGTTTCAGTAGAAACCTAAGACTGGTAAACACTGAATCTTTTTTTTGGAATATTAGTTATCCTGGCTCTGTGTGTATTGTCTTTTGCATTTCTGAGAAAACTAAAATCTTCTATCTCAAGATAAAGTTGAAAATAATACATGGAAATTAAAACGTTTAGTGTTTTTTTCTTTTTCTCTTCCATTTCTTCTTTTTATATGGACAAGACTTTATCTGTTTCTTAATGTGCCTCCAGTAAGTTGACATCCCATTGTTTTCGTGGTCTTCCAACTGATCTTCTTTCTATAGGAGACTCGTCTCTTGCCGTCTTAACTGGTCTATTTGTTATCATTCGGCTGTATCTGTAGTGTATGACCATTAATTTTTCCTAGTGTTTTTATTTTTGCTGTTTATAATATCCTTTTTGTCCTCTTTGTGTTAGGTCTTGTTGTTGCAGCGTAGGTCATTATTGGTCTGATGACTGTTTCCCAAATTTTGCTTTTTGTTTCTTTCCCGATATTTTTAGTTTTTCATATTGTTTCATTTAGGCAGCCTACTGCTCTGTGTGCTCTATTTACTTGATTTTCCACTTCAGTTTTGAGCTTTCCGTATCTAGATAATGTGATGCATATATATTTAAACTCCATTACTTGTTCTATTATTTGACCCCCGCTCTAAAAGAAGAAAAAACCTTCAGTAGTAAGCCAGTCGTCGGCGCTCGGTCCACAGCGACATTCGACGCCTAAATGTTTCAGTAGAAACCTTAGACTGGTAAACACTGAATCTTTTTTTTGGAATATCAGGTATCCCGGCTCTGTGTGTATTGTCTGTTTCATTTCTGAGAAAATTAAAATTTTCTATCTCAAGATAAAGTTGAAAATAATACATGGAAATTAAAACGTTTAGTGTTTTGTTCTTTTTCTCTTCCATTTCTTCTTTTTATATGGACAAGACTCTGTCTGTTTTTCAATGTGCCTCCAGTAAGTTGTTTCGTGGTCTGCCAACTGATCGTCTTTCTATAGGAGACTCGTCTCTTGCCGTCTTAACTGGTCTATTTGTTATCATTCGGCTGTATCTGTAGTGTATGACCATTAATTTTTCCAAGTGTTTTCATTTTTGCTGTTTATAATATCCTTTTTGTCCTCTTTGTGTTAGGTCTTGTTTCTGCAGCGTGGGTCATTATTGGTCTGATGACTGTTTCCCAAATTTTGCTTTTTGTTTCTTTCCCAATATTTTAAGTTTTCCATATTGTTTCATTTAGACAGCCTACCGCTCTGTTTGCTCTATTTACTTAATTTTTTACTTCAATTTTGAGCTTTCCGTATCTAGATAATGTGATGCATAGATATTTAATTTCCATTACTTGTTCTATTATTTGACCCCCGCTCTAAAAGAAGAAAAAACCTTCAGTAGTAAGCCAGTCGTCGGCGCTCGGTCCACAGCGACATTCGACGCCTAAATGTTTCAGTAGAAACCTAAGACTGGTAAACACTGAATCTTTTTTTTGGAATATCAGGTATCCCGGCTCTGTGTGTATTGTCTTTTTCATTTCTGAGAAAACTAAAATCTTCTATCTCAAGATAAAGTTGAAAATAATACATGGAAATTAAAACGTTTAGTGTTTTGTTCTTTTTCTCTTCCATTTCTTCTTTTTATATGGACAAGACTCTGTCTGTTTTTTAATGTGCCTCCAGTAAGTTGACATCCCATTGTTTTCGTGGTCTTCCAACTGATCGTCTTTCTATAGGAGACTCGTCTCTTGCCGTCTTAACTGGTCTATTTGTTATCATTCGGCTGTATCTGTAGTGTATGACCATTAATTTTTCCAAGTGTTTTCATTTTTGCGGTTTATAATATCCTTTTTGTCCTCTTTGTGTTAGGTCTTGTTTCTGCAGCGTAGGTCAATATTGGTCTGATGACTGTTTCCCAAATTTTGCTTTTTGTTTCTTTCCCAATATTTTAAGTTTTCCATATTGTTTTATTTAGGCAGCCTACCGCTCTGTTTGCTCTATTTACTTAATTTTCCACTTCAATTTTGAGCTTTCCGTATCTAGATAATGTGATGCATAGATATTTAATTTCAATTACTGGTTCTATTATTTGACCCCCGCTCTAAAAGAAGAAAAAACCTTCAGTAGTAAGCCAGTCGTCGGCGCTCGGTCCACAGCGACATTCGACGCCTAAATGTTTCAGTAGAAACCTAAGACTGGTAAACACTGAATCTTTTTTTTGGAATATCAGGTATCCCGGCTCTGTGTGTATTGTCTTTTTCATTTCTGAGAAAACTAAAATCTTCTATCTCAAGATAAAGTTGAAAATAATACATGGAAATTAAAACGTTTAGTGTTTTTTTCTTTTTCTCTTCCATTTCTTCTTTTTATATGGACAAGACTTTATCTGTTTTTCAATGTGCCTCCAGTAAGTTGACATCCCATTGTTTTCGTGGTCTGCCAACTGATCGTCTTTCCATAGGAGACTCGTCTCTTGCCGTCTTAACTGGTCTATTTGTTATCATTCGGCTGTATCTGTAGTGTATGACCATTAATTTTTCCAAGTGTTTTCATTTTTGCTGTTTATAATATCCTTTTTGTCCTCTTTGTGTTAGGTCTTGTTTCTGCAGCGTAGGTCATTATTGGTCTGATGACTGTGTCCCAAATTTTGCTTTTTGTTTCTTTCCCAATATTTTAAGTTTTCCATTTTGTTTTTTTTGTCAGCCTACCGCTCTGTTTGCTCTATTTACTTAATTTTTCACTTCAATTTTGAGCTTTCCGTATCTAGATAATGTGATGCATAGATATTTAATTTCCATTACTGGTTCTATTATTTGACCCCCGCTCTAAAAGAAGAAAAAACCTTCAGTAGTAAGCCAGTCGTCGGCGCTCGGTCCACAGCGACATTCGACGCCTAAATGTTTCAGTAGAAACCTAAGACTGGTAAACACTGAATCTTTTTTTTGGAATATCAGGTATCCCGGCTCTGTGTGTATTGTCTTTTTCATTTCTGAGAAAACTAAAATCTTCTATCTCAAGATAAAGTTGAAAATAATACATGGAAATTAAAATGTTTAGTGTTTTTTTCTTTTTCTCTTCCATTTCTTCTTTTTATATGGACAAGACTTTATCTGTTTCTTAATGTGCCTCCAGTAAGTTGACATCCCAATGTTTTCGTGGTCTTCCAACTGATCTTCTTTCTATAGGAGACTCGTCTCTTGCCGTTTTAACTGGTCTATTTGTTATCATTCGGCTGTATCTGTAGTGTATGACCATTAATTTTTCCAAGTGTTTTCATTTTTGCTGTTTATAATATCCTTTTTGTCCTCTTTGTGTTAGGTCTTGTTGTTGCAGCGTAGGTCATTATTGGTCTGATGACTGTTTCCCAAATTTTGCTTTTTGTTTCTTTCCCGATATTTTTAGTTTTTCATATTGTTTCATTTAGGCAGCCTACTGCTCTGTGTGCTCTATTTACTTGATTTTCCACTTGAGTTTTGAGCTTTCCGTATCTAGATAATGTGATGCATAGATATTTAAACTCCATTACTTGTTCTATTATTTGACCCCCGCTCTAAAAGAAGAAAAAACCTTCAGTAGTAAGCCAGTCGTCGACGTCCGGTCCACAGCGACATTCGACGCTTAAATGTTTCAGTAGAAACGTAAGACTGGTAAACACTGAATTTTTTTTTTGGAATATCAGGTATCCTGGCTCTGTGTGTATTGTCTTTTTCATTTCTGAGAAAACTAAAATCTTCTATCTCAAGATAAAGTTGAAAATAATACATGGAAATTAAAATGTTTAGTGTTTTTTTCTTTTTCTCTTCCATTTCTTCTTTTTATATGGACAAGACTTTATCTGTTTCTTAATGTGCCTCCAGTAAGTTGACATCCCAATGTTTTCGTGGTCTTCCAACTGATCTTCTTTCTATAGGAGACTCGTCTCTTGCCGTCTTAACTGGTCTATTTGTTATCATTCGGCTGTATCTGTAGTGTATGACCATTAATTTTTCCAAGTGTTTTCATTTTTGCTGTTTATAATATCCTTTTTGTCCTCTTTGTGTTAGGTCTTGTTGTTGCAGCGTAGGTCATTATTGGTCTGATGACTGTTTCCCAAATTTTGCTTTTTTTTCTTTCCCGATATTTTTAGTTTTTCATATTGTTTGATTTAGGCAGCCTACTGCTCTGTGTGCTCTATTTACTTGATTTTCCACTTCAGTTTTGAGCTTTCCGTATCTAGATAATGTGATGCATAGATATTTAATTTCCATTACTGGTTCTATTATTTGACCCCCGCTCTAAAAGAAGAAAAAACCTTCAGTAGTAAGCCAGTCGTCGGCGCTCGGTCCACAGCGACATTCGACGCCTAAATGTTTCAGTAGAAACCTAAGACTGGTAAACACTGAATCTTTTTTTTGGAATATCAGGTATCCCGGCTCTGTGTGTATTGTCTTTTTCATTTCTGAGAAAACTAAAATCTTCTATCTCAAGATAAAGTTGAAAATAATACATGGAAATTAAAATGTTTAGTGTTTTTTTCTTTTCCTCTTCCATTTCTTCTTTTTATATGGACAAGACTTTATCTGTTTTTCAATGTGCCTCCAGTAAGTTGACATCCCATTGTTTTCGTGGTCTTCCAACTGATCGTCTTTCTATAGAAGACTCGTCTCTTGCCGTCTTAACTGGTCTATTTGTTATCATTCGGCTGTATCTGTAGTGTATGACCATTAATTTTTCCAAGTGTTTTCATTTCTGCTGTTTATAATATCCTTTTTGTCCTCTTTGTGTTAGGTCTTGTTTCTGCAGCGTAAGTCATTATTGGTCTGATGACTGTTTCCCAAATTTTGCTTTTTGTTTCTTTTCCGATATTTTAAGTTTTCCATATTGTTTTATTTAGGCAGCCTACCGCTCTGTTTGCTCTATTTACTTAATTTTCCACTTCAATTTTGAGCTTTCCGTATCTAGATAATGTGATGCATAGATATTTAAACTCCATTACTGGGTCTATTATTTGACCAACGCTCTAAAAGAAGAAAAAACCTTCAGTAGTAAGCCAGTCGTCGGCGCTCGGTCCACAGCGACATTCGACGCCTAAATGTTTCAGTAGAAACCTAAGACTGGTAAACACTGAATCTTTTTTTTTGGAATATCAGTTATCCCGGCTCTGTGTGTATTGTCTTTTTCATTTCTGAGAAAACTAAAATCTTCTATCTCAAGATAAAGTTGAAAATAATACATGGAAATTAAAACGTTAAGTGTTTTGTTCTTTTTCTTTTCCATTTCTTCTTTTTATATGGACAAGACTCTGTCTGTTTTTCAATGTGCCTCCAGTAAGTTGACATCCCATTGTTTTTGTGGTCTTCCAACTGATCGTCTTTCTATAGGAGACTCGTCTCTTGCCGTCTTATCTGGTCTATTTGTTATCATTCGGCTGTATCTGTAGTGTATGACCATTAATTTTTCCAAGTGTTTTCATTTCTGCTGTTTATAATATCCTTTTTGTCCTCTTTGTGTTAGGTCTTGTTTCTGCAGTGTAGGTCATTATTGGTCTGATGACTGTTTTCCAAATTTTTCTTTTTGTTTCTTTCCCGATATTTTTAGTTTTCCATATTGTTTCATTTAGACAGCCTACTGCTCTTTTTGCTCTATTTACTTGATTTTCCACTTCAGTTTTGAGCTTTCCGTATCTAGATAATGTGATGCATAGATATTTAAACTCCATTACTTGTTCTATTATTTGACCCCCGCTCTAAAAGAAGAAAAAACCTTCAGTAGTAAGCCAGTCGTCGGCGCTCGGTCCACAGCGACATTCGACGCCTAAATGTTTCAGTAGAAACCTTCTTCTTCTTCATGTGCCTTGTCCGTTCCGAACGTTGGCAATCAACATGGCTATTCTGACTTTGTTTGCAGAAAGAGAAAGAGTAGAAACCTAAGACTGCTAAACACTGAATCTTTTTTTTGGAATATCAGTTATCCCGGCTCTGTGTGTATTGTCTTTTTCATTTCTGAGAAAACTGAAATCTTCTATCTCAAGATAAAGTTGAAAATAATACATGGAAATTAACCGTTTAGTGTTTTGTTCTTTTTCTCTTCCATTTCTTCTTTTTATATGGACAAGACTCTGTCTGTTTTTCAATGTGCCTCCAGTAAGTTGACATCCCATCGTTTTCGTGGTCTTCCAACTGATCGTCTTTCTATAGGAGACTCGTCTCTTGCCGTCTTAACTGGTCTATTTGTTATCATTCGGCTGTATCTGTAGTGTATGACCATTAATTTTTCCAAGTGTTTTCATTTCTGCTTTTTATAATATCCTTTTTGTCCGCTTTGGGTTAGGTCTTGTTTCTGCAGCGTAGGTCATTATTGGTCTGATGACTGTTTCCCAAATTCTGCTTTTTGTTTCTTTCCCGATATTTTTAGTTTTCCATATTGTTTCATTTAGGCAGCCTACTGCTCTGTTTGCTATATTTACTTGATTTTCCACTTGATTTTCGAGCTTTCCGTATCGAGATAATGTGATGCCTAGATATATAAACTTTATTATTTGTTCCATTATTTGACACCCCGCTCCAATTTACATCTTAGTACATTTGCTGTTGTAACCATGCATTTTGTCTTTTTTTTTGGAAATTAAAGTGTTAAATTTTCTGGCGGTTATATTACATTGGTTCAGCATACGTTGTAAATTAACTTCGCTTTGAGAGAGTAGTATTGCATCGTCAGCATAGCAGATTATTTTAAGTTGTTTTTTTCACATTTGCTATCCATTTTTAGGTCTTCCTTTTCTTATTATTTTATCCATTAGCTGGTTGATCAATAGAGGACTCAGGAAGTCTCCCTATCTTGCCCCATTGACAGCTTCAATGGGGTCGGTTAGTGCTTCTTCTACTTTTACTTTTATTGTGTTGTTTTGGTAGATATTTTAGATCGTTTTGATTATTCCTAGGGGGTATATCCCTACCACCACTAACAAATTATTTAAAATAGCAGTAAATAAAATTAGAATCGCCCTCATGATATCCAATCTCCTAAAGATGAGGCACTCAAAGAAGAAGAAGAAGAATATCTTTTGCATACAGTAAGTGGAAAACGTCTTTTAATTTGACCGAGTCAAATGCCTTTGTAAGGTCCACGAAACATAGATATGCCGTTTTGTTGTATTCTAATGATTGCTCTTGCACTTGCTCCATTAGAAATATAGCGTCGTTGCATAATCTTCCCGACTTAAAAACTTATTATTCTTCTGCTAGTGTTATAATTTCATTCAATTTATTTGTTATCACTTTGGTTGATAATTTTAGTGTTGTGTTTAATAAATTAATTGGTCTGTACTTTTCTGGGTCCGATCTCCCTTTTTAAACAGAGGTATTAGGATGCTTGATCTCTATTCTTGAGGAATTCTGTTTTGTTCTAGTATTTTTTTGGATTAGTTTTACTAGTTGCTTGGCCAGATCTGGTCCTCTGTACTTTAGGAGTTTGTTCGGTATTCTGTCCTCTCCTGGTTATTTTTTGTTTTAGTGGTTTGCTATGTTTGAATATTAGAAATTATTATGATGAAGTATTTGGTAGTTTAATTGAAGTGGTGTAGAACTATTGCATAACAATGTTGTTGCTTGTTTCTAAAACATACTTTTTTGATTTTGTATAACCTTATTTTAGGCGTTTTCCTATTATTTTGTCATTAATAATATTAAACAGAACAAGTTTTAATTTGTCCTTCTTTCTAGAATAGAAATCTGACCCTATAGATGCTCACAGACAGCTGGTAAATGGTATTCTAGAAAAAACCTTCAGTGGTAAGCCAGTCGATGGCGCTCGGTCCACAGCGACATTCGACGCCTAAATGTTTCAGTAGAAACCTAAGACTGGTAAACACTGAATCTGTTTTTTGGAATATCAGTTATCTCGGCTCTGTGTGTATTGTCTTTTTCATTTCTGAGAAAACTAAAATCTTCTATCTCAAGATAAAGTTGAAAATAATACATGGAAATTAAAACGTTTAGTGTTTTTTTCTTTTTCTCTTCCATTTCTTCTTTTTATATGGACAAGACTTTATCTGTTTCTTAATGTGCCTCCAGTAAGTTGACATCCCATTGTTTTCGTGGTCTTCCAACTGATCGTCTTTCTATAGAAGACTCGTCTCTTGCCGTCTTAACTGGTCTATTTGTTATCATTCGGCTGTATCTGTAGTGTATGACCATTAATTTTTCCAAGTGTTTTCATTTCTGCTGTTTATAATATCCTTTTTGTCCTCTTTGTGTTAGGTCTTGTTTCTGCAGCGTAAGTCATTATTGGTCTGATGACTGTTTCCCAAATTTTGCTTTTTGTTTCTTTTCCGATATTTTAAGTTTTCCATATTGTTTTATTTAGGCAGCCTACCGCTCTGTTTGCTCTATTTACTTAATTTTCCACTTCAATTTTGAGCTTTCCGTATCTAGATAATGTGATGCATAGATATTTAAACTCCATTACTGGGTCTATTATTTGACCAACGCTCTAAAAGAAGAAAAAACCTTCAGTAGTAAGCCAGTCGTCGGCGCTCGGTCCACAGCGACATTCGACGCCTAAATGTTTCAGTAGAAACCTAAGACTGGTAAACACTGAATCTTTTTTTTTGGAATATCAGTTATCCCGGCTCTGTGTGTATTGTCTTTTTCATTTCTGAGAAAACTAAAATCTTCTATCTCAAGATAAAGTTGAAAATAATACATGGAAATTAAAACGTTAAGTGTTTTGTTCTTTTTCTTTTCCATTTCTTCTTTTTATATGGACAAGACTCTGTCTGTTTTTCAATGTGCCTCCAGTAAGTTGACATCCCATTGTTTTTGTGGTCTTCCAACTGATCGTCTTTCTATAGGAGACTCGTCTCTTGCCGTCTTATCTGGTCTATTTGTTATCATTCGGCTGTATCTGTAGTGTATGACCATTAATTTTTCCAAGTGTTTTCATTTCTGCTGTTTATAATATCCTTTTTGTCCTCTTTGTGTTAGGTCTTGTTTCTGCAGTGTAGGTCATTATTGGTCTGATGACTGTTTTCCAAATTTTTCTTTTTGTTTCTTTCCCGATATTTTTAGTTTTCCATATTGTTTCATTTAGACAGCCTACTGCTCTTTTTGCTCTATTTACTTGATTTTCCACTTCAGTTTTGAGCTTTCCGTATCTAGATAATGTGATGCATAGATATTTAAACTCCATTACTTGTTCTATTATTTGACCCCCGCTCTAAAAGAAGAAAAAACCTTCAGTAGTAAGCCAGTCGTCGGCGCTCGGTCCACAGCGACATTCGACGCCTAAATGTTTCAGTAGAAACCTTCTTCTTCTTCATGTGCCTTGTCCGTTCCGAACGTTGGCAATCAACATGGCTATTCTGACTTTGTTTGCAGAAAGAGAAAGAGTAGAAACCTAAGACTGCTAAACACTGAATCTTTTTTTTGGAATATCAGTTATCCCGGCTCTGTGTGTATTGTCTTTTTCATTTCTGAGAAAACTGAAATCTTCTATCTCAAGATAAAGTTGAAAATAATACATGGAAATTAACCGTTTAGTGTTTTGTTCTTTTTCTCTTCCATTTCTTCTTTTTATATGGACAAGACTCTGTCTGTTTTTCAATGTGCCTCCAGTAAGTTGACATCCCATCGTTTTCGTGGTCTTCCAACTGATCGTCTTTCTATAGGAGACTCGTCTCTTGCCGTCTTAACTGGTCTATTTGTTATCATTCGGCTGTATCTGTAGTGTATGACCATTAATTTTTCCAAGTGTTTTCATTTCTGCTTTTTATAATATCCTTTTTGTCCGCTTTGGGTTAGGTCTTGTTTCTGCAGCGTAGG
This sequence comes from Diabrotica undecimpunctata, assembly GCF_040954645.1. Classification (NCBI taxonomy): domain Eukaryota; kingdom Metazoa; phylum Arthropoda; class Insecta; order Coleoptera; family Chrysomelidae; genus Diabrotica; species Diabrotica undecimpunctata. The sequence goes on from NC_092811.1 coordinate 52,884,791, forward strand.
TCATTATTGGTCTGATGACTGTTTCCCAAATTTTGCTTTTTGTTTCTTTCCCGATATTTTTAGTTTTCCATATTGTTTCATTTAGGCAGCCTACTGCTCTGTTTGCTATATTTACTTGATTTTCCACTTGATTTTCGAGCTTTCCGTATCGAGATAATGTGATGCCTAGATATATAAACTTTATTATTTGTTCCATTATTTGACACCCCGCTCCAATTTACATCTTAGTACATTTGCTGTTGTAACCATGCATTTTGTCTTTTTTTTTGGAAATTAAAGTGTTAAATTTTCTGGCGGTTATATTACATTGGTTCAGCATACGTTGTAAATTAACTTCGCTTTGAGAGAGTAGTATTGCATCGTCAGCATAGCAGATTATTTTAAGTTGTTTTTTTCACATTTGCTATCCATTTTTAGGTCTTCCTTTTCTTATTATTTTATCCATTAGCTGGTTGATCAATAGAGGACTCAGGAAGTCTCCCTATCTTGCCCCATTGACAGCTTCAATGGGGTCGGTTAGTGCTTCTTCTACTTTTACTTTTATTGTGTTGTTTTGGTAGATATTTTAGATCGTTTTGATTATTCCTAGGGGGTATATCCCTACCACCACTAACAAATTATTTAAAATAGCAGTAAATAAAATTAGAATCGCCCTCATGATATCCAATCTCCTAAAGATGAGGCACTCAAAGAAGAAGAAGAAGAATATCTTTTGCATACAGTAAGTGGAAAACGTCTTTTAATTTGACCGAGTCAAATGCCTTTGTAAGGTCCACGAAACATAGATATGCCGTTTTGTTGTATTCTAATGATTGCTCTTGCACTTGCTCCATTAGAAATATAGCGTCGTTGCATAATCTTCCCGACTTAAAAACTTATTATTCTTCTGCTAGTGTTATAATTTCATTCAATTTATTTGTTATCACTTTGGTTGATAATTTTAGTGTTGTGTTTAATAAATTAATTGGTCTGTACTTTTCTGGGTCCGATCTCCCTTTTTAAACAGAGGTATTAGGATGCTTGATCTCTATTCTTGAGGAATTCTGTTTTGTTCTAGTATTTTTTTGGATTAGTTTTACTAGTTGCTTGGCCAGATCTGGTCCTCTGTACTTTAGGAGTTTGTTCGGTATTCTGTCCTCTCCTGGTTATTTTTTGTTTTAGTGGTTTGCTATGTTTGAATATTAGAAATTATTATGATGAAGTATTTGGTAGTTTAATTGAAGTGGTGTAGAACTATTGCATAACAATGTTGTTGCTTGTTTCTAAAACATACTTTTTTGATTTTGTATAACCTTATTTTAGGCGTTTTCCTATTATTTTGTCATTAATAATATTAAACAGAACAAGTTTCAATTTGTCCTTCTTTCTAGAATAGAAATCTGACCCTATAGATGCTCACAGACAGCTGGTAAATGGTATTCTAGAAAAAACCTTCAGTGGTAAGCCAGTCGATGGCGCTCGGTCCACAGCGACATTCGACGCCTAAATGTTTCAGTAGAAACCTAAGACTGGTAAACACTGAATCTGTTTTTTGGAATATCAGTTATCTCGGCTCTGTGTGTGTTGTCTTTTTCATTTTCGAGAAAACTGAAATCTTCTATCTCAAGATAAAGTTAAAAATAATACATGGAAATTAAAACGTTTAGTGTTTTGTCCTTTTTCTCTTCCATTTCTTCTTTTTATATAGACAAGACTCTGTCTGTTTTTCAATGTGCCTCCGGTAAATTGACATCCCATTATTTTCGTGGTCTTCCAACTTATCGTCTTTCTATTGGAGACTTGTCTCTTGCCGTCTTTACTGCTCTATTTGTTATCATTCGGCTGTATCTGTACTTCTAGCTCTGTCTCGTAGTGTATTACCATCAATTTTTCTAATTGTTTTCATATCTGCTGTTTTTAATATCCTTTTTATCCTCTTTGTGTGATGTCTTGTTTCTGCCGCGTAGATCATTATTGGTCTGATGACTGTTGTCTAAATTTTGTTTTTCGTTTCTTTCCCGATATTTATAGTTTTCCATATTGTTTCATTTAGGCAGCCTACTGCTCTGTTTGCTCTATTTACTTGATTTTCCACTTCAGTTTCGAGCTTTCCGTATCTGAATAATGTGATGCCTATATATTTAAACTCCATTACTTGTTCTATTATTTGACCCCCCGCTCTAATTTACAACTTAGTACATTTGCTGTTGTAACCATGCATTTTGTCTTTTTTTTTTTGGAAATTAAAGGGTTAAATTTTCTGGCGCTTATATTACATTGGTTCGGCATACGTTGTAAATTAACTTCGCTTTGATAGAGTAGTATTGCATCGTCTGCATAGCAGATTATTTTAAGTTGTTTTTCTCACATTTGTTATCCTTTTTTAGTTCTTCCTTTTTTATTATTTCATCCATTAGCAGGTTGATCAATAGAGGACTGAGGAAATCTCCCTATCTTGCCCCATTGGCAGCTTCAATAGGGTCTATTACTTCTACTTCTACTTTTACTTTTATTGTGTTGTTTTGGTAGATATTTTAGATCGTTTTTATTATTTCTAGAGGTATATCTCTACCACCACTAACGAATTATTCAAAATAGCAGTAAATAAAATTAGAATCGCCCTAATGATATCAAATCTCTGACAGAAGAGGCAGTCAAAGAAGAAGAAGAGGTATATCTTTTGCATACAGTAAGTGGATAACGTCTTTTAATTTGACCTAGTCAAATGCCTTTGTAAGGTCCACGAAACATAGATATGCCGGTTTGTTGTATTCTAATGATTGCTCTTGCACTTGCTCCATTAGAAATATAGCGTCGTTGCATGATCTTCCTGACTTAAAAACTTGTTATTCTTCTGCTATAGTAGAAATCCTCAATTTAGAAGAGTGATTTCATAGTTTAAACGACGAATATCCCCAAATTTAAATGTACACAGCGGCCCTTGAAAACTGCCAGTTTTCTCGATTGCAATTTGCGTTTCCTCATAAGAAATTACAAAATATATAAAGTAGTGTATTTATTTGTTCTTCTCTATAGTAGACTTGACCAGAAGTTGTCGTACAGTGTAGCCAATTCTTGTTCACAAGTAGTAATTATGGTCATACAAAACCTGTATGCTTCCACGCAGCGATTATTACCGTCATAAAAATACCAAAAAACATGATTTTTTCAATAGTAAAAATTAAGCACAAAATTGTAATGAAATAAATTTTATTTATATATTCCGTTTCGTTACATATTTAAATTTATAAAATAAAAATCGATATTTTAAAACATTATTTTTCAATCGTTTGGCAATGTTGGATTTAGCGAGGAAACTCCGTTTTTCAATTGGGATCCAGACATGCAGTAAAACTAGTTTTTATTATTTTTTCGCCGAAGAAATAATTCATTTACATTGGCGTTTCTATGGGTAGTGCATATGTTGCATTTTATGAGTATATTTTATGTGATAAGTTTGTAAACTTATTGTTGTCAATACTGTTTTATCAATACTGTATTGTAGTATTGATAAAGCGTGTTATTGATAACAAGAATGTTATAGTTTGTCGTTTTATAGTAAATTTTTAGTTATATTCTTATACAGAATTGTTGAAATTATTGTATATATAGTATATATACAGATTATTGAAATACAATGGACGAAAAACCGAGTTGTTCCAAGAGAAGACAGCCAAATTCTGATGTTGATTCCAAAAATGAAAAGCCGCAAAAGAGACGGAAAATGTTAACGTCCGAAGAGAAGGTAATGATACGAAACGTTTATGAAGGAATTGTCGGCAGAAAAATGGCATTAAACGTTAGCCAAGCGGTCGACATTTGTAGCAGTTTAACAAAAGTATCCGTTAGCTGTATATCGTGTACTTAAAAATACATCGGAAAATAAAAAGCAAGAAAAAGGTAAAACTAGAGGTAGGAAAAGCATTGTGTTGGATGACGAGACAAGGAATATTATACGTCGAAAAATTCATTCATTTTATTTTCGGAGTGAAATTCCAACACTGAAAAAAATTTCTCAAGAGCTCGAAAATGATGACTCTTTACCCAAGATATCTCGATATCTCGATGTTAAATAGACAAAACGTTCTACATAAATAGACATAAAGTCCTCGTAGACACACCGTCTCAGGACTTGCAACTTAATGTAGAGTCATATGTCGCCATGTTACCAATCCAACGGTAACTTTACCATCTTAATTTTATACAAGAAATAATGTAAACTAAATTTCAATTAGTAATTTTTAAAGGGTTTTTACCCCCATATTTAGTGGCTACATTCATGTATTAACCTGACACTGATGATGGAATATTTATTCCGAAAACGTTTTGTCTATTTAACATAGCCCGACTGGGTTTTTATATACCTTTTTATAAAGAATTTTATTAAAAATTTTTTAATATGTGGTATACAGCCAACTACAGGAACTTAGTTTCCTTGTGGATATTTATAGAAGGCTGGTCTACAGGATTAAAAGCTCCATCAGGAAAGGGACGGCGTTTAATCATCACCCATATAGGAAGTGATACAGGGTTCCTTGATGATGGTTTGCTTCAATTTGAGTCGAAAAAACAGGTGATTATCATGAAGAAATGACTTCCGAAGTATTTGAGCGCTGGTTTAAGACAATCTTACCAAAATTGGAATCTGGGTCTGTGGTTGTTATGGACAATGCGCCATATCATAGCCGCAGACTAGAACAATTACCGACGACGGCATGGCGGAAAGGGAGAATTCAAGAATGGCTTACAGAAAAGGGGATTGCATACGAAGAATCAATGCTCAAAATTCAACTACTTGACATTGCACGGTTAAGGAAAAGTGAATATTTTAAATATGTTGTGGATGAAACTGCAAAAGATTATGGTGTCAAAGTTCTGCGTCTACCACCTTATTATTGCGAACTTAATCCCATTGAACTTATCTGGGCGCAAGTGAAAGGAGAAGTAGCACGCCATAACAAAACGTTCAAATTAAACGAAGTTAAGGAACTTTTGATTCAAGCAATCCTCCATGTAACTCCAAACAAATGGGCTAAATGTATAGGCCACATAATTAAAGAAGAATATCGTATGTGGGAACTTGACACTCATGTCGAAGTTTTACTAGAGCCAATTATAATTACACCAGGTGAAGATAATGACAGCGATCGCAGCACTGCATCTTCAGATTTATACAGCGAATAATATTTTCTAATAGTTTAGTAGGAACATCAGCATAAAAAACCAAAAACAAAAAAAAAACGAGAAGAACATAGTAAGTGTGTATAGTGTTTGTGTTTAAATAGAATAGTACAATGTTTTGTTGTTGTTTTATAGGATTTTATTTTTTTTTGTTTTATACTGTTTAAGTGTTTTGTTTATTTTATTTAATGGGACAATATGGCTCTTGGCGAACACCCATTTAAAAAAAAAGTAACGCGCCACAAGACATACCTCTCGGGTGGTGTGGAAACTGTCTTAAAATTTGTTTTAAAAACATTTCATTGTGTAACTCTTTAAGGGCGGGTCACGTCAACAGACGTTTTAGCGTAACTTCCGCGACAGCCGGGTGGCATCGGTAAGCTTTCTGCAAAATTACTTGTTTTTTATAGCTTTTTGTTTGTGGCATTCTGTATTTTTAGGAAATTGTATGGAATAAGCCACAAAATATTTATTTATAGTATATTTATATATAATATATATATATATATATATATATATATATATATATAAATATTTTATATATTTCGATCTCTATATAAAGACATCGTTTTCAAATATACAAGTGATAGTAATATTTATTTTTCTATGGCTTTTTGCTTGCCGTTCTGTATATTTAGAAATAATGTTGCGAATAAGTAACAATATATTTAATTGAAATGTTCAATTTACTGACGTTTCGATCTCTATATAAAGAGATCGTTTTTAAATATACAAATGATAGCAATATTTATTTTTCTGTGGCTTTTTGCTTGTGGCATTCCGTATTTTTAGGGAGAATGTTGGAAATAAGCCACAATACATCTATTTACATGTTTATTTTACTGACGTTTCGATCTCTATTACAGAGACCGTTTTTAAAGTTAAAAAAAAAGAAAATAATATAAGAATATATAATAATAAACAAATAAAATAAATATAACTATAATTTATATCTTTGAAAACGATCTTTGAATATGGAGATGGAAAATTCAATAAAAACCTGCACATAAATATATTGTGGCCTATTTTGAACAATAATATTTAAACAATATAATATAATTAACGTTGAAATAAAAGTGAGTGTACGCCACTAGATTTTCATACGTCTTTCCCCACTTCTACGCCTTCAAACGATGAATCACTCTCCCAAATAGTGAAATTAGAGTTTAGTGTTATAATTTCATTCAATTTATTTGTTATCACTTTGGTTGATAATTTTAGTGTTGTGTTTAATAAATTAATTGGTCTGTACTTTTCTGGGTCCGATCTCCCTTTTTAAACAGAGGTATTGGGATGCTTGATCTCCATTCTTGAGGAATTCTGTTTTGTTCTATTATTTTTTTGGATTAGTTTTAATAGTTGTTTGGTCAGATCTGGTCCTCCGTACTTTAGGAGTTCGTTCGGTATTCTGTCCTCTCCTGGTTATTTTCTATTTTTGTTGTTTGTTATGTTTGAATATTAGAAATTATTATGATAAAGTATTTGGTCGTTTAATTGAAGTGATGTTAGAACTATTGCATAACAATATTGTTGCTTGTTTCTAAAACATACTTCTTTGATTTTGTATTACCTTATTTTGGGCATTTTCTAATTATTTCGTCATTAGTAATATTAAACAAAACAAGTTTTGAAATTGAGAAAGGATTAAAAATTTCATTGTAATAATGACTAGCTAAGATACGTTTATTTTGATATCGTTTTTCCAGTTTTTCATGTGCAACAATATAATTGCACTCAGTAAGAGGAATACCTTTGATTAAACCTAGGGGTTCTTTACCCAAAGAAGTAAGAAGATACTGAAACTTTTCAACATTAGATATGTCAGTATTATTGTAGATTAGACGATTAAACAGATCATAAAAAGTAGGAAAATCCTTATAATGGGCTTCGAAACGAGGTAAGGAAAGTTTTGGAAGGTTTACGACGCTTCTACGGTTAGAAGAATTAGGATTATCTACAGTAGACATGTTTGCCGATTGAGAAGATGAGTCATTCAATAAAAAATCATGTTTTAGTGATAGAACTCCATAAAAGGCTTTATCAGCATTTAATCTCATCTCATCATACGAAGAAAATTCATCATCATTGATTAACGAAATGACAGTGTTATGATTACTTTGAAATTCATTATAAGTGCCATCAATAGCATTTGCTCTAGCAAGAAATAGAGGTTTTAAAGACTCGTCATTAGCAACACTAATACCACATTCATAAGTTTCCTGTAATCTTCTAAAAGCGGTAGTTCGATTTAAATTTGCTTTTGTTAATTTATCAGACATCTTATGAAGTTAATTATCAAATATTCTAATAAAATTACTTAAATATGATTGATTTGTCACAACAACACAAATTTAAGTTTTAGATCTTTAATAATTATATTTCCTTGAAATGATGCAGAATATACTTATGTACTTATTGGTCGCATTTCATTCAAATCGCGACGCACACAAATCGCTCATATATCCAAATAGGCATGCTCCAGCGAGTAGATTTTAACCGACAAGGTACGACTTCACTTCTAACCTTCAACGAAAAAGGTTAAGAATTCGGAACGTTACATCTCTGGCGGTACCGTCTCGCGTCCAACAGGAATTTCATGGAAGGAATCCATTGAAGGGATTGAACAGTGATGAATTGAGTAGTCATAATTGGGTCTGCATAATTAACCAAATCCTAAAGAACGCCAATTTAAGGTAAGCAATGTTGTGCATAATTTGTAGGACCATATTATTTAAAATTCAATCTTAAATTTACCAATTCTTTTTCATATTTCCTACAATTACTATTCATTTGTGGTCCTTCTCAGCTGATTGAGCTTAATTCTATTAATTTTAAATATAAGCTCATTTGTGCATTATTTTGAAATCTTATAAACTTCAATAAAGGCAACCATATTGTCTTTTTATATTAGCAGGCAGTTTTTTGTATTAAAAAAAAACTATACTAAAAAAATACTAAAACGAGTCGATTGTGGAACATAAATTCTCAAACGTATGTTTGAATCGAGAAATTAAACGGTACGCAGCAGTCTGTCTCTCTTTGCTCTTCTATTCTTAGCGTTAATTATTATTATCGGTTACTTTCTACTTTGTTGGGATCGTGTTAATTAGGTTAGTTTATGGTTTATTTTAAATTTAATAGGTAAATAAAATTACTTGTTATTATCTGCTTATTTATAACAAAATAACAATTATTTAATTGACGTTTATTATTTGATACCACTTGTGTCTTTGATTACTTAATTTTTTTATTTGATAATTATAATACATCACTTAAGTTCAAACTTAAATTTGTTTTGTTGCCAATTTAAATCGAACTACCGCTTTTAAAATATTACAGGAAACTTATAAATGTGGTATTAGTGTTGCTAATGACGAGTCTTTAAAACCTCTATTTCTTGCTAGAGCAAATGCTATTGATGGCACTTATAATGAATTTCAAACTAATCATAACACTGTCATTTCGTTAATCGATGATGATGAATTTTCTTCCTATGATGATGAGATTAAATGCTGATAAAGCCTTTTATGGAGTTTTATCACTAAAACACGATTTTTTATTGACTCATCTTCTCAATCGGCAAACATGTCTACTATAGATAATCCTAATTCTTCTAACCGTAGAAGCGTCGTAAACCTTCCAAAACTTTCCTTACTTCGTTTCGAAGGCCATTATAAGGATTTTCCTACTTTTTATGATCTGTTTAATTGTCTAATCCACAATAATACTGACATATCTAATGTTGAAAAGTTTCAGTATCTTCTTACTTCTTTGGGTAAAGAACCCCTAGGTTTAATCAAAGGTATTCCTCTTACTGAGTGAAATTATATTGTGGCATATGAAAAACTGGAAAAACGATATCAAAATAAACGTATCTTAGCTAGTCATTATTACAATGAAATTTTTAATGCTTCCTCAATTTCAAAGGCAAATTCTTTTAAACTAAGAAAACTTTTAAGTATCTTTGCAGAAAATGTGGCTGCTTTCAGAGTAATGAAGCTGCCTGTAGATCAATGGGATTTTTTGCTATTTAACATGCTCCTTAATAAATTACATTCAAAAACCAGAACCGATTTAGAACTGGAACATAGCCTTGCCCAGGAATTGCCAACTTATAGACAATTAATGCCGTTTTTAGGTAGGCAATGCATCGCACTGGAGTCTGTTCAGTATACTGCTTCTTCATCTAATTCATATAATCCGAAGAGTCCAATAAAACAGTTTAACAATAAAAAACCCTTATGTAGTTTTCTGGTAGAATCCAGCCCAAATACAGTGAAGCAATCTAAGTGCATCTTATGTTTTTCGCCTCATGCCTTATATAAGTGTGGAATATTTCTTTCTAAATCCCCTTAAGTTAATTGTGCAACATGTGCCTTATATAATGGTATAATATGTAAAGACCTAGTAAATTCGATAAACAAAAATATAACAAGCAGGATTCCTATACCTAGAGTTGCAAGCCTAAATAATAATAACACAAATGCTCACCACATAAGCCAATCACATGTAACATATGCTCAAGTTGCAGTAACTAATACTTCTTCACAAGACAACACCAATAATTCAGACCTTTCAAATAAACTTACAGAATTCCTCAGCGAATTTAAAAATATGTTTGCACAATTGATAACCCAAAACAGCATGATACTAAGCATGCTTACAACAGTGATAAATAGAACGTCGTAATGGTTAACTCACTTAGAATAGCAGAGTGGAACGCAAATGGTCTAACAAACCATGTGCAAGAAATTATACTATTTCTAAAATTAAACAAAATAGACATCCTACTTATATCTGAGAGTCACACAACTGAGAGGTCTTTTATAAAAATTCCACACTACTCTACTACTCTATTACGCAAACCATCCAGATGGAACAGCCCATGCTGGTTCAGTTGTAATAATTCGTACATAAAACACTACAAACTTGCTCCATATATCACCAACAAAATTCAGATTACTATCAGAAAAGTACAAGCGCTCACCTTCCCATTAACAATAGCTTCTATCTACAACCCATCACGCCATACCATCAATCTGGAGGAATACAGAGAGTTTTTTGAACAACTTGGCTCACATTTCCTAGTGGCAGGGAACTGGAATGCAAAATATACAACCTGAGAAGCAAGACTAATATCTCCAAAATGCAGAAATCTAATAACCTGAAATACCTAACAACTGGTACCCCCACATACTGGCCCGCCGATAACAACAAAATTCCTGATCTGTTAGACTTTGCTATAACTAAGGGATTACCTGAAATACACATCGATATCACCCCCAGTTTTGGTCTACATTCGGACCACAGGCCCATCTTTATTACCTTAAGTACCAATATAATTTGGAAAACTCTTGCACCAAGGCTATGTTCCAGTAACACGAATTGGGTTCAATTCAAAGAAGAAATCAATGAAAAAATATCTCTTGACATTCAACTCAAACACAAAAATGATATTGAAGAAGCTGTAAAATATCTAACGGAACAAAAATACAACACATTTCCTGTAAAGGAAAAAACCATTGACGAAAGGTATAGTATACCCCTCCACATTAGAACACTAGTAGAAGAAAGAAGAAGAGCCCGACGCAAATGGCAAAGAACAAGAAACGCGATAGATACAACAAATCTAAACAGGCTCACACACAGACTTCATTCCGCTATTCAAACAACTAAAAACGAATCCTTTGAAAGATATGTCACAAACCTTTCTCTTAGATTTGCAGAACATCTATTAACCGTCTTCTCCACCCCACAGGCCAACGATATTAACGACGAGAAAATTAGAAACTTCCTTAATGCACCCTGTCAGCTACCTAAACCTGGTAAACCTCTAACTGAAGCCAGTTCGTACAGACCAATAAGTCTCCTTCCGACTTGGAAAAGTCTTCGAAAGGTTAATTCTTAACAGAATAGAAACAATATTACCTACAGAAAACCTTATCCCAGATCATCAGTTTGGTTTTCGCTCAAATGACTCAACCATACAACAGTGCCCTAGATAAGTCAACAAAATAAAAGAGAGCCTAGAAGGGAAATAAATCTGTCTATCAGCATTCATCGATATACAGCAAGCATTTGATAGAGTGTGTCACGAGGGTCTTCACCTTAAAATAAAAACTCAGCAAACCGACCAAATCTACCTTCTCCTTAAATCATACTTGTCCGACAGATACTTCCAAGTTAAATACGAATGTGCTCTATCCAACCACCACCAAATAAAATCCGTAGTATCTCAAGGCAGTGTACTTGGCCCATTCCTTTACCAAATCTCCACTGCTGATATTCCTATTAGCGAAATTGCAATATTTCTATTATCCGAAAATGCATTATACTAGCATCAGACATCAACGAAATATTAGCATTTAACAAATTGCAAAATCATCTCAATGAACTAGAAGACTGGCTTGAATGCTGGAAAATAAACGTCAACACAAACAAGTCTTGTCAAGTAAATTTCACAAATCGAAGAATTAGATGTCCACAACTACACCTAAATAATTCACCTATACCATTAAAAACAGAAGTAAAGTACCTGGGCCTTCATCTAAACGAATAACTTACTTGGAAATCACATATTGCAGCCAAACGACGACATCTCGACCTAAAAGTTAAAAATATGAGCTGGCTAATCAACAGAAGATCGCAACTTTCATTAGAAAACAAACTGACCATCTATAAAACAATACTCAAACCAGTGTGGACATACGGAATTGAGCTGTGGGGCTGTAGCAAACCATCCAACACCAAAATACTACAAACATTCCAGTCAAAAACTATTCGTATGTTAGCTAAAGCCCCATGGTATGTGTCAATCCAAACCCTTCATGCAGACCTCAACATCCCCTTCATCAATGATGTGATTGCTGACCACTCCAGAAGATGCATGAATCGTAGCGCAGACCATCCAAACCATCTCATAGACGAATTATTCGACCCCCCACTGGTTGACAGACGTCTAAAAAGACTTTGGCCAGAAGACCTAGCTCCTAGGTAAATTCCAGAGAGTCGTCAATGGACGACACCTGCCACAGGCCACATCATGTTTACTTATTACTGTATTGAAGTAGATGAAATTAGCAATAAATAAATAAATAAAAAAAATTATCAAACAAGAAGAGGAAGGTACTTCTTCTTCTTGTAGTTCCTTCTCCTATCGGAGGTTGGCTATCATCACAGCTATCCGTACCTTATTGGCGGCTGCCCTGAAAAGATCTACTGAGCTGCAACTATACCACTCTCTTAGGTTTCTCATCCAGGAAATTCTTCGTCTTCCTATGGATCTTTTACCCTTGATTTTACCTTGCATTATGAGCCTTAATATCTCATATTTAGCACATCTGGTAATGTGGCCTAAATATTCCAGCTTTCTTGTTTTGATGTGCTTTATGACCTCGCAATCCTTTTGTAGCCTTCTTAACACTTCTGCGTTTGTAACTCGTTGAGTCCATGGTATTTTCAAAATCCTTCTATAGCACCACATCTCAAATGATTCCAACTTTTTTATATTATCCACTTTTAGTGTCCAGCTTTCCATTCCATACAACAAAGTCGAGAACACGTAGCATCTTAAGGCTCTTATCCTCCGATCCAGAGGAAGGTCTCGATTGACAAACATTGTTTTCATTTTTATAAATGCTTCTCTTGCAATTTCAATGCGTGTCCTTATTTCTCTACCTTGGTCATTGTTTTCATTTACCCAGGTTCCCAGATATTTGTAGTTATTCACTCTTTCTACTTGTTTTCCCTCGATATCTAGCCTCCCTACTGTAGGTTGCTTAGAAATAATAATGAACTTGGTTTTCTTAACGTTAATTTTTAGTCCATATTTGATACTGACTTGATGTAATCTATTTCCTAAGCGTTGCAATGCTTCTAGACTGTCTGCAAAAACAGCGGTGTCGTCTGCGAATCTTATGTTGTTTAAGATTTTACCGTTTATTGATATACCCTGTTGTTCCTCTGATATTGCTTCCTTAAAAATAGCTTCGCTGTACAGATTGAATAGCAATGGGGACAGCACGCAACCCTGTCTAGCACCTCTTTTGATTCCTATTGTTTCTGTTTCGACATTTTCGATTCTAACCTTTGCTTTTTGATTCCAGTACAGATTGACAATAACCCGCATATCTCGACTATCCAAATTCTTTTCTCTCAACAGTTTTACGAGTTTCTGATGTCGTACTCTATCAAAAGCCTTTTGATAATATATAAAGCAGACATAGAGATCCTGGTTCATATCTAGTCGTCTTTGCGCGAGAACGTTAAAAGCGAACAGAGCCTCTCTCGTTCCTAGTCCTCCTCTGAATCCAAACTGGGTGCCATCTATATCTTTTTCTATTTTTTTGTATAGTCTTCCATGTATTATTTTGAGGAATATCTCAAGTGTGTGGCTTATTAAGGAAATTGTTCTGTACTGGGAGCATTCTATCGCATGTACTGCCTTTGGTAGTGTTACAAACGTGGACAGCAACCAATCTTGGGGTATTACTCCTGTTGTATATACTTTGTTGAACAGATCTAAAAGTATATGCAGTGTTTCTTCGTCAAAGCATTTAATTAGTTCAGTGGGTATCTGATATGGGCTTACTGATTTTGCGGTCTTTGCATTTCTAATTGCCTGTTCTAATTCACACATTATAGTTTTCGGTCCTGTTTGTTCCTGTGGTTCTTCTTGTATCATTCTATCATCGTCGAATAGTTTTATTATGTATTCTTGCCAAAATCTTAGTTTATCTTTGGTGTCTGCAATGAGTTTACCATTATCATCTTTGAGTATCCCATAGTGTGTTCGCTTTTTGGTATTTGTTAGTTCTTTTATTTTTTTATGCATATTAAAGCTGTCGTATTTTCTGTCATACTCTTCTATTTCTATGCATTGATCTGTTAACCACTTTTCCTTGGCCTTTTTTATCTCCATTTTAATTCTACTTTGTAGTTCTTGATATTTTGGCTCATTTCTTCCTATGGCTTTTCTCCTATCTTCCGTTAATGCTAGAATTTCTGAAATCATCCATTTCTGTTTTCACATCTTCTGATGTTAAGATTTCTTCTCCCACTTCTGTTAGATTTGAGTTGACTTGTTGGATCACTTTTTGATGTATTTCTCTTTTTCTTAATTTTTTGTAATCAAACGTTGGTTTATTTTTAGGTATTACAATATTTTTAAGTTTCACGTGGATTCTAGCTATCAGCGGGTTATGGTCAGAGTTGACATCTGCTCCGGGGTATGCTTTTACTGCTTTAATTGAGTTTTTGTATCTATTTTTGACTAATATATAGTCTATTTGATTTCTGACTATGCGATCTTTGTTGTCTGCAGGAGATCTCCAAGTGTACAATCTTCTATCGGGTAGTTGGAACATTGTGTTCATTATTGCAAAATGTTGATTTTGACAAAAATCTACAAGTCTAGGTACCTACACTTTCAAATAAAACATTCATTTTTACAAAATTACTTTAACCCATTAGCGCCTAACGGTACCATATGAGCTCGTTAGAAGGAGGTTTTTAAACGTGAAGAATTTTTTGTAGTGGGGACTCCGAAGCGGTTTGAGTGGTCAGACAAGTTTAGTACATGTCGATACATACCTAGGAGAGTTTGTGCGAACCAGTGGTAAAAGGTTTCGTTTGTTTTGGATATTTGAATACATGTGATAGTAATATTCGTGAAAAATATGGACATCAAATTTGTGTAAGTATTATTTAACTCTGAAAATATTATCTAGCTAATTGCATTTATACGTATATTATCAATAACATGTGAAGGAATGTTAGTATGTAAAAACTGTTTTTGTCTAAATTATTATGGCTATAAAATTTGCCTCTAAACATAGGTGTGCCCATATGGGCTCGTTAGGCGTTAATGCCATTTAAGAATAATGTGTTTTATTTTAGGGGAATTACGCTTCAAGAAGCTCTAGATATAGCTTATGATGAAGGAAATGCCGTAGATATATATATTGAGCCTCCTGATAGTAACATCTTAACTGATGAAGACTCTGCAGATGAAGATGAGAGTGGTTTAGCAGACAATTTGTCGGCAGGACAACTGAGTGCTCCAGCTGAGATTGTATTTGCGAACAAAGACAGACTGGGACTCAACCTTGATAATATTGATATTTTATCTGCATCAACTCATGTACATGTTCCAAATAAGGACAGTTATTCACTGAATATAGCCATCAAACCAGCAGTCACCAATTTTGTTGAAGGAGATTTGCAAACCGGTAGTCGTACATTTCCACCAGGGGACTACTCTAAATACCAATCGTTGAGCTGTTCAGAGATATTTGAATGTTTTTTCTCCGACGATTTGCTTCAAATAATTTTACATGAAACGGTAAACTATGCTTTATTTCAAAATTGTCCTAATCCTACTCTGACCATAGAAGAATTAAAAGTTTTTATTGGTATTCTGATCCTCAGTGGAATTAATGTTTTGCCATCGAAAAGAAGTTATTGGGAAAACTCAGATGATATGAAAAATATTATGATATCAGAAGCCATGCGCCGTGATAGATTCTTGCAAATATGCAGATTTATTCATTTTGCTGATAATAACAATGTAAACACCTCTGATAAAATGTACAAGCTTCAGCTAATTACAGACCACTTAAAATCAAGTTTTCTTAAACACTTTATACCTGAACCAAATCTTTCCTACGATGAATCGATGATTACGTAAACAATTCATCCGTGGCAAACCAGTAAGATTTCGATACAAAGTTTGGTCGTTGAATACTCCGAATGGTTACTTGGTGAATTTTGAAGTATACCAAGGAAAAAATCCCAGATCAAATTCTAGTTATGAATCAATTTTTGGAAAACCAACGGCTCCTCTACTGCAAATGATTGAGGAACTAAAGGAAAAAGGAAACTTTCCGTACAATTTTTTTTTTCGATAACTTGTTTACAAATCCAAATTTATTATGTACTCTAAAAGCTAATGGTTATACTGGAACCGGCACTATAAGGGAAAACCGCTTGCCAAAGGACTGCCCTCTTCCTTCAAAAAAGGAGGTTGAAAAACAAAGAAGAGGATACTTTTCATACATTTTAGACAGGGAAACGGGAATAGTGTATGTTAGATGGATGGACAATAATGTTGTCACCCTTGCTAGTACGAGTTATGGTATTGAGCCAGTGAAGGCAGTAGACAGGTTTAACAGAAAAGAAAAGAAAAGAAAATACTTCCCATACCAAGGCCTAATCTTATAGCGGAATACAATAAAAATATGGGTGGAACTGACCAAATGGACAACATATCTTGGTAAGTTTGTCTCTTTGTCTGCCTTTAGAATATAATTTTTTATCTGATTGTAGTTATCGCATTGGTATTAGATCAAAGAAATGGTACTGGCCCATATTTACTTATCTAATTGATGCTGCATTACAGAATGCATGGATTTTGTACAGAAAAAGTGGCCGAAAAATTAGTAAACTAGATTTTAGACGAAGTATTTACCAGGTAAATAAACAGGTAGAAGGAAGCTATTTAGTAGTACTCTTGTGTTTCTTTTCTTTATTTCAGACGTATTTAACAAGATACAGGGTACAACCGAAAGCTACTGGACGAGCACCGAAAGCAGCAGCGAGTGATTTTCGAGTTAGCAATGATATTAGATATGATGGAATGCATCATTACATTATTACAGTCCCCGAAGGTAAAAGGCGAAGATGTGGGGGTGACAATTGCAATAGTAGGGGACGAACAATGTGCTGCAAATGCAATATTGGACTTTGTATAGATTGTTTTCGAATGTTTCATAATCAATAGTTAATTTTTATAAAAAATAATTTTTTTTTGCGTATAATATAGGTTGCGCCTAACGAGCCCATATGGGAACAGCTATTTTAAAGCATCTTGTTGTTCCTAATAAAAAAATATGGTCAAAAGTATGTTGTAGGGTCTTATTTTAGTCATTATTATTGTAAATTTCTAAAATTTTAAGAAATTTTTTTTTCTCGGCGTTAATGGGTTAATTCAAAAATATTCATTAATTCCTTTGCTAAATGATTTATCTTCCATATATTTTACAAAATTGTTCAGTTTTATTAAAATTCATCTAATATTAGATAATTTTATTAGAGCTTTTCTAAAAACCCAATCTAATGTTGAGTTCTTGCCAAAGTGTGACGTCACTTCCACTTGATTGGTTTTAATGGTCTAAGCCACGGTTCGTAGACTTACTACGGTTGCCTCTTCCACCTAACCAATGAACATTAAGCCCGAAACTGTACTCTCGTGACGTATTTCTTCCCCTTCAACCAATCAACACTGCAATCGACCTGCCCTCTACATTCGGTTTTAATCGCGAATAAATGGGTTTTGTATTCTTGTGTACTCTGGTGACGTAACTCAAGCATCCCGACCCCAGTCGGAAGAGGTAACCGTAGTAAGTCTACGGACCGTGGGTCTAAGCACTAAACTAATAATCATAGTACATAAACCAATTTTTTCTTTTTCCTATAGTCTTTTTTTTCACCCAAATCTGAGTTACCGGTTCTACTGCAATTTTGCCTTCCAAATTCGGAACACACCTACACGGACACAATGCGTGCGCATATCGGAAATGCTTGGCGAGATACGCAATTTTTTTTACTATGATGGCGTCTGGTGTCTGAATCTGGATGGCGTCAAGTGTAAGGTGAGGACGGTGAGGTTGAGGTGGCAGAGAGCTGGCTGAGAAATGAGTTTTTTCTTATGAAATGAGAGGATTAAAAATTTGAACACCGCATATGGATCTACACCATTTTAATTTCATACGACAAATTAAAAAAATAATGTGTTCTTTAAAACATTTGCGAATTTAGTTTCAATTCCAGTGAGGAATCTATCATGAACCAATGGAAGTAAGTAATCAATTTAACAATTATAGTAACAGTTATGGTTTCCACAGACCTACACTAGTTTTTGTAAGTGTGGTACTTATGGTTTTCAATAATTAATTTATTTTTTGAGTCCTATAAAAAAACTAGACTTATCAGTGGAAAAATATTCCGTGTAAGTTAATAGTAAGTAAAACACAATACATTGATCCATTGTTTAAATTTCGGGATAATACATTTGATTTTTTTGTAAATTATAAATTATACTTTTGGCCAGTTGCCCATACATTATCCATAGATAATACTTTTGAAAGTTGAGTCTAGAGCTTTAATCAGACCTCTTTTTGTACCTCTTATGCTAACTCCTAAGATTTTCATATAATTATAATTAGTTTATCTACTTCTGTTTTGCATTTCCCAATTAAGTGGGATTAATCCTGTTGTTATCCAATATCCTAATTTAACATCTTCATCCAAGAAATTTTGATCTGAGTTAGATACCTCATGAATAGATTTTATTACTTTTTCTATTGTTAGTCATCAAACATCTTTTCTTTAATTCTTATTTTGTGAATATAGTTCAATGCAATTAATTACCTTTTTAAATTTGTTAGTTCCCAATTCTGAATTTATATTAGCCAAATTTTGACATGCTTCATAACTTTTCTTATAATTCTCCTTGTAGGATGAAACTGATTTGGATTGTATTATAGATACATTTGATTTTATTAAAATGTAAATATGTATTTAGAAAATACAATAGTTTGTTTTTTAAACCTTTGACCCATTATGTTATATTGGTTATATATTCATTAGGTTGTTAGTTTTGGCATGTCTAGAGTATGTAATTAGATTTATATTCATCCTTATCATTTGAATATGTTATTTTTTTGTAAAATAGCAGGGCAAGGAATATTAATGGCCAGACATTTTTATCATAGAAATGAATATTGTTTTTAGTGCTACCTGTATAATAGCAAAAAAGATATTCTAGCACATAGTAGGTAGCATAAAAAAGTTATTCTACTGAATATTTGGTAGAATCATCATTCCCTTCATTTATATTGTTTATAAAATGTGTTTGTCTGATTTTCATTTAATGTATCATACTAGGTAAGTAGCATCGCTTGATACCCCTCCACGAAGTTACTCCTTAGTTACACACTTTGAATGATCTTCTGTCTTTAGCTGACTCAACACTTTAACCAGGTTAATATACTAAACTTTTACTGCTGGACCAGATACATTGTTTTATTGATAGATGTAGACTAAATTAAATAATTTTTTAGGAAAATGAATGTTTATTTCAATTACATTTATTGTGTATCCATCTTTAGTACACAAGATCTTCTGTGATAAAGTGTGCATCACATTTGGACACATTACTTTTTTAGAGAAATAACTTGAATAGCAAAACAACATTTCTGAAATGATACAGATTAAGTAACTTCATTAGATGGTATGCACACTGTGGATTTTAGCATCTGTTATGGCCTGTGCATGTCAGTATTTCATGACAATGTTCCTGTAATATGATGAACATCTCTCATGTTTTGTTAGGTCTGTGAGACATTGGTCTAATTCTTTTTCTCCTGGTCAGTTGTCATTCATATACAACTGAAGTAATGCCATTACCAGTTGTTCACAAAACTGAGTTATGTATATTTTCCTTTTAGTCACTTCTGTGAAAAGTAGATGGGTGTTTACAACTGCTGTGTTAGTTAACAACTCAAAAATAATTTTTCGTTATCACTTAATCCCTAGAAATAAAAAGATAATATATTTGGTTTTTGTGCAAATATTAAAATGTTTCTGAATTATAGGTGCATATGCTTCTTTCTGATCTGACACATCAATACAGGATTTCGTTTTGTTATATTTTGTTATAGTGGATGGTTTTTTAATAGTGTCTATTGAAGTATATACATCTTACATTTCTGATACATCTTTACTACTCAAAAACAATACATCTCTTTTATCATTCCACTTATCTACGATTGTGTTTGTACTGCTCTGCATTGCTTTCATTTCACAATTTTTTAATATAGCAGAAACCACATGTAACGGATTAAATTTCCTTTTGGAATGTAGCTTTCCGATTAAATAAGAATTTACTACGTTTAGTTGATGAGATAAAGTAATTTTGTGTAAAAATTGCTTGCCACCAACGTTCTACCTCTATTTAATATCAGCGCCATAAGTTGTAACACCACATCGGTTGCAACACATGTATTCTCTGATTGAGTAAATTTTCCTCTATATAATTTTATTGCATAAGTATATCCACCAGCAGCACATAGTTTCAATAATTTTTGTCAATTTTTATGTTGTTTACTGGGGATATACTGGTAGAACACACCATATTTGGAATTTTGTACTCATTACTGTTATCAATGCACTTATTTTGTATAACTTGTCATCTTTGTCATATTTTTGATTGTCAGTAGAATGGAGAATAGATTCGTATCTGTTTCTGCTCATTCCCCATTGTGTACTAATGACATTTTTGAAGCAAAGGTTGTTGCTCCAATAGTCTCACAATGAGGGCTTTTTATCTAGACCCATCCAAATTGTCAGAGTCAAAGACAACTCCTTTCCATCAGCAGCCATATAGTGTGGTGTAATTTTTTCATCAACAATACCATAAATTATTTTTTGTTCCAATTATTTATTTGATTCCCTAATAAGTAAATCTATAACATAGTGATAAACAAATAAATAAAATTCATTTGGTGTAGTTCATGGTAAAAAAATCAAACAAACTGTGTAGTTAGTGTTAGGTGTTCTGTGATAGTAGCATCTTAGACTGGATTAAATGTACATGAGTTTGTTAAGTTTATCCATATTCTGATTATCCCATGTGAAATTGGTATATTTCGCAAAATATCAGCTAAATCAGAGTTAAAACTATAATTTTTTTCTACAGTGAATTGGCTCTTGTATTTTACTGGACATTTTGATCATTTTAGACTTATATATAAATTTATTTATTTATTTAATACCCATTAACAGTTTAAATTACAATATACATTATCACAGTTAGGATTCAAAACTTGAAATTACTTATAATATAAAATCAATATTAAAAAGTTAAAAAAAATGAAACTAAAAATCTTACATACTAAAAAAAAAACAAACAAATTATAACAAGAACAAAATATAACAAGCACAAAATTAAACAAACCCAATATCATACAGCATACAATGAACCCAAGGTCATAACATCCATAAAGATGGGACATCTGCACTGGATGGGCCAAGTTGAACGGATGTTGGAGACTGAAAAACCAAAACATATAATGAGGTAAATACCAGTAGGGAGAAGGTCAAAGGGAAGACCCAAACTTAGATATATGGAACAAGATATGAAAACACTTAAGATTACCAACTTTCAAAAACAAAGCAAGGAACAGAACAGAATGGCGGAAAATCCTAGAACAATCCAGGATCCAGAAAGGGTTATCCAGCTACTGATGATGATGATGAATATACATATCACAAAGCAAGAGATATTTTTAACTGAGTTAAAGTTATATTGATGTATCTAACCAGTGGGTTGTGAATACCATAGGTTGTTCTGTGGAAAGGAATATTGAAAATATTTCGGTAACATAGAGATTGATGGGGAACATTAAAGTTAATCTGGCATAACTTCTAACAGATTTTTTCCTATAGTGTCTACAGTACTACAATCCCAAACATAATTGTGGCTATTAAAATCACCACAAATTATAAAAGGCTTCTCCATACCATTAAAAAACTTTTTCCATTCATTTACCATAATTTTGAGATTTGGTTTTACATAAATAGAATAAATGTTAATCTTTTTACCGGTTTTAATTTTAATTGATATGCTATTACACATTACCTCGATTGGATGAAAAGTAGGACCATTATAAAAATTAATTTTTTCATTCAAAAGTATGGCCACACCACTATATCCATCATCCCTATCATTCCTAAAGATATTAAAACCCTTAAAGTTAATAAAATTACTTTTCTTTAACCATATTTCTGATATTAGTCCTTAATCTATTTTATTGTCATACACAAATTTTTCTAAATAATTCTTATTTGTTTTAATTAACCGCACATTCCATCGAAGAAATGATATGTTAGCCATCAAGATTTAATAATAATTGTAAAATATTGTTTTTCAATGATTCCAACGTTTTTTCATCTAAATTGTGATTACTCTGATTTTTTTTGATTTTTTTTTTGATTTTTTTTTAAATTAATAAAGTTGTTGAAATAAAGTTTACTATAATTTTTCCTATATTACTTTGATTATCGTTTTGTATCTGTCTGTTATTATGATACATAGGGTTGTTAAAATTATAACAAGGCTGACTTTGTACTTTTGGTGTTTTTCATGCGCTTCCATTATTTCTTTGTCTATGTTACTAGAATCAATACTACTTGATCGTTTTCGTTTATAGATTGTATATTTATTGGAAGTACTTTCTTGTTCTTTACTTGCTGTTGAATAATATTTTCTATATTTATTATTAGCTGCGTAATATGTTCTATGTTTTCAGTATTCATAATCTTTTTAATATACTCCAGTTTTTCCCTTTCTGTACAATTTGCTCCCTTCTCAGTAGGGCTGTGTTTTCCTTTGCACAATACTCAAAATAAATTGTTCGGATTGGAACAACTTGATTTATTATGTTCTTCACCGCATCTTTCATACATATCTTTTCCCCTACATTGAACACATATATGCCCAAATGTCAAGCACTTTAAACATTGTAACATTCTGGGTGTGTAATTTTCAACCTCGTATATCATTTTTTCTATTACTACGTCTGTAGGTATAGACTTACCTTTAAAAGTTACTATTACAGTTCCTGTTTTTACATAGATAGTAGAATCATTTTCTTTTGCTTTTCGTTTGCTTTTTAAATTTTCAGATCCAATTAATTTATTAGCACGCAAAATTATTTAGTTTTTGTGTGATATTATTTTCAATTTCAGGTACTGAACGTAAATTATTATTTAATTTCTTTATATTATTATAAATATTAATAAAATAAAACAAAATAAATAAACTAAAAATTTTTCATTTTGAATCTCTAAGGATATTGTCCATTTATTTATTTTTACGCACAACAGGCCGTTAAGGCCTAGGGAATTTTTTTAACATAATCCTAATATTAACTAATTACAATTATTTTAAACAAAACTAACTTAAATATGTATATGTCGTAGGCAATCGGTGTAACACGTCATTCGTGAAAAGCCTAGTCATTACAGGTATTGCCGGCAAACGCTGTATTACAACCATTATTACTTTGTTTGACTGAAATTATGCCCCATTTCACGGACTGCCGTCTACGCTTTGGGCGAACGGTGTTACAGTCCAAATGATTTAATGTTAGGTTTAAGTTGTTTTTAACTCATTCATTTCATCATAATTCGTCTTTGTTCACTTTATAATATTGGTTTAGTTTTTCATAAAATACGCTCTTGTGGATATCCATATTTATATATCAATAAACAGTTGCAACGAGATATGTGGTAAAATCTTAATTCTATGACTGAATTGACTAAACATACAACCATCAGATGCTGTAATGTTCAATCATTCATAGTTCCTGAAATGGCGCATAATTTCAGTTAAACAAAGTAATAATGAAAGTAATACAGCGTTTGCCGGCAATACGTGTAATGACTATTATTTTCACGGAATGACGTGTTACACCTATTGCCTGCGACATATATACATTCTTAACTGCTCTGAAGAACCTGGTGGACAATATTTCTCCATTCGCTTCTATTTTGTGCTTTTCTTTTTCCAGTCCCTTACCTTCACGTGTTTAAGGTCTTCCTCCACTTTATTAATCCACCTCGTTCTGGGTCTACCTCTTCTTTTAAGGCCGTTACATACTAAAATATTGCATGAGCATTCTTTAATCAGAACGGCATTAGGGGAAATTAATATTGACCTTATTCTGTATGAAAAACTATCTTTTAATGCGACCCACATTTGTTTCTATCTGGTGCTATCCACTAGGCAAATCTAAGAAGTGAAATATTGGCATTTACAGTTTGTTCAGTAACTAGGTTATGTTTGATTGGTATGTCTTGAAAAGTTGGACTAATTTGTGCTCCAACGCCATAATATTTGACATCCACTGAAAGAGGACAGTATTTTGGAGACATTAATTGGACTTTTCGGGATTGAATCTGAATGAGCTAAAGCGACTGACGTCCCAAGGTTCCTAGATTTGTGCTACAACTGTAGCTTCATTTGTGAATTCTTTGTCAATGGTATAAGAAGCAGCCTTGACATGTTGAAGATTTATCTGTATGAACTTTATCATTGTTTCCTCTTGTACTGTCTTTTCCCCTAGACCCTTGGTAGAGTTATCTTTATTGGACTTTGCCTTTGTCTCTATGAGGTTTGAAGTCTACAAAAGTTATCATTTGCATCTCCTTTCATTTTTATGGTTGCTGGCCTTGCGAGGAAGAGGTTCTTTCCCCTTTCTCTTTGGCCAGTCCACTTAAGCTTTCTGAAGAGTTTGACTTTTCTGACTATATTGCTTGGTAGCATTTTATGTATATGGGTAAAATATCATAGGTGGATATATGAATTCAAACTTCTCCTTTTCCACTTGCTTTGTCTGAAAAGTGATACCCAGACATTTTGATTTAGTTTCATTCAGCTTGATTCTCCATGGTTTAGTCCAGTTCTTACTTGCTGCTTTTTCTTATC
Source organism: Diabrotica undecimpunctata (assembly GCF_040954645.1). Taxonomy (NCBI): domain Eukaryota; kingdom Metazoa; phylum Arthropoda; class Insecta; order Coleoptera; family Chrysomelidae; genus Diabrotica; species Diabrotica undecimpunctata. Next base: position 52,909,500 of record NC_092811.1, read on the forward strand.
AGCAAATTAGTAGTAATGGTATCCATATTTAGTTCAGAGGTATCTCTGGCATAAAAAAATGTAGAAAATGGGTCCAAGAACGCTTCATTGTGGGACACTAGTTCTAATCTGTATCAAATTAGAGTATGCGTCATTCTGCTTGATTATAACCATCTATTTGTATACAGTTGTGGTTATCTGAAAACTGCATATAGCATGCATAATTAGTGTGAAAAAACAGTATGAGGTTGTTCTGCTAACAGACAGAAATCAAATTTAGTATGAAATTAGTACAGACATATGAGCTTGTTTTTAAAACCCATTAGATAGAATTATAGTTTTGTAAAAGTGAAATTCAGTTTTGATAACGGAAACTTCAAATATACATTTATTTTTTTATTATTAATAATTCTGGTTTTATTTGCAAAAGAAGAAATTGACATTTCAAGTTAGGAAAATGGTAACCTTACATTTTTGAGATGTCTTTTACTTTTAAGGCTGATCCCTATCAAAATAGACATCTCATAAAAATAAATAATTACAATCATTTTTAAAAATGTAAATGGAAGGAAGGAATGAGTGAAGTCTGTGAATTTACTAAAATGCACATTCTCTAAAGCTGTCTTTTCTTGAGATACACCGCTTTAGGTTAGGAGGGCAGTATAGCTCTTAGCCGAATTACATCTTTGACAAATATTTAATTTTAATACAAAATGCTACAATCCCTAGTAGTTACGGTCTTTGATTTATTGTTACAGAACATGCAAAAAAAATATATTTATTTTTCTCTTGCTTAAGATGAAAAGCAGAGGTACTCATTTCTTCAAATCGGTACCAATTGATATTTGGCATTTTTTCTTTCTTGTTAGTATTTTATGCATATATATTTTATACAGTGCTTTTCAGATAAAACTATCCATTTCAGATATAACTTATCCTTAAATAACTTTTGAACTTCTAATTGTTAGGATAAGCGTAAAAACACGTCAATTAATATTTAAAGGGGGAGACATTGTCATATGTCAGCTTGCTGGGAAAGGCACCCCTCACCTTTCATATCATCCCATATATTTTTTTTTTAAATTACTTACACCTTTTTTTATTTGATATTTGGATTCTCCTTTTTGTACTGATTTCAAAAATGTATAACACATGATGCTTAAAGTGATTAGTTTATGAGAAAAATAAATAAAAAAGCAAGAAAACTGGATTGAAAAAATAACATTTCGAACGAATATTTCACCACCAAAAATTTTTACAATAATGGTTCAAAATGAATGCCATTCACTTACATACGATAGTACAATCTATTTTGTAAATGGTCTCTGACATTGCTTAACACGTTTGCAGTTAATTGTCGGCATTCATCCTCTATTGCCTGTCGTAAATCATCCACATATTCTAGTTAACTAGCATAAATTTTTGTTTTTAAATACTCCCGTCAGAAGAAATCTAACGGTATTAAATCCAGTGGCCTAGGTGGCCAATCCACCATTCTTTTTATCTCACTTTTTACCTATCCAACGAGCCGGAAAAGTTTCGTTTAAAAATTGTAGCACAGGTAGAGCAAAGTGTGAAGGACATCCATCATGTTGAAATACAACCAAATCTTCGGAAAGTTTATTATTTTTTTCTGCTATTGTTATAATACGATCAACCATTTAAGTTTTCAGTGATAAAGAAGCAGTGATCACCTATGATACCACACCATACATAATATATCTTTGAGGATGCTGTATGTGAAATTAACACACAATGTGTGGGTCATTCTCAGCCCAGCATCGACAATTATGTGTGTTCACCAAGCCATTTAATGAAAATGAGCATACATCCGAAAAGCAAATATTGCTTAACAATTGTGGATTGTTAATGATGCATTGTGTCATTAATTCGCAAAATTCAAGACGACGATCAAAATCTTCTTCATTTAACTCTTGTACCAATTTAATTTTGTATGGATGAAACTTAAATCTATGGAGGATTCGGAAGGCTGTAGAAGGTGAAATACCGATTGCTCTGCTTATTGTTAAAAGTGACTGATTGCTCAGTCTAAGTTAACTTGCCCTAAAACGATTACTTTGATTGCTGCGTTATATGAGTCCCAGTCAGTAATGTTTTTTTTTTTATTGTAAACTGACCCTGTTGCTCTAAATATCTGCATCAGTTTAATCACATACTTATGAGTTGCATGTCTATTGCGGTGTATTTCAACAAAAATTCTAGCAGCAGCTCTTGCACAATTACTATTTATGTAGTATAAACCTAGAATTTCGATTGTTTCTTACAAAGTGTAAACCATTTCAGCGATTTTGTGTCAAGTTCCCAGGCTCCAGGCCCAGATGGAATACTTGTAGAAATTTTGAAGGAGGGGAGTGAAATTATTCTCGAAGAATTGAAAATTTTTTCTAACGAATCTCTTCACAGAGGAGAAGTCCCAGATGATTGGAATGAAAGTTTGACACTACTTCTCTTCAAAAAAGGAGACAGGGGAGATATTAAGAACTATAGGCCAATGTCCCTGCTGTCCCAAATGTACAAACTGTTTATGAGAGTAATAACTAACAAGTTAAGCTATCAACTGATACAGTATGCAAGATTCTGAAAGGGTTACAGTACAGTGGATCATCTTCTTACAGTCAGAACGCTAATAGAGAAAGCCAGTGATTATAACTTGAACTTATACATTGGCATCGTTGATCATGAAAAGGCATTCAACTCGATAGAACTTTGGGCAATAGAGAGAGCTATAAACAAGTGCAGGATAGACTCCCGATACGTAATGCTCGTACATAATATTTACAAGAAAGCTACAATGAAAATACAAATAGATGCAAAAACCAAAGCTATACCAATCAACAGATGAGTTCACCAGGGAGATGTTATCTCATCAAAGCTTTTAACACTTGGACTGGAAGACATGTTCAAAGACATTAACTGGGCAGATAAAGTAATAAATGTTAATAGAAGAAAACTGAGTCATCTTAGAAACCTTGATGACATTGTAATATTCGCTAAAAGTTTCGAAGAACTACAGACCATCATGACGAAACTATTTCAAGCTTCGGAAAAAGTAGGTCTTAAGATGAACTTGGAAAAATGACAAATACACCGAACATTAAAGAAATAACGTTGAACGACATACATTTAGAAACAGTAAGCGAATACATCTACCTGGGACAGATAATGAAAGTTAACAAAAAAATCAAACTGCCGAAATTACCAGAACAATAAGGTTAGCGTGGGCAGGATTTGGAAAACTGAGTTGGATTTTGAAAAACACTAAAATAGAACAATATTTGAAAACCAGAATTTACGATCAGTGTATGCTCCCTATACTCACGTATGGTTCACAGACGTGGACACTCACCAAGTCTAATATGCATAAAATAGTAAAAGAGCAATGGAAAGATCAATGCTCGGGGTGAGACTTATAGACAAAAAACAAACAAATGGATTAGAAGCAAAACCAAAGTAAAAGACGCAAGAGAACATGCTGCCAAATTAAAATGGAGCTTCGCAGGACACAATGCCCGACTGAAGGAGAAAAGTTGGAGCCACGAAATACAACAATGGAGACCATGGTTAGTAAAGAGAAGCAGAGAAAAACCACAAATGAGATGGGCTGATGACATTAAGAAGATCGGAGGACACAACTGGAAACAAGTGACGCAAAATAGAAAACTGGATTGATTTTGGGGAGGCGTGTGTCGTTGCCGATGTAGTTGGATTACGTTATTGAGAAATTATAAAGTTCTGGAACAAAAATGGAGATTTGATGAACAAAATGAAACACGTGTTTACTCTATGACTGTAATTTTGCTACTACACTAAAAAAGGAAAGTGATACATTATTCAACTAGTGAAGTAGCCAATAGATGACACTGCTAGAAAATATTTAAATTTATTTATCTATATCCAACACTCCCACTAGATAAACAAATTTAAAAAATATCATTTAACAAATATTTCTGACATTACATTAACTAAACCAATCTCTTTCAAAAACTTGTTGTGTTTTACAGGACTCAAGCTTTTTGTCAAGAGATCAGCTGGCATGTTAGCTGTGTCTAAATACTCCAGCTTTTCAAACCTTTGTTTACAGCTTCTTTGACAAAATGATATCGGATATCAATGTGTTTTGTTCTTCTATTCAATACAGGATTTATTGCTAGTTTCTGAGCTCCCATATTATCATTATATAGTATAACAATTTCATCAATACCCAACATTTCATACAACAAATTCTTTAAAAAAATAGCCTCTTTAGCAGCTTCCGATATTGCTATATATTCAGCTTCTGTGCTTGACAGAGAAACACTATTCTGTTTTCTGCTTTCCCAGACAATAGGTCCACCAGAAAACTGAAAATAGAAACCAGTATAAGATTTTCTGTCATGAGAATTACTCTCCTAACTCGCATCTACATAACCTATTAAATAATTATCATTTTTTGAAAAACTTAATCCATACTCTTTTGTAGCCTTCAAGTATTTTAATATTCGTTTTACATGCTTCCAATGCGTTTCTGAATGACAATTATTAAATTGACTGAGATAACTTACAGAATATGAAATGTCTGGTCTTGCCAAAACTGACAGATACATAAGACCACCTATTAAATTCTGATAAGGCACTTGAGGAGATGCATTATCTTCTCTATTCAAACTTAAACTAATCTCCATTGGGGTAGCAACTTCTTTTGAATCCTCCATATTGAACCTTTTTAACAATTGTTCAATATAGGATTTTTGATCTAGAGTTATAACACCATTCTCTTTATTACGAGTTACTCTCATACCTAAACAATTCTTAATTTCTCCTAAATCTTTAATTTTGAAACATTCATTTAATTTCAATTTTAAATTATCTGATTCATCTGAATCGTTAGAAAAAATAAAAAAATCATCAACATAAACAGAGATAATGGTTTTTAGACTATTTTTCATCTTTATGTACAGACATGGCTCATAATCAGATTTCTTATAACCTAGATTAATTAAGAAGTTATCGATTTTTTCATACCAAGACCTAGCTGACTGTTTTAAACCGTATATGGCTTTCTTAAGCCTTAAAATTTTGTTATTTTCGACTTCTAAACCTTCAGGTATAGCCATGAAAACATTTTCCTTTAGATCACCATTTAGAAAAGCCGTAGCTACATCAAGATGAAAAATATCCAAATTCAAATTTGCTGACAAGGCAAATAAAAGTCTTAATGTAGAATGCCTTATGACTGGAGAAAAGGTTTCATTATAATCAACTCCAAACTTTTAAGTGTAACCCTTTGCTACCAGTCTTGCACGATATTTCACTTTACCTAAGTTGTCAACCTTTCGTTTGTATACCCACTTACACTTCACTACACAACCATCTTCGGGAACATCAACCACTTCCCATGCTGCGTTATCCTGGAAAGACTGCAGTTCTTCTGTCATAGCCGCTAACCATAGATTACTATCTGGTCTTGACATGGCATCCTCGACACTAACTGGATCACAGTCACTATCCGAACACAAATAACTCACAAAATCATCAAACATTTTTGGCTTAGGTATTCTGGTTGATCTCCTGATTTCATCTGGTAAGTTTGGCAAGTTACATAAGTAATCAGGATCGTTGTCTTCAGCAATTTCATCAACCAATGTGTCCTTTTCATTATGATGATTTTGTTCCTGACATGATTCATGATTATCTCCCACTGAATCTGATAATCATGACAACTCTTCATCAACTGTGATTGAAACATCAACTGATTTTTCATTTATTACTACATCCCTACTTATAACAATATCTTTTATTTTGGGATCATATAATCTGTAACCTTTAATGTTGTTACTATAACCAGCAAGAACAGTTTTCTTTGATTTTTTGTCCATTTATACCTTTTTTCTTTAGGTATCAGCATCATTACCTCAGATCCAAAGATTCTTAGATGACCAACTTCAGGTTTTTTGTTGGTCCAAATTTCTATCGGAGTTTTAGTCACACCTGTTACAATTGAACGGTTTCTTAGATAAACAGCAGTGTTGACTGCTTCAGCCCAAAATATCTTTTCCGAGGCCAGAGTCAAACAAAAGACACCTTGCTTTCTCCTCTATCGATCTGATTAATCGTTCTACAGCACCATTTTGTTGTGGAGAATAAGGATTTGACTTTTGATGAATGATTCCATTACTTGTTAGAAAATTTTCAAAAATATTACTACAAAATTCACCACCTCCATCGGTTCTCAAAATCTTTATTTTAGTATGCTTCTGTTTTTCTACTAAAGATTTAAAATTTTGAAAAGTTTCATCTTTACCCTTTTGGAAATATACCAAAGACATCTTACTAAAATCATCTTGAAGGATAAAGAAATATCTAGAACCTCCTAATGAAGTCATCTCCATCGGTCTACACAGGTCAGCATGGATAATCTCCAAGCAAGCACTAAGCTCTATTACCTCTAACTAAATGGGGGTCTAGTCTGCTTTCGTTCACAACATACTTTGCATACATCATTGTTTGTTATATTACTGTTGCAATTTATACCGTCTACCAAACCATTCTTCATTAGATTTAAGTCTTTATAATTTATATGACCAAATCTTCTGTGCCATGTTTCACTACTAATTGTAGTTGCCATAAAAGCTTTCTGCTTATTGGGCATTTTAAAATTTAAACGATATACATTGTCTATCAAATCAGCTGTTGCAATCAATCCATTTTTATTGTATATTTTGCAACCTGCATTGTTAAATATAACATCATTTCCATTTTTTATTAGTTGAGAAACAGATAAATGGTTTGTTGTCAGATCAGGAACATATGATATATTATTTATGCTTACCTCAGATCTCTTATTATCAACAATTGTGGTTATCATCATATCACCAGCACATTCTACCGTTAATAGTTCACTGTTAGCCACAGATATATTGGACATACTACCATCTCGAATATTTCTCAACCAATCTTTTCTAGCTGTAAGATGCGTGCTGCATCCAGAATCGATATAAAAATCTGTAGATTTAAATTTTCTACTTAAAAACACTGCACTAAACGCATTATTATTAGCATTAGGGCACTTATTCATGAAATGACCTTTCTGTTTACAACGAAAACAGGTTATATTTCTCTTGTCTTTCTTGTTGACGTTCTTGACATGATTAGTGCTAACTTCACTCGACTTTGTAGCAAAAGCTTTCTGCTTTCCACTGCTAGCGCCGTCTATCTGCATATCAAGCAATTTCGATTTAATTTCGTCGGTGGTAATAGCGATTCCTGAATTTTCGATAGCTAGAATCATGGGCATATACCTTTCTGGAAGTCCCGCCAAAAGTAATGACCCCACCCACGTGTCATCAATCTTGAAGCCGGTCCTATTCAATTTCTGAGCCGTTTCGATCACTTGATTAACGTATGATTCCATGGAATTGCAGTTTTCCAACCGTAAAGATATCAACGTTCGAAGCAATCCTATTTTCCTCGAAAAACCTGAATCTTCGAATAATTTTTTTAGCGTATCCCATACATCTTTCGCCATGCAAGCATCTTTTACATGCAAATATAGGGATGGATCTAATGTCAATATTAACTTAGCTTTAGCTTTGGCAACAATTGTTGTGTCTTCTTCAGTTCCCTGGATACACTTGGACAATCCTTCTAGAACGAAGACATTCTCAACCGCAAACGACCAGTCCTGGTAATTGCCCCTACCGGTTAAACGCGGTACACTTGTAAGATAGTTTACAGCCATTTTCGATACTGTTAATCCACTAACTTTTTACCGAATGAACACGTACTACACTATTTGAACTAATCGGAAATCTTCCACTTAATCGTCTGGGCCCATAACCTATTGAGAAATTATAAAGTTCTGGAACAAAAATGGAGATTTGATGAACAAAATGAAACACGTGTTTACTCTATGACTGTAATTTTGCTACTACTCTAAAAAAGGAAAGTGATACATTATTCAACTAGTAAAGTAGCCAATAGATGACACTGCTAGAAAATATTCAAATTTATTTATCTATATCCAACGTTACGTAAGGCCGAAGAAGAAGTTCCCATTGTTCATTATTTTTCACCATAAAACTTTATATCAGATACAAGCGCTTTTAATAGTTAAAGTGATTTAAAAACAATTTAAGGGTATTACTTTAATCCAACTTTCCATACCTAAATTATTTATACCACGCTTTGACTAATCTCTTTAGTTTACAACATCTGAACGGCGCCGCTCGCAAAATCACGTGACTAGCTGCTGTCTTTCTTTGATTGTATAAAAAGCAACCATCAGCTTTTGCACATCACACATACTTTGCATCTGAGAGTAGATTTTAACCATGAATAAAGGTATTAAAATGTTCATTTATGCATTTTGAGGCTAGAACCATCATGTAGCCGGAAATTTTTTATTGGACCACTCTATTTTTTTGTAGAATAACAAAGTATTGTTTTTTTTTGTTTATATATTTCATATAACATGCCAAATATTTCTAATTATTGTAATCTTTGTTTCAGAATATCAATGGAAGTCTTGTGCCTGGATCTTTATGAACAGTTTTGTTTCTTTTCAACTTTGAAATTTTGTACTGAAAACAAGTTAGAAGAAAGAAGTGCTTTTTAATCAACGCTGAATTGATGGAAACAATTTGTGACAATGTAGTTATAATTGAATCAATGAGAAAATACCAACAAAAATACAAACATTTATCAGAAGATTCTTATCTATTGGAACTATATGAATTCATTTATAAACCAATGTTATTGGATTAAATAATAATTTTCTCGTTTAATATGTTGTTTTATTTTATATAGTATATGGCAAAATATGCTTTAGACTACAACTAAACATTCCAAATATATGAAGTAAAATATGTTATTCCCAAGTTTTAGAATTATTTTTAATAATCATTATGTCAGCCTTGGCTTTACTTTTGAAAAGCCAATTTATGATTATTGGAAGTTGCTTATATGGTTGTTTGCATAATTGCGTCTTGTAGACGTAAAATTTTTTAAAAATTGTATATTAATTATTAATATAATATATTATACTATATTATATTAATAATTAATTATACTATACTATACTATATTAATTTGGCTGACAGGTTGCCTATCTGCGGAAGGTTTTGGAAGATAATCTTTGAAAAGTCTCCAATTTCTTTTCAATAATATCTTCCGTATTTGTCCAGGGGTTTTAAAATGATCTTTAATAATCATTGCGTTAGCATTGGCTTTACTTTTGAAAAGCGAATTTATGATTATTGAAAGTTGCTTATATGGTTGTTTTGCGTAATAGCTTGTTGTAGACGTTAAATTTTTTAAATTCCTATATTAATTTGGTTGACGTAGGTTGCCTATCTGCGGAAGGTTTTGAAAGATAATCTTTGAAAAGTCTCCAATTTCTTTTCAATAATATCTTCCGTATTTGTCCAGGGGTTTTAGAATTATCTTTAATAATCATTGCGTTAGCATTGGCTTTACTTTTGAAAAGCGAATTTATGATTATTGAAAGTTGCTTATATGGTTGTTTGCATAATTGCTTTTTGCAGACGTTAATTTTTTGAAATTCCTGTGGTAATTTGGTTGACCTAGGTTGCCCATCTGTGGAAGGTTTTGGAAGATAATCTTTGAAAAGTCCCCAATTTGCTTTTCAATAATATATTCTGTATGTGTCCAGGAGTTTTATTATTATTTTTAATAATCATTGCGTTAGCATTGGCTTTACTTTTGAAAAGCGAATTTATGATTATTAAAAGTTGCTTATATGGTTGTTTGCATAATTGCTTTTTGCAGACGTTAACTTTTTGAAATTCCTGTGGTAATTTGGTTGACGTAGGTTGCCTATCTGCGGAAGGTTTTGAAAGATAATGTTTGAAAAGTCCTCAATTTGCTTTTCAATAATATCTTCCGTATTTGTCCAGAGGTTTTAGAATTATCTTTAATAATCATTGCGTTAGCATTGGCTTTACTTTTGAAAAGCGAATTTATGATTATTGAAAGTTGCTTATATGGTTGTTTTGCGTAATAGCTTGTTGTAGACGTTAAATTTTTTAAATTCCTATATTAATTTGGTGGACGTAGGTTGCCTATCTGCGGAAGGTTTTGAAAGATAATCTTTGAAAAGTCTCCAATTTCTTTTCAATAATATCTTCCGTATTTGTCCAGGGGTTTTAGAATTATCTTTAATAATCATTGCGTTAGCATTGGCTTTACTTTTGAAAAGCGAATTTATGATTATTGAAAGTTGCTTATATGGTTGTTTGCATAATTGCTTTTTGCAGACGTTAATTTTTTGAAATTCCTGTGGTAATTTGGTTGACCTAGGTTGCCCATCTGTGGAAGGTTTTGGAAGATAATCTTTGAAAAGTCCCCAATTTGCTTTTCAATAATATATTCTGTATGTGTCCAGGAGTTTTATTATTATTTTTAATAATCATTGCGTTAGCATTGGCTTTACTTTTGAAAAGCGAATTTATGATTATTAAAAGTTGCTTATATGGTTGTTTGCATAATTGCTTTTTGCAGACGTTAACTTTTTGAAATTCCTGTGGTAATTTGGTTGACGTAGGTTGCCTATCTGCGGAAGGTTTTGAAAGATAATGTTTGAAAAGTCCTCAATTTGCTTTTCAATAATATCTTCCGTATTTGTCCAGAGGTTTTAGAATTATCTTTAATAATCATTGCGTTAGCATTGGCTTTACTTTTGAAAAGCGAATTTATGATTATTGAAAGTTGCTTATATGGTTGTTTTGCGTAATAGCTTGTTGTAGACGTTAAATTTTTTAAATTCCTATATTAATTTGGTGGACGTAGGTTGCCTATCTGCGGAAGGTTTTGAAAGATAATCTTTGAAAAGTCTCCAATTTCTTTTCAATAATATCTTCCGTATTTGTCCAGGGGTTTTAGAATTATCTTTAATAATCATTGCGTTAGCATTGGCTTTACTTTTGAAAAGCGAATTTATGATTATTGAAAGTTGCTTATATGGTTGTTTGCATAATTGCTTTTTGCAGACGTTAATTTTTTGAAATTCCTGTGGTAATTTGGTTGACCTAGGTTGCCCATCTGTGGAAGGTTTTGGAAGATAATCTTTGAAAAGTCCCCAATTTGCTTTTCAATAATATATTCTGTATGTGTCCAGGAGTTTTATTATTATTTTTAATAATCATTGCGTTAGCATTGGCTTTACTTTTGAAAAGCGACTTTATGATTATTGAAAGTTGTTGATATGGTTATTTTGCATAATTGCTTAAAAAATTCCGATGTTAACCAATTTGCGACAAGGAAAGAAAAAAACTTAAATAATTGAAGATACGAGTGGATGAAGGTGCCATGTTACAAAATAAAGATTCTGAGAAAATTAAGGTTAAAGTTTTTCATTGTAGACTTTTCTCACATGTACTTTTATTAGATAAAAACTTCTCTTTGTCGTTACTAATATATGGGATATGTTATTTACGGAAGCAAATATCAAGAAAAACAATTATGTCAACAAAATTTGAAAAAAACTACATAACACCATCCACTGTAAAATTCCAGAGAAATTAAAACAACTACTGTTTTATGGAAGAATCATGTATTAACGAAAAACTTATCTAACCAGCTAACAAGATATTGTTGCTTAACCCTTTCTTTACCGGTCGTCAATACCTAGGTAGTACTGCCAGATCCTGATTTTTTAAAAAGTCATGAGCCCCAGTGCCATATATATATATATATATATATATATATATATATATATATATATATATATATATATATATATATATATATATATATATATATACGGCATTCTAGAAAATAGATCAAGAGTTGTTTTATGATGTGGTTTCAATTTTAACAGAAATTTGTTGTCATAATTTCGTTTGTTTCATTATATCCACTTTGAAGCCCTTTTAATATCTAACTGATGGTTATGTTTGGGATAGTAATATTTATAATATTAAAAATATTGTATATCTGTCCAAACGGGTTTGACGAACTTAGTTACGTTTGCTTGACAAAAAAAGCAAAATAATCAAAAATTAATTAATCTTAATAAGGAGACTTTATTGCATATCAAGATCTAAAAACAACAAAAATGTAAATCTTCTGTTAAGCACTTATTAACATTGATTCTCAACGCCAAAACGAATAAAACACAAAAACAATTATTATTCTGAATCCGACTCACTCTCACTGTTTATGCTTGGCTCAGGATTCCTATTCTCAGCAGATTGTGATGTTGGTAACGACAAATTGAGGAGGTAATTTTCATAACCCCACTAATCCACAAGAGTTCATTAGTGGTACAGCCAAACCACTCTCAAATTACGCAGCCGATTCCGTTTTCCTTCTATTTTTCGTTACATTATATTTTGAAGTAAAGCATATTTATGTCCTCTCATCACGTGACCCAAATATTCGAGTTTTCTTCGTTTGATCGTTGACAAAATTTCTGGGTATTAAGCTTCAAGATTCTAATTATATAATTGCTTACAACACCTTAATTGATCGCTATGAAGGTAAACGAGACTTATCTAGAGCATTATGGAAAAATATTCAAAATGCCAGTGTAGTTAAAACTGATGATCCTATCTCACTTAGAAAATTATTAGATATTTTCAATGAAAACTTAGCTTCTTTAGAAAAATTACTTTTTTCTCCCTCTCCCCCCCCCTTTTCCAGTCTCTCAATGGGACTTCATTCTAAAGAATTTACTGATGGACAAATTGGATGTAGAAACAGTTAGAGCTTTCGAATTACACTGCTTCAAAAAATGTACCTTCCTATGAGGAAGTTTATAAGTTCGCCTTGCAGCGTTGCACTTCATTGGAGTCATATAAAAGACAAGTCGGCAAAAATGTTAAATCTATTAATTCCGATACGTCTAATAACGTAAGGTATTCATCTCGTCAAACTTCTACATTTTTGACCAGTTCTGTCAAAAATAACTGTCTATTTTGTGGTTCGGATCATGCTGTATTTAAATGTAATCAATTTCTTGCTGAATCACCTCAAAAACGTTTTGACTTTGCTAAACAGAATAAATGTTGTATAAACTGCTTGTCTAAAACTCATGAGTAGAGAGCAAATGAGAGTTCTAGCCGCACCGATCGTATACCCCCCACCACCGACCCCTCTACCATTATTATACCCCCCTCCAATGGCAAGGTAAGGGGTGAGAGTTCTAGCCGCACCGTCCGTATACCCCCCACCATTTTGTATACCCCCCACCATACCTCATACCCCCCACCACTGACGAGGTCAACGACCGGTCAAGGTCAAAGGGTCAACGACCGGTCAAGGGGTCAATAGCCGGTCAAGGGGTCAATAACCGGTCAAGAGGTCAACGACCGGTCAAGGGGTCAATGAACGGTCAGGGGGTCAACGACCGGTCAAGGGGCCAATAAACGGTCAGGGGGTCAACGACCGGTCATGGGGTCAATGAACGGTCAAGGTTAACGGTCAAGGGGTTAATAAACGGTCAATAAACATTCAATGGCCGTTACACACGAACGAGTAAAATATACATTACCAGTGAAAGGTATTTAAAAACATTGTTTTGAAAACATTAGTAATAGATAACTTTGTTTTCATAAGGTAAAAACAAGAAGTAAATATTTCATATTTATTTTATGTAATACATTTATGACATTGGTATTTGTATGGTAGGTAAGTGTTAAATAGCGAGATTGGATAGTGCTCCAAACAAGGTAGCTTCATTTGGATGACTTCATTACGTCGAATATGTGGTGGAAGTTCATTCCATTTATCCAATAGATCAAACCCATCAACATGATCCAGAAGGTACCACGCCGGAAATCGTTCTAACTCTTGTTTGTTAAATAAACAAAAATCTTTACGGCGAAGATAATGATCCGTTATCACTTGTTCTAATAAAGGATCGTGTTGAATAAGATTTAGAATACAAATATAGCAGTCGCTGACGGAAGGTGGGTACATCACTCCATCAAAGGTGGAAGGCCAATGATTATAACAGCGAGTAATTTTCGTTAGAATATGTGAATCATTTTTCACTTCATCTGGCAGTTTATGTTTAATATCTCGTAACTCTGATGCTTTCATATACCGGAGATATTGTAATGGAAAATCTCGTAATTCTTCGAAAGAAAATACACTCAACGGAACAGCAGGAAAGTGTTTACTGTAAGAAGTCATGTTGAATACTGTTTGATTGCATGTAAAATATTACCGCAAGAATAACTGGTTACACTTTCCACTCACAGATACCTCCCTCTTACTGATAACCCACTGAGACCCCCCACTTACTAGACATAAATGATATAAGGTAGGGTGACCTGTGTATCGAGTTAGTAAACATGTCTCAATACGACTTTAGTGATAACACACCCGTTCAAAAATATCGGGTAGAGAATAAAAAAGATGTAATAATAGGAGAAAAAAGTTTTCAGTTAAACAGATCGAAAAGCAAATTTGTGTCTATTGGGTTAAAGTACGGTGCGGAGTGTACACCAGTGATATCACTATACGGAAATCAAGGACAACGAGTAGCATTCACGGAAGAAGATTGGAAAGAATTTTTATACTACCAAGGAGTAATTACTAATTATCTGTACACGGTAGAAAGCAGTGAGTCTATAAGAAGAAAAAGCTATAGTATAGAATTTGAAAAGATACTGGAAGCGAAAGTAATAAAGATATCACAAAGTAACTCCTACATTTATTTAGGGTATGAAACCATCTGTAAATTATGGGAGGGGTTACCGCTTATGCAACATCATATTAACCATTTGAAACAAGGAAATTTCTCGGAATATTTAAAGAGTATATATCCACGATTACAAAACAACAAAGGTGATTTTTATGAAAACGTGTTAAGAAGTGTCAACGCAAACACTCAAGTTTGCTTTGAAGATATAAGTAATATTTTGGAATTGGTGTACGTGTATCCAGAAGCATTAAAAGATGTCTGCACAAACGGGAAAAAGAGTAACTTTTAATGATCATCTTAACAAAACACATGTTCTACGAGTTTGGAACCACGCATATCGTCAAGCACGACAAAGGTACTGGGAAATATTTGTAATAGATTCAATAAGGTTTAAAAAACGAATCGAAGAAACTTCGAAAATATTATCTCCGATTTTAAATATAAATCATAGAATGTTTGTATACAATAGTAGGTTTAAATAAATATTAAATCACAAAAGTTTTTTTATTTTAAAAATTTATTAAATAAAAAATGTTTAACATATTTTATAATTACATTTAAAAGTAAAAAAGTAACACAAATAACTAAATACCAGGATAAACAAATATTTGATAGATATTCCCCACCAACTTGAGTAGCACCAGAAGAGATGTAGAGCTGACGCCATTCTGTTTCATCATTAAGGTAATTGGGAAAAGGTAATCGTAGTTTGTATACTGTACTGTTATATGGTATATAAGCGAATCTAAGATCTACTCCATTTAGCTTATAAAGACTCATGTTAGTCCACTGCGATGGCCAACTATCATTTTTTATTCCATTTCTATCAAAACATATATGAATATCGTTTACAGCATAAGGTTGGTAAATATAAAGTACTCCCTGCAAAACAGCATGTAAAATAAGTAGACCTGCTCCAGGCATTATTTTATCGCGAACTAAATTCTGTTAGATAAATTTTCTATATTTATACAACATTATTTTTACTAATCCACGAGTTGTGACTTTTATCTAATCCCAACCATTTAACATAAACTTGGTTAGCTTTGCGTTTTAATATCCGTTCCACAAGATAGACGTCTGAAAATTTAACTTTTTGAAGTTCTTCGGTGTAAAATGCCCCATTAATTTCCTCTTGTTTAGAATCCTCGAGTAAGTAGGTAGTTGGATTGGTTAACTGAACTTTTTTAATCTTAAATATTTCAGTACTCCAAGATGGTGTATATCCTTTAGCAAATGCGTGGCGATATTTACTTATACGAACATAATCCCCTCTTTGAAATTTTGGTTTACGTTTATCAACGGTTTTTAACCAGTTGTAAGCAATTATCTGCTTTGCATTTCGATTAGTTACTTTACTTGGGATGACACCCGTAGTTGAATGTTTGGTGTTATTGTACTGTTCAACGATAGATGGTAGTATGTTAACCCATTTATAAGAACTTTGCAAACTAAATTGTTTCCACAACTTTGACTTAAGAGTTCGTATCACACGTTCAGCAATACTTGCTTTTAAATTAGAATATGTGCTGTAATGATTTATACCATAAGATGACATTAGGTTTTTAAAGTGGGAATTATAAAATTCAGTCCCATTATCTGTTTGTAAATGTTTAGGAATTTTAGGCATTTGAGATAAAATTTTCTTCATACAATTGGTAACTTCAGACCCCGTTTTTCTTTTAATCGGTGACGCCCAAACATATTTACTAAATGCATTTATGACAATAAGAATATAGTTATATCCGCTGTTGTATTTAACAAAAGGAGTCATAACAGCTAAATCTGCTTGACACAAATCATGCAAACCTTTAATAATAACATGCCTCCGTTTAAAGTTTTTTTTTTGCGGGTTTATGAAGTTCATTAACGACTTGTTCTTTGGGGTTAGACATTTTTTTCTAGTGGACACTGAAGAGTAATATGGACAAAAACGTTAGGATTCGTATCAAGTTTAAACGAAAGTTTATCACCTTTCTTTACATGTAAACCAGGTAATTCATGATATTTATACTCTATCGAATTTATTAAAACTAATCCATTAAAACTGTAATGTTGTACTGTTTCAATTTTAGCGTTTACAGAAAATACATACGACGTCCCTCCATGATCCAACACATAAAAGTCCTTGTTTAAACTTGTTTTTTCGTCTCCTTTTAAAGCTATTATACATTTGGTGTGGTAAGAAGATGGATCACAAATAAAATATAGTGGATTTGTAGAATTACCGTGAGATTTTAAATCAGTTAGAAAATGATTGCCAAATTTATTAATGGGCATTATTATTGAATTATACCACCTTCTCGAAGTTCCTCGATAATGGAAATGATTTCGTTACCGTGACCGTTATTTCCCGCAGATTGTGATGCTAGAAGTAGTCGAAGTCTATCTATTATCTCATTAAAATTGTCAAAGTATTTATACTCAGTTGGTTTCGTAGTGTATTGTTTTGTTAGTAAAGCCCCACCTTTTTTACCAGTAAATTGTTTGGCTCGATTTCTAGTTGTCGCACCAAGACTTGAAGGTAAAGAAGTTAATCTTTGTCTGTGAGGTTGGGGTCTAGTTTCCAATACTGGCTTAATAATAAAATAATATTTATCTTTTATTTTAGATTTCATTTTTCTAATTGGTAATTCAGGATTATTGTTTCTATGAAGAGCATTGGTTCGTCGTAAAATATCCACGTATTCGTTAACATCCCCCTGTTTAAAACTAACGGGATTAGCCTTAAACATTAACCCTTTCAGCTCCTCTTTAATATTTCCAAGCAGCAACGTGATGCCAGTATATAAAATTTTCTTTAACCCAATTATATCAGTTGAACTACATAAAAAAATAGTTAATTATACGTCGAGACATAAAATTTTCCACTGTTGAAATTAAGAAAAAATCAGACGCACTAGCGCGTCGTGGGCACTGCAGTATAGTATACACTCATACATGCTTCATGACGCGGTAGAGCGTCTGTAAATGTAGTAAGAGTAAAAGTGATAGTTTTGGAATAAAGACGGAAATTAATAAAAAAAGTTTAATGCAAAAAGTGTTTATTACTTAGAGAAAAAACAAAATAAAAATTTAGGCAAAATATTGGAAACTACAAAATCTTTCAACATTTTTAAATATGAGTTATTGTACAACAGTCTAAACAAAATCCTGCTTTGTCTGGACAAGAATTACATTCATAAATTGTATCCTTGCGTACACCACGCTCGTAACACTTTCTACACTTTTTTCTCATGATACCACTTTTTTTGTTCTTGACTTCACGTTTCTCCACAATATGATTTTGATTTTCTGGAAGAGATGATGCAACGCTAGAAACTCCATTTGGAAACAACATATCTCTAATAACAGACAAACGAAATTCATAGAGCCCAACTCTTCTTCCCGTATATTTTTTATACCAAATATGAGAATTCACCATCATCATTTGTATGATCTGGAAAAAAATTTTGTTTGGCCATCTAACCGTCTTTTTTTGAAAGGGGTAATAAGCAAGCATTTGATCTTGTCGATCTATACCCCCCATATTGTCATTGTATCTGACAATTGCGTTCGGCTTAAAAACCTTTTTACCTCTTCTTGTCACAACTTCTTGCATTTCATGTTGCACTTCTGTTGATATATAGTAAATATCTCGTTTATCTTTCCATTTACCTACTAAAATGCCGCTTCGATATCTTGCAATACTTTCTGATTTCTGAAGTGCAGCATTTTTTACATCTGTTGGATTATCTTTTCTACTCATTCGCAATGTTCCGGTACAATGAGTTCTTTCATCGAGCAACTTTTTGGCCAGAGTAAAACTGTTATAATAATTATCCATGTAAACACAATGACCAACGCCTAATTTTCCCTCTAATAGTTTAAAAACAACTTTTTCGGTGTGACCTTTGCCGCCAGCATCATCGTACATTCCTGTATATACCATAAAGTTTAAAACAAGACCGGTAGGTTCTGTCATCATATAAAGTTTAATTCCGTATTTATGTTTTTTATTCTTAATGTATTGTCTGAAATTCAAACGCCCACGATGTAGAATCATTGATTCGTCCAAGCTCAAGTCCCGTCCTGGATAATACAGTGTGCTCATTCTTTCATTAAAAAAATTAATTAAAGTCCTGACCTTATAAATCCTGTCATCAGGTATTGGTTCATTATCTGATGGTTCTTGTACGAAATGTAGACATCGCAATATAAGCAGAAATCTGTTTCTGCTCATGTGGGAGGAGATAATTGGTGTGGTAAACAAGGGGTCGTTCTTTTTCCAATAATCTTGAAATCTGGGCATTTTAACTACACCCATATGACATAATATTCCCACAAATATACGTAATTCGTTGGGTGTAATAGGTTTCCATTGGATTATTCGAGAATGTTCCTGAAATCCGGTTTTCAAAAATATATTTTCAGCATTCGTATTAGTTTGGTCGCATATATATTGTAAAAATTCATTCGTCAATAACATGCTATAATAATCAATAGGTCTTTCACCAGGAAGAGGAACTAGCAGTTGTTGTATTTTTGTAAAATGAAACTGCTTCATCGAATTAGGAATTTCCTCCCAATTATCTGTTCCATCATTATTTGCAACAGAGGTATTTATATCCTAAAATCAATACCTCTAGTGAGAAGCGTTGAATAAAATTTTTAAAACATACTTACCCTTGACACAATATCTGGTACCACATCATCGTCATCACTTTCATCTACTACATAATTATCATCACTGGATGCATCAAAATCATCATCATTATCAGTATTTTCGTCTAAAATACGAAGTAGTTCCTCTTCTGTCAATGGTTTTTTTTCCATTCCCATTTCCTTTTTACGCCCGAGCAACTGGGATTTTCATCTTTACCTGACATTTTTTAATTTAATTTTACAAATAATCACTGCTTATATGCACAGACGATGAACGTAAAATGATAACTATTTCCAATAACAGCATTCGGTAAATACCTAAAAATTAGGGTATTCCCCGAAAAACACATTACCTACTTCTTTTGTTCATTAGGGTAATCCCCGAAATCATTAGTTTATTTCGTTTTTACATCTTAAATATAAATTAACATTCCCAAAAATAGTTAGATAAAGTTGAAAAAGCAGTATTTTATAGCTATGTAAATATTAGATGCCAAACTTCATGAACTAAAACCAAGCACGAAATTATATAATTTTAACCTTTACTGAGGTGCCCACAAAATTAAAAAACTTTAGGTCCATTGCCGACAGAAATAATTTCGTTTGAATATATAATATACACAAAGCGCGCTTACGCGTCGATGGCACTAATCTATAGTCATATTTGGACGCGCGTACGCGTCACCGGCGCTGAAAGGGTTAATTCATAGAGACCAGGTGTCCCTATATACTTAACCCCTTTTATAATCATATCTGATCCGACAAAGTCGATATTTGAATCACCGATTGAAAATTTTTCGTTGGCCAAATCATGATACACTCCTAATATATGATCAAATTCACCTTTTGTATCCTCTATATTAGCTTTAACGTACACACGAGGTAAAGGTTCAGTGAATTGCTCATAGTACTCACCCATTACGTCAGGATTATTAACCATATTGTTAAACTCTAATACAGTTTCTTCAAAATATCGATTTATATCTTCACTACTATTACCCCTTACACGTTGTGATGTAAATGTATCTTCTGCACTATCTTCTCCAAGTCGTGATTCAAATGTTTCTTCGATCCCGCTAGGTGGGATAAAAGAAAGTTCTCCAAAGTTGGCAAGTGTTTTAGATGAAGAAGAACGTTTATTTGGTGATGAAGTCGCAAGTTGATATAAACTAAGATTTGGTGTGCTTAATCGACGAGGATTAGGCTTGGGAGATCCTAATTTAGGTGATTTAGGTAGTTTAAGTGGGACAGATTCTTGTTTTATATTACTTGTAGGTTCTTGTTTTACATTACTTGTAGGTTCTAATTTTAACAACAACTCCTTGAGAGGTTTTGTTATGGGTTGATAATTTTTTTCTAACTGACTCTGAGACTTGATAATATCACTTTTTAAACTACGATATTTTCGTTTTAATGCTTGGCGGGTTTTTAACAGTTGTTTAGCGATTCGAGTATCCATTTTTACTAACACTAAAAAGGTGTACTTCTTCTTTTATATATGTACAAATGTATCAAACCCTTTGCGATATTTTCCTGAAGATAACAAACAATCCTTATCAATCACTACAAATCCATATTTATCTTTCCAACAAAAAGAACAAAAATCTTTAAATTGTTGAAAACTCATATCAATATTGACATGGTCGTCATATATGTGTTTTAAATTCGTCATATCTTGTTGAAAAATCACTAAAAGATTGGCATTATCCCGCACTAACTGTTTTGGTATAGCGCTATAAGTTTGACACAAGTAAAAACAGTCGGTAAATTTATGTCTACCAAAACAAAAATAACTTTGAATAAGTTTTTGATCACACGAAGCAACATCATCAAAGATTATTATTGAATGATTTTTAATATCTTCTGGAGTAGGTATGTTTGCAGAATCACCATATTCTTCATACCCAATCTCAGACATCGGTTTAATTAAGTTACGTAGGTATATATATTTTGGTTGGTGAAGTGATTTAGAATAAACATATATGTTTTGAAATCTTAAACCATTAGGATGCTCAATCAACGATAATAATGTATTAGTCTTACCACATCCACTTGGTCCAATAATAAGACACCGTTTTGAATCACCACCAAATAAATTACAGTGTTTTTTTATTTTATTATCTTGTGCAACTATATCATGGTTTGTAATAGGTAGCGACAGTTGTTGTTTTTCAATCTTCATTGTATCTGGGAATGATGTGAGTATATATAGGGTATCAGATTATATATAAAAGAAAGTATAATGAGGCGAAAAAGAATTAGTAGACATCGAACAGTTGAAAGAAGAGGTTGCGGATTATTAAATTCCGTCATCAATACACTACCAGTCGAGGTACACATTCCAGGTTATTCGTATTGTGGGCCGGGGACTAAGCTAGAAAAAAGACTTGCACTTGGTAATTCAGGAATAAATTTATTAGATAAAGCCTGTAAAGAACACGACATCGCATATTCCCTACATAAAGAACGTAGTAAAAGGCACGAAGCTGATAAAATATTAGAGAACAAAGCTTGGGATCGAGTAAAATCCAAGGACGCTACATTTAGTGAAAAAGCAGCAGCTTGGTTAGTTACAACTACGATGAAGGGTAAACGTAAATTGGGGATGGGGTTACGTAAGATTAGACGTCGGTTAAATAAAAAAGGTGGATCCCTTAAAAGAAAAAGAATAAATTTGAAAAAACGTATTATTAAAACCCCCAAAAAAGGAGGTTTTCTACCTTTATTATTACCGTTAATCGGAGCTTTAAGTGCAATTGGAGGGGGTACTGCATCAATTATGAAGGCTATTAACGACTCAAAAACCAACCGTGAACAAATAGCTGAACAGAAACGTCACAATCTTGCTATGGAAAAAGGAGGTAAGGGGTTATATTTGAAACCTGCTAAAGGGTATGGGATGTATTTAAAACCGTATTCAAAAACCTAATATTTCCTCATCACCCACTAACAGATGTCGATATAAGAAAATACGCAAAATTATTAAAAATCCCATATTTTAGAGACGTATTCATGAGAGATACCTTACCAAGTAAAATTCGAAAATATGAAAGCGGTATTATAAATATGGATTTAAATAAAGGTAAAGGCACGCACTGGACAGCTTATACGAAAGAGAACAACAATATAATATATTTTGATTCTTATGGTGATTTATCACCACCACATAATGTAATCAAATACTTTAAAACTGGTGGCCCTGTAAATATAAATTATAATTATAAAAGGTTCCAACATCATTCCTACAATTGCGGTCAATTGGCATTACAGTTTCTATATAACCATTATAATAAGGATGTGTGAATCAGTCTAAACAATAGAACCGTTCAGCAAATATGTCGTATAATTTCACCCTGACCGGAAAGTCGTGTATTTTAAGTTATAATTTTAATCCTCCCACTTACCTGGATGAAAGTCTTGAATATGAAGTTGGTTTAACGAACTTTTATTCTTTTAATTCCATACCCAACATTGATGAATCTAATAATGTATTTCTCTTTGGTCGCGGTAACATTACTTATACAACTGTTATCCCACTGGGCTCGTATGAATTGGAAGATATAATTCAGCTTTTAACGGGGTTGATGAAAAAAAGAGATAAAGATGCTTATATAGATATTATTCCAGATAAAAACACATCTAAAGTATCTATTAAAAGTAATTGTTCACTATATTTCGGTATTAAAAACTCTATAGGTAAAATTTTTGGGTTTAAGAAAAGAGAACTGGAAGCAAATAAAATTCATGTTTCTGATGAGCCAGTAAATATTTCAGTGACAAATGCAATCTGTGTTGATTGCAATATCGCGTCAGGCTCGTATTTAAATGGAGACCCGGTTCATATAATCTACCAATTTTTTCCAACCGTACCTAGTGGGTATAAAATAGTCGAGTCACCTCAAAATATTTTATATTACCCCATCAGCGTTAAGACAATCAACAACATTAGTGTAAAAATTGTTGATCAAAACGGTAAACTACTTAATTTTCGACAAGAAGAGATAACTATTAATTTACATTTGCGACAGCGATTATAATGGTTCTAAACTTTTCCCGTCAACAACCCGATTACATAAAAAACTATAAAAGAACCGCCAAGAAACAAAAATTGAACAGTTTAAAAAAAAACGATTGGAATATTAACACCATCTAATCGCTTATTATTAAAAAATCTTGGTTTTAAACTTTTAGTGTGATGGAAGTGTTACAAGTACGGGTCAACCTTATAACGATACAACTATACAGGAATATCAATTTCACAGCTATTCACCATACATTCCCGGAAGGTTGAACTATAACGACGAGATAAAAATTCCCATATATGACCTTGACACATATACGCTCCCTTCAACATCATACTTAGATATAGAAGGAAAGCTACTCACCCACGACGATAAGGAACCAACAAAACTTAAATTTATAAATAACGCTATTTCTTTTTTATTTCGAGAGCTACGATATGAGTTAAATGGAGTTATTATAGACTCTGTTCGAGAGGTTGGACTGGTATCAACGATTAAAAATTATTTAAGTCTTAACGAAAACGAAAGTATTCTGTTCCAAAATGCTGGATGGTTTCCAAAAGCAGGAGATGAAAAAATAATAGTGGACGCCCATGGAAACTTTAACGTGTGTATCCCATTACGATTATTATCAGGATTTTTTGAAGATTTTAGAAAAATTATTATGAATGTAAAGCAGGAGCTTATTTTAATACGATCGAATGATGATGTGGACTCTGTTGTGAGTATAGACGACAGCGAACGACCTAAAGTTGAAATTACAATGGAATGTTGCCCATGTTAGCCCAAGCATGCGTGAACAACTACGATTGAATGGCATAGCTCATAAAAATATTGAGCTACCAATTAAATTCCGTTCGTGGCAAATGATTGAATATCCATCATTAAATAATACAACACGACGTGGGCGGTAAAAACTAGTACTAACATTGAGACACCGAGACATATCATTATCGCATTCCAAAAAGGAAGAAAATCCAAAATTACTAAAGATATGAGCAAATTTGACCATAACGACCTCAAAAATATAAAGGTATTTTTAAATTCTGAAAGATACCCTTATAATGACTTACACATTGATTTTGACACCAACAAGTTCGCTCAAATTTATGAGATGTTTGGAAGTTTTCAGACAAGTTATTATAATTTAAGTTTAAACCAACCGATATTTAGTCCTCAAGATTTTAAAACTAAAACACCACTCATACATATAGATTGCTCTAGGCAGAAAGAAGTGATCCAAAATGGGTCCATTGTTCTACGTATCGAATTTGAAACAAATACACCTTCAACACCTGATGTATCAGCATATTGTTTAATTTTACATGAGAAGGAATTTACATATAATCCATTAACAAAAATAGTAAAGCAGTATTAATACGCATGCGTTATAACTGTATATTAATTAATAGTAATAATTAAAAACGTTAGTTCATGATGAAACGTTTACACGAAAACACAATAGACAACTTTATAGATAATTTAAAAAAACTTAAAAAACAAATTCAGCAGTACGAGGCTTTTAAAGAGGTTATACAAAAATTTAAACAATTGCAAATATGAAACTTGTTATTGACATCCAAGGTTTTAAAATTGAGAATAATAGGTTTATTTGTAAAGAATTGGCGTGTTATTCAGGAGATAAATGTGTAGTATATATATTTAAACCACCTTTCCCATTACGAATGTTACCTCGTAATTTAATTCAGCAAGCGACATGGTTAAGCAAACACCACCACTGCATCTCTTGGAGTGAAGGTTATACCCCCTTATACGAATTAAAAAAAATTATAAAGGAATTAACAGACAAAGCTGAAATTGTTTATGTAAAAGGAATGGAAAAAGCGAATTACATAAGAAAATATTCTTCCACACCTGTAATTGAAGTAGGTGAATTTCCACCACTACCAGTATCGGAAGCAAAATGTTTTTACCACTCTAAACAGAAATGTATATGCGCCCTTTCAAATGTATTTTTTATTTATGAAAATTTTGTAATGGAGTAAATTTGAATAAAAACATATTTTTTACTTTTTTATTTTTTGATTCAAACTACAATAATAAGTTTTGTCTATAACCTACTTACAGAACCTAAACAACCTTCACATTTGAAGGGGTGTTGATACCCCTTAAACTGCAACCGTTTCAGAATCCTTGGTGGTAGCAGGTCTTCTATTGGTTTAAGAGATTCCAATTGTTGGTATTGGACAAGTTTTTGAAAAAGGGTGTCGAAAGTTGACGTCTTTTTTAAGAATTGGTCCACCCACAACCAAACGTCGGAAAATTTGAAAATTCTTTCCAAAGCTGTGTCTAATAGATAACGCTTCGTCAGGTATTCGTTAACGAACACACGTAATTTTATGGGTAGGCACACATTATCAAACATGTTGTTTTGACCGAGTTCACAAAGTGTCTCCACCCAACAGTATACACAAATTTTATTAATTTTTTTTTGTTGGTATAATATTCAATAGATGTTAAATTAGGTGTTGATTTTTCACTAAGTAATTTCACTTTATCCATAGTAATTTTAATACTTTCTTGAAACATGATTATAGTCTAAACTGATTTTGGAATTACATCAACGAAGTTATATACCATATACGACCATCGACCCCCACTAAACCATATCAAAACCGGTTTTAAAGCTCGTGTCGCTAATATCCCCACCTTTATTTGTTACCAATAATATATTCAACTCTATAATAAGTAGTACAAAAATATTTTATAATTTATTACAAATTATATATAAAAAGATAGAATTACATTTCATCAGTCTTGCAAACAGACATGTAGAATGCTTTATGCACTCATCAATAGGTATATCGTATGGCTCCCATTTGTGTATTTCGACCTTACAGTAGAAACGACATCGACATTCCCTATATGCTAGAACCCTGCTTTGCTTAACAACACGAGTTAACTGCACCTTTTTAATATTTAAAGGACGGTAAACGATCTTAAAACAGATGTATACTACCAAAGTTACCATCGTCAAGACACATTTTTAATTAAAATATATATAAAAATATTTTAATTATTTATTAACAAAATAAAAAAATTAATTATACATATTATTAAAATATATGGTATTACATTGTTAAAACTTCGTTGAACACATTTTTTTTTTGAACTTCGATATTTTGTCGCCAACATTTTTGCAAAAAAACAGTCGCTGTACTTTAAATGTTCTTCAATTGGTATATCGGAAGGTTCCCATTTATATATTTCAGTATTGCAGTAGAAACATCGAACTACATCACTAACCCCTGTATAGTAAAACCCAGCTTTGCTTAACAACAGGGGTTCAACTGCGCCCTTCCAATATTTAAAAGAAAGTAAACGGTCTTCAAATTGCCGCCCAGTACGAGATATACTATCATTGTTACCGTCGTCAAGACACATATTTGACTAATAAGTTAGTTCGGAAAATAATCTATATATGTAAACTTATATTGGAGGGAGGTATAAGCTTGAAATTTTTAAACAATTATCACATTAATAACACTAATTGTACTATAAAAAAATTTATATTAACAAAAAAAACTGACAACAAGATACAAAACCAATAAGACCTTGACCGTTTGTTCACATTTGTTACCCACGTTCATATAATAAAAAGAATAAAACCTTGACCGGTTATTCACCTATCTTTGTTTGAACCGGTTTTTTGAATGCATATTCACTTTTTCTTGTCTATGGTCGGACTATAGAATTAAAAGAAAAAATCCAACAAGACCTTGACGGGGCAATTACCCCCATTGTTGTTAAACCTGTTTAGCTCAGTCTTAAAGATGCTACTTTCGGTTGAGTTCTATCCAAAAATATTTGTTAGACAGTAAGCCTTACACATTCAACCATGGAAGTTGGTTCTCCAAGTATCATTGTAGATAGTGGTGTATGTGACTCTAGTACAGATTGGGATAATTGCTGTACTATTAGTGAAGATGGCCCATGCGATTCTACTACGAATTGTAATCTATCTGTATGGAGTTCGTCAACACTCGAGCTGTCAGAGGACTTATCTTCTTTGTCGGAGAGTGACATGTCTGATGTAGAGAATGACAGTTTATTGTATAGTGACGTGGAATTTGAGGATGTATCGGAAAATGATGTGTTTTTGGAACCTGTGATAGCACCACCCGAACTGATTGAGGATGTATCGGAAAATAATATGTTTTGCGGACCAGAGATAACACCATTCAAACTAATTAATGAACCGATAATTATCTATTAATCATTTAAATATTAGTACTTTATTATGGTAATATATTTGTAATTCAATTATGTTGCAAATCCTTATTAGTTATTTTTGTACTCAAATTCTATACTTATAACCATATACTTACCATGAAGTTTTATTGAAATCTCTTTTTAATAACTGTATTTAAAAATTTAAAATAAATGTCTTAATGCTTTTCTGTTTTTTCCTTTATTACATACAAAAACAAAATACATGCTTATAACAACAAATCTACTAAGTTATAAATTAGAGCTGGAGGGTTAGATAATAGAACAAGTGATGAGGATTTACTATCTAGGCGTCGCACTATCTAGCTATGGAAAGCTTAAAACCGAAGTGGAAGATCAAGTTAATAGAGCAGAGCTGCAGGTCACCTGAATGAAACAATATGGAGAAAAAAAATATCAGGAAAGAAATGAAAGGTAGGATTTACAAAACAGTCATCAGGTCAATAATGACATACGCAATAGAAACACAACCTGACACAGCGAGAACAAAAAGAATGTTAGCGGAGATGAAAACCCTCAGAAAAATCGATGGTAGGGTACTATGGGATAGAGCTAGAAGTCTAAATCTTGAAAAGAATGCTAGAAACAGCATAGATAAAAACCCTCAGAAAAATCGATGGTAAGACACTATGAGAGAGAGCTAGAAGTACAGATATACTACGGAGATGTACGGTGGAGAACATTAAGAAATAGGGGAGAAATAGAAGAGTAGAATGAAATAATTATATGAGTCTAATAACAACAAATAGAGTAGTAAAGATGGTAAGAGACTGTCACCTAATGGGGGGGGGGGGGGGTGATTAGCGGAAAGACCCTGAAAACGATGGAGCGACAACTTACTGGAGGACCATTTAAAAACGAATAGAGTCATATCTACACGAAATAAAGAAGAAGAAAATATAGAAACAACAATTTTTAGATGTTTTTTAACGATATAGAAAATCACAATAAAAATCATGTATACACAAAATGAAGAAGAAGAAAATATAAAAACAACAATTTTTAGATATTTTATATTAAAAAATAAACAATATATACAAATATAAACATAATTAAAAGTAAACTATATATACTTATATATACAAAATGAAGAAGAAGAAAATATAAAAACAACAATTTTTACATATTTTTTATTCAAAAATAAATAATATATTTATATAAATATCTAAACACAATTAAAAATAAACTATATAGACTATATATACCTATATACACAACTAAAACTAAATATTATATACAAAATAGACTAAAACTAAATTTAATTGACAGGGTCGTCGGGATGGGATCTGTAACAAAGAAATAGCAGAATGTAAAACTACATAAAATATCATAATGATGTATAAAATTAAAGGCGATACTTAATGAAGAAAAAATTAAAATTTCGCAATAGAGAATAAACTAAATTTTCGTTGTAAAAATTCATGGAAAACTGTTTTATTATAATCCTAAAGGAGAGGTTGGTGTACAAAATTAAAGGTGGTACTTAATGAAGAATAAATTAAAATTCTGTAATAAATAATAAATTAAATTTTCGCTTGTAAAAATTTGTGAAAAACTGTTTTAATTATGATCGTAAAAAGTAAAAGTGAAGGTAAAAAATTGGATTACTCACGGTTTACTCATCCCCCAGCAGCGCAGGAAATCACCACCAGCATTTTCGTTGAAAAAGTCTGTAACAAACAAAAAACATTATCAGTATTGTGTAATTATTATTAATAACATTACGTAAATTTTGTTAGTAAAATTGTTGCAACATATTGTAATAAAAATTCTTACCTCGAGAATCCGTTCTTACAGTATTGGCCAGGAAAGTTTTGGTGTTATTTATATCTTGAGCGAACCTGATTTGTTCTTCGTGGAAAGCCGCCGAAATTTTTTCAGCATATGCTAAAATATTTTCGGTGGCTTTCTTAAGCAGCTCACTATTTTTTAAACTCTCGTTTAAACTTTCCTGGAGACGTTCCGCATGCTGCTCCAGAGCCGACACAACTCCCCCCTTGTAATTCTCGCAAAACGCCTGATGGTGAGTTTCCACTTTTTTGGGGATTTGTAGGGCGCTTGCGGCTACATTAATCAATGACGGCTCTGAATTCGATAATAATTTTTTTTCCCATACTTGGGTTTCCGTCAACGGTTTCTCTCTTGGTGGTGATTCCCTATCGGATACTTCTAATATATCTTCGATAGAGGGTAAGTTTTCATCTGAAAGTGTTTCCTCTTCAGAGTCGGAGATCTCACTATAGTTCGCAGCCTTTTCGGCGGCATGTAAAATTTGATCTGTCTCGACAATCGCCGCGGAGTGCATCATTTTCTTCAAATCTTTCTTTTTATTCAAATTTATTTTATAAATTAAGCGTTGCGCTTCGCTTATTTTTTTCGCGCCGACGAAAACCGCACTTTCTTCTGAAGTTGCACGGCGACGGAACGGCGACGCGATTGAAAATCGACTTTTACACACCGACGACGGCGAGACCGTCGAATCGTTGGGCCGTTATACCATACAAAATCTAAAAAAGCTACACATGTTAACCTATTACTTATTTTTGATGAGTACGGGAATAGTCATTATTGTTACATTAAAAATTTATCGCGGTTAATATCAAAACAAAAATTACACCATAATGGTCAGACTTTTCTATGCAATGGTTGCTTACAATTTTTCTCATCCTTAGAACGTCTTCGCAAACATGAAGACAACGATTGCAACTTTGTATATACTAAGCTTCCAACTACCAACATGATTCTCAATAAATATGGACATTTACAAAAAGAAAATATCTTACAATTTTCCAACTTTCAGAAACAAATGCAAGTTCCGTTTGTTATATATGCTGATTTTGAAAGTATACTGCAACCGATACAATATGCAACACCTTCTGATAATTCCTCGTTTACTGTCAAAACCTATCAGCATACACCATATTCATTCGGTTTTTATGTTAAATGTTATTTTGATGACAGTTTATCAGAACTTATCATTTATCGCGGTGACAACGTGGTTGAGAAGTTTATTCAAAAACTAGAAGAAAAAGTTTACACTATTTATCATAAATATCTTAAATATATTAAACCTATGAAAAAACTCACGCCAGAAAAGGAATTACAATTTTTTACTAGTAAATGTTGCCACATTTGTGATAAACCGTTCGATATTAACGAAATTAAAGTTAGAGATCATTCACATCTAACAGGGTTGTTTTCTGGCGCAGCGCATAACGCTTGTAATTTAAATTACAAATTACCTAAGTTCATACCTGTTTTCATGCATAATTTAACCAATTACGATTCACATCTGTTTATAACAAAATTAGCTCAAAATAACGAAAAAATTGATGTTATTGCACAGACTAAAGAAAAATATATATCATTCACCAAACTACTTTTAGTTGATCGTGGTGATTTAGAGCAAAATATATATTTAAAATTAAGGTTTGTGGATTCTTTCAGATTTCTACCTCATTCACTGGATAATTTAAGTAAAACCCTAAATAATAATCAATGTCTAGAGTTACAAAAATATTGTCGATCAAATGAAGAGTTCGGATTGTTACGACAAAAGGGTGTTTTCCCTTATTCATACCTGGATAACTTTTCAAAACTTGGTGAGGTATCTTTACCCACACAAGAAGAATTTTTCGATATTTTAAAAGGTGAAGGCATTTCCAATGAAAAGTACTTACGAGCTAAGCGAGTTTGGGAAGTTTTTAATTGTAACACCTTAGGAGAGTACTCAGATGTTTATTTAAAATCAGATATTTTATTATTAGCTGATGTGTTCGAAAACTTTCGACATAATTGTTTATTTAACTATAAACTAGATCCTGCTCAATATTTAACAGCTCCATCACTTAGCTGGGATGCTATGTTGCGTAAAACTAATGTTCAGCTTGAATTATTGACGGATATAGACATGCTCCAAAATTCGTATGTATGATTTTTTTTACAATTACGTTAAAGCTAAATATGTAGATAATGCCTCACTTTTGTATACCGACACTGATTCATTAATTTTACACATTCAAACAGAAAACGTTTACCGCGATATCAAAGAAAACCTTCATTTATTTGATACATCCAATTACCCCGCCGATAATATCTTTAATATACCAAAAACACCATCAGTGGTTGGTAAATTAAAGGATGAGTTTAAAGGTAAACCAATTACAAATTTTTGTGGTACTGGTGCCAAAGCTTATTGTGTGACATTAAGTAACAATGATAACCTTAAAAAAGCTAAGGGGATTTCCAAAAACGTTATAAATAAATCTTTAACATTTACGGATTATAAACAAGTAGTTGATAATACTAATGCGAAAATTTATCGTAAAATGTATACATTTAAGTCACATTTACATGAAATGTATACTGAATTAAAAAATAAGGTTGCTTTAACTTCCCACGATGATAAGAGATATGTTATACCCGGAACTATTAATACATTAGCGTGGGGTCATTACAAAATAGATACGTTTATACCTAACCAACAACAACAAAATCTCGATTATTTAATCCAGCAAGCTAAACTACTTCTACCAGAAGCAAAAAATGATGGTGGGGATGAATTGTATGTAGACAGTTTTGAAATGGATTTTTTATCGTAGTGGGGGAGTTTGTTGGTGGGGTGTTTGTTTAATAACACGTTGTAGAGCTAATTCCTACAGTTCTTCATCAGCTTTACTGCTAGTATTTACAATGTGGATGTGTTACGTTACCGAAATTGAAGTTACGGATTTAAAAAGTGGTGTTCAAAACTTACACCAACTTTTTTCAAATCTGGAGTTTGATGCTTCTCATGAAGCCGTTTATGGTGCAGTGCGTCCATCATCTTATTCTCCAGAATTTTGTACAGAATTAGCTAAAAAATATGAAAAAGGTGCTGAAATCTGTGACTTGTATCTTAAAAACCAAATATGTTTATATGGATTTGTATCGTTACTAAAAGTTGTAAAGTTGGATGGTTATTTAATTCGAATAAAAGACTATCTTCCATCTGTTTTATACGAAAAAGAAGAAAATAACGAAGATGATACTTCCAGTAATGAAGTTATTGATAAAGACATTGATGGTGTGGTTGAAGATGGTTCAAGTAAATCACAAACTTAATAATCTTATATTTTACTTTATTGTATTAACTTTATTGTATTAACGGTATAATGTATTTAATAAAAGCATTTCTGTACTAATAATAATAATTGTTTTATTAGCGTATTTAGCATTTATTAATATGGTGTGAGTGTAAAATGTATCTTGTTTCCACCACATATTCTATATAATGAATTTATCCAAATAAAGCTACCGTGTTTGGAACACTATTTTACTTTACTATTCTCTTTCACTATTAACCTACTTCTTGTTTTTTCTTATTTTACTATATAAAAATAAAGTTTACTTTTGCTAATTCTTGTTTTTACATACCTGACCTGTTTGACTTTCACTAATAATGTATATTTTTATCCTTTGTGTGTAACGTTCATTAACCCCTTGACCATTAACCTTGACCGTTAACCTTGACCGTTCATTGACCCTTTGACCGGTTATTTACCCCCTGACCGTTCATTGACCCCCTAACCGGTCGTTGACCCCCTGACCGTTCATTGACCCCTTGACCGGTCGTTGACCTCTTGACCGGTTATTGACCCCTTGACCGGCTATTGACCCCTTGACCGGTCGTTGACCCTTTGACCTTGACCGGTCGTTGACCTCGTCAGTGGTGGGGGGTATGAGGTATGATGGGGGGTATACAAAATGGTGGGGGTCAATGGTGGGGGGTATACGGACGGTGCGGCTAGAACTCTCACCCCTTACCTTACCATTGGAGGGGGGTATAATAATGGTAGAGGGGTCGGTGGTGGGGGGTATACGAACGGTGCGGCTAGAACTCTCATTTGCCCTCTACTCTCATGTTACGATCAAATGCCTTTCATCCAAAAGATGTACACATTGTAATAAAAAACATCATACTGCTCTTCATTTTGATAATCTCAATGCGAATGATCATTCTTCTTCTTCTTCTCACAACGAGGTTGCTAGTTCTTCTAACGATCCTATGCCCTTTGTTTCCGCCTTATCAAATACTTTGCCAAATAATGTCTTGCTAGCTACGGCTACAATCCATGTTCTCGATCGTTTTGGTAAAGCCTTGGAAGTTAGAGCCTTGTTAGACAGTGCGTCTCAAGCTAACTTCATTAGTAAAGAATGTGCAGACAAATTAAGTCTCCCTAAATTCAATGCGGCTTTATCGATACAAGGTCGTGATAGAATGTGCACCCCAGCCAAATCAGGCGTAAAATTGAACATTTCTTCGTCTTATGACAAACTTTCATTGCGAGATAGATGCAATAATTCTTCCTCAAATCTGTCAAAACATGCCAACTGTTCCAATTTCTTTAGAC
Source organism: Diabrotica undecimpunctata (assembly GCF_040954645.1). Lineage (NCBI taxonomy): Eukaryota > Metazoa > Arthropoda > Insecta > Coleoptera > Chrysomelidae > Diabrotica > Diabrotica undecimpunctata. Next base: position 52,943,456 of record NC_092811.1, read on the forward strand.
AACTTGCCTTATCTTCAACATTTAAGGTTGGCTGATAAAATGGCAAATATTCCCGGTAAAGTTGATGTTCTATTAGGAGCAAATATTTTTCCTTACATCTTAACAGGAGGAATTATTAAAACCCGTAATGATCAGCTTTCAGCTCTTGAAACAAGTTTCGGTTATGTTTTGATGGGAAATATTCCACCTACAAATATAACAAATATTCATTCCTTTTTTACGTCATTTTCTGCTAATGATTCTGAGCAATTAAATGCGACATTAAAACAATTCTGGGCCATTGAGGAAGTACCAGAAGTTAAATCGTATTCTCCGGAAGACTCATTCTGTGAGAAGCTGTATACTCATACCACTTATAGAAATTCCGAGGGCAGATTTGTAGTAAAGCTGACTTTCAAAAACGAAATACCTTCTTGAAATGGCGACACAAAACGTTTAGCCTTACAAAGATTTAGTTCTTTAGAGCGCAGATTTGCCAAAAATGAATCACTTAAGATTCAATATTCAAGCTTTATCAAAAGTTTCATAGATAATCATTATTTAAATCCTATTCAGCCAAGTACGGCAATAAATAATGCTTATTATCTACCACACCATTGTATTTACAATGAGTCTAGTACTACTCCATTGCGCGTTGTGTTTAATGTTTTCGCACACGTCCCTAACTTTCCGTCTTTAAACGATACGTTATATTCAGGTCCAAAATTACAAAATGATCTTGTAAATTTATTGCTTAAATTCAGGTTTCATAAATATGTCTTTACTGCAGATATTAAATCCATGTTTACTCAGATTCTTATCGCTCCTGAGCAACAAAGATTTCAAAAAATACTTTGGCGTTTTTCGGAACAGGAATCTATTGCTGAATACGAACTTGCTCGGGTTACTTTCGGTGTGTCTAGCTCACCATATCTTGCAATTCGTACTCTACAGCAGCTAGCACTCGACGAATGGACTTACCTGTAGCCTCATCTATACTCCTAAAAGATACTTACGTAGATGATGTGGTGACAGGAAAGGATTCTTTACAAAATAGTGTTCTTGCTATAAAAGAATTAATATCTTTATTGAAACGTGGTGGATTTGAGTTACGAAAATGGGCAAGTAATGCCCCTCAGTTATTCTCTCTCGCTAATATTCCTTTGGATCATATTCTGAATACCATTCGGAATACATACTTTAAACAGTTTTATTCCGTACTTATGTCTTTTGCCAGGTATGTACTGTCGAAATCCTAATCTACCACGGAAAGGCACCATAGTCTCGTCTATGCAAAGTTTCTCACCTGGAATACATACTTTTTGAAATTGTTTGTTTAGAATTTCAAGTGCTGGACTAATTTTATATAGCTTATCATTTTCAGGAGCAGCTTCGTTATTGGCAACATGTAAGAAATGTATCAGACTGTCAAATCTGTTGCGACTAATACCACAACTAGCAGAAATTTCGTTTCTATAACACCTATTTGTACTCCAATAATCTCGAAACCTTGGTTTTTTATTTAGTCCCATCCATATTATCAGGCCAAAAAAATACTTTCATTTCCTCTCGTGTCGTAGGAATCCATTTAGAAATCATACCATTCTTTGATATGTTGTCATTCAAAATTCCGTCGATCAAAGCTTGTTCAAAGTATCGGTTAGGTTCAGTACCAAGTAAATCTAAAACAGGTTCCAGAAACAGCAAATAGAAGTCAATAGGTAATTTATCTTTCATATGATCAACATTTCTAAAATTCATAATTTCGTCATCAAATTTAAATTGATTTAACTTATTACTATCAGTATCTCCCAAAATTATTGTATTTTCTGACAAATCTAATGCGGATTCTTCAATTTCAATTTCGGAATTAATGTTTTCATCATTTTGTGACTGATTCCCGTCAGTTTGAGAATTAGTTTTGTTACTTACTTGTTGCACTCTCCCTGTAGATGTATATGGTATATTTTCAGTTATTTTAATTTTTTTCGAAAACTGGTCATACTGCCGGAAGTTTTTCTTTTAAAAGTGTTCTTATTAGCAACATTTGCAGTTCCCAGATAACTATCTTCACTAGTGCCATCACTGGATTGGTCAAAATTGTAATCGTTCAACGAATTTTCCGACTCACTGTCACTTTCAAAAAAATCGCTCTCGTCTAAAATTCGTCTAAGTTCATCTTCACTTAACTTTTGTTTATTTTTCTACGATTTACTCATTTTGCGTACTACAATAACTTTTATTTTGCAAGCTAACAGCGCGTGTAAATGATACAATGATAGGCTAAATATCATAACCTGTATTTACTCAAAAAATAGCGGGGGTAACAAACCATCGTCCACAGGCATTCTAGAGAACCCGTATGCCACGCCTATTAATACAAATAGTCTATATCTGCGGTTATAAGAGGTACACACCGAAATGAACAAGGATAAGTTTTGTGCCCATCTGTGGGACACATAGGTTGAACGGAAATCTTACTGTGCCCACGGGTGGTGCACATGGGAGCTAAAGTGTTAAATAATACTTGGAGTGTTTTTTGTTTGCTCGATTATACATACTCACATATAATAAATATTTATTCTTACTGATACTTATTGAGTTTCATAACTTTAAAAGTATTCCATATATTACATATTGAAGTACATGCTGAATTTATTGAGATCATTCTTTAAGGGTTCTTTGTGTTACATAAATTTCTCTTTCTATAAATAATAATGTCTTCCAGAAATTCAAATAAAATTGTTCGTTTGCGTGCATTGAGAAACGTTGACATTTGTAAAATTAAACAAATGGAAAAGCTGGCAGATGAAGTGTTAGTTGATGCTTCATTAATTCCAGGGTTTCTCTTTGCTGCAAAAGATTACGAAGCTATCAATACTAGTTTTAATAATCAACATACTGAATTAATTAATTTAATTGCTGTCGAGGATGACGCAAATTTGGATTCGGAGGAATTAATTAGATTTGAATTTGCTAATAGTATTAAAAAAATAGCTTCTCTTTATTTTACACATAATTCATTATTGAACAATACTACTAGTGGAACTCAAAATGTGTCCGCTGATCCACATATTAGATCAAAAACTAATGTAAATCTTCCGAAACTAAATTTACGTCATCCTCGACAGCAATCAAATTACGGTACCTGTGATGTTGATGTAATACTTCTTCTTCCTCAGTGCACTGGGTTGACTCGGGAACAGAATCTTCTCAAAAGGCCACGTGGTCAGGTTACACAAAAAATACTGGAGTGTTGTCGCGTGGTCACAAAAATACTGAAGTGTTTATCGCGCCGATTTATACAAGACTGTGTCTAAACTAAGATTGAAGTGCGTGTCGCCCCGTCGCGTTGCTCCCTTAAGACTTTTAGGGGGGGGGCGGACTGTACAGGTCCGTATTAATTCACGATTGACAAGATATACACACACATTAATTAAAGAATTAAATATAAAAATAAAATAAAAAAAATTATTAATAAAAACTAAGAATATATGTGGAGGGACGTAACAATGTGAATGCCGTTTATACTAATATGTGTTATTTGTGTCATGTTCTTACTGAAGACCATATACTTAGTTTTTTTTTATATTGATACTTATGCCATAATTGTTGCAGGCAATATTTATATTTGTAAGTAATCGTTGTAATTCTTCTACTGTTCTTGCAACTAGTACAGTGTCGTTTGCGTATCGAATATTATTTACAACCTCTTCATTGATTACGATTCCTTCGTTTGCTTGCAAAAGGGTTTCCTGGCAGATGCTTTCACTATAAACATTAAATAGCAGCGGTGACAAAATGCATTCCTGTCGACTCCTCTACTTATTTCTATCGTCTGTGATATCTCATTTTCTATTTTGATGTTAGCTTTCTGATTCCAATATAGATTGAGAATTATTCGCAGATCTTTATTATCTATGTCCTTTCTTTCAAGAATGTTTTAGCTTATCATGGCGTACTCTGTCAAACGCTTTTCCAAAATCGATAAAACATGCATGTACTTCTTGATGAACGTCTAGGCATCTTTGTGTAAGAACATTAAAACCGAAGAGAGCTTCTCGAGTACCTAATCCCTTTCTGAACCCCATCTGTGTATCACTAATATCTGAATCCAACTTTTGATAAACTCGGTTGTGGATGACTTTTAGAAATATTTTTAGTAGATGGCTCATTAAAGATATTGTTTGATGTTCTGAACATTCTTGTGCATTGGATTTTTTTGGCAGTGTAACGAATGTAGACAACAGCCACTCTTGAGGTATAATCCCAGTTTGGTATATTGTGTTAAATGAGTACATCTAGCTCATATAATGAGGGGCGAGAAGTACGTATTACTTAGATTAATTATGCAAGGGAAGAGAAACCCAGGACGACGCAAAATATCCTGGCTAAGAAATTTGAGAGAGTGGTTCGGTTGCAGCTCATTAGAATTATTCAGAAGCGCGGCCAATAAAATTAAAATAGCGATGATGATTTCCAACCTCCGATAGGAGAAGGAACCTGAAGAAGTTAAATAAGTGCAATATTATACCTATTGAGATCATTCAAGAGCTTTAGCAATTCAGTAGGAACCTCATCAGATCCATTTGCCTTTCCAGTTTTGGAATTTCTAAGTGCCGCATCTACTTCACATTTTAGGATTTCAGGTCCCGTTTCACCATTTACCTGAACAATGTTATTTCTGTTGTCCTCAAACAATTCTGTTATGTATTTACTCCAACTATTAATTTTTTTTGTTAAATCTATAATAATCTTTCCTTCTTTGTTCTTAAGCAAACTTATTTGATGTCTTCTTTGAGTTCCTGTAATTTCTTTTAGTTTTTTATGTACATTGAATGTGTCTTATTTTCTTTCATAATTTTTTCAGGAGAGTAAAAAAACCGATTCATCTACATTATTTCATCAAAACATATTTAGGTAATATAGTTTTAGTTCATTATTGGTTTATGAGAAAAGAAAACTACTTACTTGTGTAGAAAGTGGTATAACAAATTAAAAATATAATATACACGTTGTTAGATGTGGGGTTATGCATGAAACACATGTAACATGTGGGGTTATGTATATAACAGGTTTGGATATGTGGTGTTTTGATCAAATCAATTTACTCTAGTTTAGCATAAGATTATTTATTTTAGTGTAGGGTTGGACTCAGTATTGGACAAACTAGTAACCAAAGTAAAAAATATGTTCTTCACAATATGAAAATAAAATTTTATTCATTATAAAATAATTACCCTTTTTCACAATATTACAGTGAAACCTTATGTTATAATGAAACATATAGAGTAAAACCTTTAGATAATAGTCTAGGTATTACAAGTGATGGGCACAGTCTTCTTCTAAACAGTCACAAACAACTTCCTCCTCTTCTTCAGGTCCATCTACATTTAGAGCAACAATAATGTTTTTGTACCAACGAAGTCTTTCAATGTCTTGCCAGTTTGGATCAAAAAGAATATTTTAACAGTTCGATCACATCCTTCTTTTTTGTTGCGCTTACGGGATGAACTAAATGAATTTCTTCAAGAGGATTTTCCAGTATTTTTTTCCAAGTCGTGTGTTGCTTTGGAAGGCTGTATTTGTGTAGCTCTGGTTCAAACCGATAGAATTCATTGCCTTTAACCCATACCTGTAATTTTTTCTTTGTCACAACTTTCTCAATGAAAATTCTTTTTGTGTGACTGATTTTAGGTAAGTGTTTTAAATAATTATTAGCAAGTGACTTTACATCCTTTAGAGACCAATCTGTTCCAAGTACCTTCACAGTTCCAACTTTTTTATATTCTTCAAGTTACTCTTCTTTATCAATAAGAGTAGGTTTCTTCCGCAACAATTTCTCGGCTCTTCCAAAAACCGTATCGGCTGGTAAAAAAGAATGGCCTCTGACAGGGAAATTAATAGTAATATGTGTCAAGGTGCCTTCGTGGGCTGCTAAAAACTACATTAAAGTATGAAGCACATGATTGTTTTTGTTCTGACCTGTACATCCATCACAAAACAATCTCAGGTGGGTCACATCTGTAAGGTCATCTGATTGAAGATAACTAAGAAGAGCAGAAGCTACTTCGGTTGAACCGCGCCCTGCTTGCTCTTCGGTCCAGATATAAAAGTATAGGGTGTTGTCATTTTTAATATCTGTTACACAAACATTGTAAAGACTTAATTGTCTGGCATAAAAAGCCTGTTGAATAGGCGTTCGAGGCAGTGGTTACACCTGCTGCATGTCAAAGTATAAAGTTTTCTTGTTTTCCTTGGTTTCTTTCATTAGGTCATAGAAACACTTCGCCCTTTTCTTGTGTATTCTTTTTTTAGTAAAAAGTGTCTGCTTTTGAGTTCCTGTAGCATTTTTAATTTTATAGTCCATCATGGCACAGTACCCACAAACGTCAGATGCCGGAGATTAAAAACCAACATTGAACTCTCCGCAGAATATTTTACGAAACATTGATAACTTTACTTGGAGTTGGTGATTTTCTGCACTAGCATTATAAATCATGTGAAGTTTTCGTATTGAAAGATCACTATTTAAATATACTCTTTTTGATTTGTTGCGGTTGTAGTGACTTTCAGTAACTTTTAAATTTCCAATAAACTGGCGAACCGCCTCCTTCTTAACCAGTGATCTTTGGCTTATTCTATCACCTCTTTTTGTCATCTAGTCCTTGGTTAGTTTTTAGTTTTGATATAAGTCGCCGAACTCTTTCTGATGTAAACTGAGTAAGGTGCAAAAAGAAAGATTTACACACAGTTACGCTACTCCCATGAGTAAGAGGAAATCGGTAGGTAACGGAAGTCGATTTTGGTTTGGATTTTGCTTGTTGTAAACCTTGACCTAAGCAAGATTGTCGGGACCTCCGACGTTGAACGTTTTTTGCTATTATGAACCTCCCAACAAATTGGCACTGAAAAAGTTTGTCGGGTTTCGAATAAAGTGTCTTCCGAAATGCACCGGCATCACTAGGCTGAACTTCACAACATTTAAAAGCTTTACCTTTATGTAAGCAACCTATGAACACACAACCACCAGCAGGAGCAGCGTATTTCTGTTCCTTAAGAAGTTGACGCTTTGTAACTGTCTTTTGTCTTTTTCGTGATCCGGAACTTATTCTTCCAACTAATACTAATTCACTATCTAAATTACCTTCATTTAAACTCATAATTTCACTCAATTAAGCACAAACCAACATTAACCTTTTCAATGCGGCTAGTTATAAAAGTAGTATGGTTTCTGGTACGGCTGTTTCATGTCTGTGCTGATCAACACAGTTGCCGCAGTCAGTCGATGAAGTACTATGGCGTATAAATACGGTTCGCGCAGTGTATCAATACAGTCTATTCAGGACTGTATTTACCATTTAGTAGAAGTAACAACTAACTATAAATTTGTTGCTGTTAGATTTTTGAAAAATTAAATATACTGAAATATTATCATTATTTAATTTATTATTACTAATTGTAGCAACAAGGTAAAAAACAACAAACAAATGGTACACAAAACATTCAAATACAAAATATAAATAAAAGTTTTGACTAAATTAAAAGGAAAATTAAAATTTTTTTATACAATGGTATTTTTCAAAACATGGCGTAGTGCATAGAGGCACATTACAGGCTATGCCTTTTTTTTAGGTCTTTATCGAAGATTTTAATGACAGTATTAGACCCAGTGTAAATGATAAAGTTCAAATTGTAGCCTGTCTCACAGTCACATAAAACGTGGAATTTAATTCTAAATCTCTGCCTTTTAGAGGGTATATATTGTTTAAATGTTAGCCTTCCCTTATGAAGCATCAAACTTTCGTCGATACAAGTGTTTCTGAATGGATACAGAAATCTACGTCTTTAATGGTTTATAAAGATTTGCAGCTTAAAAAGTGAATCTTCTTTGCCAACGGTATTGTTATCTGAAAAACGTAACAACCACAATGTAAGGAACGAAAAAGCTAGAAAACAATACTCTTCATCCACAACAGTATCTTTCCAATTTGCGACACGAGAATTTTGTTCAGTATCACTATGTTCCACAACGTATTTGTAAAAATTGTCAATTTCAACAACAATTGCTTTCATAAAAGTCAAAGAAAAAAGTTTTGAAACTACTTAACACGTTCACTGCCGCCTTTAGTTTGTGATCATCTGTTAGGAGCCGATTGGCTTATATGCATCCAAATCAGGTTATTCTGGTATACAAATATCAGATTATCGATTCTTAACATGAATTGGAAAACGTGGCGGCCAAAATAGCTGACACGCATATGGTGCGTGATCGGCCTGGTAAGTTATATGAAATCGTAGCGGCCGATCACGCACATGTTGTGTGATAATAAATAATTTTTTTTTCGTGAATAAAAATAATAAATTGAACAAAGTATTATCATTAAATAAAAAATATATATTTTTCCAAAAAAAAAGAACATGATTGCTCTATAGAATCATAACAAAATTAAAATTTTATGCTTATAATCCAAAGATTTGCTTCATAATAACAAATTGCAAATGTTTTATGTGTAAATAAAAAAGAAATAATTTCGCTCATCTACTGTTCATGCCAAATTTTAAAACACGGCTCTAAACACAGCCCTGTATTGCCATTACAAATATTGCAGCAATATTTAGTCATCTTTCTAATTTTGCTTATGTTTCTGCAAATCCTACAATCTTTACGTTGAACCTTTCCATCAGATTTAGGAAGTTCTGATGGAAGGTGAACAGGGGCACTTGCTGGTTGTGGAATTATTGCACTCGGTTTTGGCAATAAAACATCAATAATATTTATTCGAAATTCATAAAAACTGATCCTGTTGCCCGAATACTTATTATATAAAAACCACGAATTTAACAAAAGTATTTGTAACACGTGTATGCCGGCTTTTTTATACCAACGCAAAGTTTTTCGATCACACGAATTATATGAGAGCATTTGGTCTTTACGATCTACTCCCGACATATACTTATTATATTCCACAATTGCTTGTGGTTTTGATACCACCTCACCTCGTTTCCTCGTCACTTCCACAAAAGTACTGCTAAATTCTGTGCTTAAAAATGTCACGTCCCGCTTATCGCGCCATTTGCCCATAACGATGCCATTTACTTCATCGCATTTTTCTACTACTTCACCCCTACACACTTTTTTTTTTTTCATAACATCAACACAGTTTCCTTTCCGGTTCATTCGAAGAGTTCCTGTACAAAAAGTTTTTCTTTGAAGCAGAGTTGATGCCAGAGAATAACTATTATAAAAATTGTCTAGGAACAACGAATGCCCCTTATCCAAATGGTCATGCATTAATTGTAAAACGACAGTAGCAGCATGACCAACACCACTCGTCACATCATTAGCACCTGCATAAATCATAAGCTTCATAGTAAGCCCATTTGGTTCTGCCAAGACATAAAATTTAATTCCATATTTATGTCTTTTGCCAGGCAAGTACTGGCGAAAACTCAAACGACCTCTCCATGATAACATAGACTCATCAATTGATAGCTCCTTACATGGAGAGTAGACCTGAAAGATACAATATATAGAATATTTGTCTACTGGTAAAAAAGAAGAAACTTACCTCCATCATTTTTTCATTAAAATAGTCAATAATGGGTCTGATTTTATATAATCTATCTATTGGATGAACGTTTCCCACCGCAGGATTCCTTGCGAAGTGCATGCATCTCAGAATCAGCATGAAACGATTTCGGCCCATATATTCCGAAAAACATTTCAAATTAAATAGTCGATGTTTTCTCCAATAATCCTGTATACGATTAGTTCTTATGGTACCCATATGCAGAATTAGTCCAAGAAAAACACGCAATTCTTCTGCGGTAAGCGTCTTCCACTCCGATATTCTTGGTCGAACTGTACCACTAGCAAGAAATATCTCTTCGGCATACAAATTTGATTCTTCCACAATCAAATCATAAAATTTATGGTCTACCAGCATGTTGAAATAGTCTATTGGATTATTTCCTGTCGGCTGTTTCTTCAAACTTGGATATCCTAGAAAGGGAAGCTGCCGCCGATTCACTAAGGGAGGATCAGTCCATATTATATCATTTACCACAGGAACGGTACGCTCAGGTAATATTGGTAAATTCTCTCTTTCAAACGCATCTTCATTATTACTATCTCCACTTTCACTTACTTGATACAGCTCATCATCACTAGAATTATTGTCTAAGTCTAAACTATCTTCCGAATCTGAAAGCGCCGCATAAGCTAACATTTCTTCCTCAGTTAGTTTGTTTGGATTTTTAAATGTAATTTTTCGTCTTTACTGTTCACCAGAAGGGCCTGGCAAATCACGAGTATCCATATTTTCAAACTTTTTAATGGTATCGAAATTACGTGAAAATTTAAATCCGCGACCGCACAATAATTTGTATACACCTTGCCTACAAGCCGACACAAGATAGACTGATTATTAAATGAGCCGACGCTTACAGACAACAATAAAGAGAGAAATGCGCATCACGCAGCTTATGCGCGATCGGCCTCTCGGCAATGAGCCGCATCACGCAAACGCTGCGTGATCGGCAGTGAACGAGTTAAAACACTTGGACTACATTTTAAATTTTCATTCAAACACCCTGATGTATTGTCATTAAAATTATGAACTGTTGGTTGTAGGTCTCCCATTTATATAATGGAATGTTTTCACATTTACGACGTTTAGCTTTTTGAAGAGAAGTAGATTCCAAAGTTAAAGCACTATTTTCACTAACCTGTGTTGATGATGGTAGAGTCTCTTTATTATCAATTTCTTCTCCAGATTCATCACTTTCTGCATCTCATTCTCACTGTCACTTTCCATTAAAATTTCATATAGTTCACTTTCGCTAAGAGATTTGCGTACACGAGCCATTTCACTCAGCAATTGCTTTTATTAGTCAAGAATGTATAAGAAATCTAAATTTAAGAAGCACTCACTTATTTTTGTAAAAAAATACACTACTAGTACAGAATGGTGTACAACAATATGATCATAATAGAAATAGACGCTGCAAGCAAACCGGAGGAGAGATGCAGAATTCATTTGTGGCTTAAAAGAAATAATCTTAACATTATCAAGTCTGTAGTTTCCGTCTTCTTTGAATATTCATAAAATATTAATATACTAAAAGGTTTTTCAAATGGTCAAGTATTATAAATTCTTTATATCATATAACTAATCCAAAAAATATGTTTTGACAACAATAAGTCTTTCATTTCGGTCCAAGTTGAATAATATTAAAATATTTATATCGTAAATTTCAGGTAGTAAATAAAAATCTTTTAACAATAGCTACCCTACAATATGACAAGCTGTCTCGAACCATCATTACTATTAGCTAATTAATGCAATAGGTAATAAAATTATTTCAATTTGAATATTTCTTACCTGTTAACCATTCTGTGAAATTTTATACAATTCTTTCTATTTACTAAAACTCATAATTCGACAGTTTTTTTCCTATTTTTCAAATAGGTTTATTAGTAGCTGTAATTCACACAAGTAAATTCTTAAAAAAAATAAATTAAAATACGCTGCTAAAAACTATCGTACATAAATACGGCGAAAGGGAATCCTAAGATTTTACGAGTAAATCCCTGTAGTGCGTGCCTGTGTAAAAAGATGCGGATTTGTACGGCTCCCGCAGTGAAGCATAAAATTTTTAAATGTATTGTAAATTTGGATATAACATGCTTAACTCTTTTCTATAGGCAACATACAATACGTAAGCAGTATCTGATTCATACGGTTTCCGCAGCGAATGCCGAAAAAGGGTACGCGTATTTAGCCGGTTCCCGTTGTACGGGCACGAAATTATTTTGCGTGAATATCCGGTTCCCGCAGTGTAAAGGTTAAATTATAATTTTCCTCTGAAACGAACCTGTTAAGATTGTGTACTGTCAACAATAACAATCAAATCAAAGCCATGTATTTAAGTCACGTGATTGGAATACTTACTCCTCTATGGCTGAATAGAAAATGTGGGGTTTTGCTATAACCGTCACACATCAGATGTGGGGTTTTGCTTTAAACACCTACTTTTAAATTAATATTACAATTGGAAATGTGGATTTTTGATCGGCAATAAACATGACAGACATTTTATAATGACAAATTAGAAACATCACTTATTAAAAAAAATATATGTGGGGTTATGAAAATTACCTCCCAAATACCAATGGTGAAATTCGGAGGGAATGACATTGTTAACACACAACTTTTTTAAGTCGTTATATGTTTGTTGAGAAATAGGAAGATTCGCCCAGTACGCGCTATTTAGCGTGGGTTGTCCTGAGATAGGTCTGCCACGTCCACTGATATTAATGCACAGATATTCAACGGAATGGCCATACCTATATTTGACTATGCCTGGGTTATTTTTTTCAATCCGAAAACATTTGACTTCTAACCATCTAACTTTTTCGCCTTGGATGTTAACTGTTCTATTTCTTAAAACATCTTGCGAAAGTCTTTTGAAATCAAGGAAATCACTAAATTTTAATTCCTTAACGACATACTTATCATTTTGTTTCATTCCTGTTTTTGATCGAGCCAACTTGAAAATGTTTAGCCAATCATTCATTGTATAAACAGCCACATATTTTTTCTGTCTTTCAATCGCACTATGCATACTGTCACACTCCATCATGGAGTGTCCAGACTTAAGAAATTTGTGCTCTATTTGTGGTAATGTCTGCTTCCGTAATGAACAAAATAATAGAGCATCTCCAGTACATTTTGATTCCGATTTTGTCCACCTCAGGTGTCGGAAAACAAGGAGACCTCCGTAACGTAATTAAGCAAGGCATTTAGATACTGAAATAAGCATGTTGCAATTTCTAAGCTACCTCTTGCTCCATTTATTTCAGTCCAAGCGTAACAGTATGCATTATTCGGTGGAGCACCTTCATAAATTGTCAAATTATAACGGCACAATTTCTTACTATAATACATTGGTGATACGTCACTGCTTGGTATTTGCAGTACGCTTTGGAGATCAAATGTCACTGTAATGAAATGCGACTTATCCGTTGCTCTCGGTTTGTCAACCTGTTTTGCAGTATTTGCAGCAGCTTCACGCTGTTTATGTTCATGGTATTTTGGTTCAAGTTTAGCCATTTCTTCACCACATGGAGCTTTATATTGCATACAAAGGGAACACTAATCCTTGCGTGGTTTAAAGAGCGAATAATTGTAATTGTTGCCAAATATTCTTTTGTAGGTAGTCATACTTTTAAGTGAGTAATCGTTTTGTTGACACATTTCTTTGTATAGCGAGTACATTTTAGCTATGAAGAGTGTCGCATCTATATATTTTCTCTGAGACTCTTTTCTACAGTAATGTGAGTCTGTTAACGGAAACTCTCAATATGATTTACAATGATTTGTTTATCCTCCTCTGAAATTTTATTGGCTGGGATATGTCTGCATCGTTTGTCACCTCCATTATACAATCCTGATGTAGCATTTCGGTTTTCAAATGATTTTTTTATCGGTCCGTTAGTAGATAGGTAGCCACTTCAGGGCACTTTTTTCCCCAGATTCTGGGGAAAAACCGCTCGCTACCCTATGGTGAATATGGCAAATTTCCCCAGACCCCTGACACAGATTTCCCCAGATTCGACCTAACCTAACGTAACCTAACCAAACCGAACCTAACCTCAACGTGAAGATTGCGTCAATTCTTCTTCTTTTACGAATTCTTCTTCTTCTTTTACGTATGACCTAACCTAACGTATCCTAACCAAACCTAACGTAACCTAACCAAACCTAAACGTGAAGATAGCGTCAATTCTTCTTCTTCTACGCAACATCAATTCTTCTTCTTTTACGCAACGTGAAGATAGTCTTCTTCTTTTACGTTTGACCTAACCTAACTTAACCTAACCAAACCTAAACGTGAAGATAGCGTCAATTCTTCTTCTTCTACGCAACATCAATTCTTCTTTTACGCAACGTGAAGATAGCGTCTATTCTTAACCTACGAAGCGCGTACTGTGTGTGTGTGTGTGTGTGTGTCTTTGCTGCCCTCTGCTCCTAGTCCCCCCTGTTCTCTTTTTTCCCCATAGAGACCAAGAAACGAATACACAAAGTATAAAAATACACAAGTTATACGCCTTTATATTAAGACAGAGACCAAGAAACGAATATAGAAAGTATAAAAATAAATACATGTGATAGACGAAAACCTAAGACAGAGACTAAGAAACGAATACACAAAGTATAAAAATACACAAGTTATACGCCTTTATATTAAGACAGAGATCAAGAAACGATTACATGTGATAGACGAAAACCTAAGACAGAGACTAAGAAACGAATACACAAAGTATAAAAATACACAAGTTATACGCCTTTATATTAAGACAGAGACTAAGAAACGAATACAGAAAGTATAAAAATAAATAAATACATGTGATAGACGAAAACCTAAGACAGAGACTAAGAAACGAATACACAAAGTATAAAAATACACAAGTTATACGCCTTTATATTAAGGACAGAGATCAAGAAACGATTACATGTGATAGACGAAAACCTAAGACAGAGACTAAGAAACGAATACACAAAGTATAAAAATACACAAGTTATACGCCTTTATATTAAGACAGAGACTAAGAAACGAATACAGAAAGTATAAAAATAAATAAATAAATACATGTGATAGACGAAAACCTAAGACAGAGACTAAGAAACGAATACACAAAGTATAAAAATACACAAGTTATACGCCTTTATATTAAGACAGAGAACAATAAACGAATACATAAAGTATAAAAAATACAAGTCATAAGCCTTTATATTAAAATGCAAAATGTTGCAATAACAGACAAATAAGAATAATTGTTGCAATACCAAGAAATAAGACTAAAGGCGTAAAATATAACATACTATGGAATGCAAAAAGTTAGAACTATATATTTTCTCATTTTTCTCAGAGTATAATCATCAAGTAGACGCATTATAAAAAATAAAAAAACCGCAAACATTATCCTATATAACTAGGGACCAATATTATTAATTTGAATAGTTGCTACAATGAAGCCTATACAATCAATAGTGTTTTTGGGTGGTAAGAAAGGGCCAGTCAGTTATATCCTCAATTTTTAAAATTTAGATTTTTTTAGTGATACAGGTACTGGTACACTTCGTACTAGCTATGATGTTAGTACTAACACGTAAGTAAATAGTAAAACCAGAAACTATAATACTGATATATATATATATATATATATATATATATATATATATATATATATATATATATATATATATATATATATATATATATATATATATATATATATATATATATATATATATCAATATTCTTTTTCAGAGGAACCAGGCATGTATTGTAAGTATCTATAAGCATTCTTAATATACTATACTTACATATATATATATATATATTGATTTTAGATGAGCAACTAAGTGAGTATACTCTAATAATTTAGATCACTTGAAAATCACTACTTGTTTTCAGTGAACAGGGCTGAGACAATGCCCATAGGTAAGAATCGATTACCGATTATTATTATTAGTATTATTAGTAATAATTTTTTGTTTACAGTGTCGGCTATACTAGGATGTAAGTATAAATAAAACGGGGAAAAAAAAAAGAGAGGATATTTATTCAATTCTTTGTAGATGTGGTGTCGTTAATAGGTAAGTAAGCCCTAAGCATAGTAAAAATAAAAAGTCTAGTTGTTATTTAGGGAAAGTGTTACGGACGAGAGAAAACTAAGGCTGAGAAGGAAGAGGATGAGGAGTAAAAACGTGCACAATGGTGGCAGTGGAGAAATTATCAATGGGCTGTTCTAATAAGCCAGTATTATGGATATAATTGATCGTTAAGACGATAACTGAATCGACCACGAACTGAATTTGGAGCACTTCCCCCGTAACAAAATCACGCCGTAAACGTAGATCGTTCGTATAAACGTACTCGTTGACACAATACGAGAAGGTAAAAATCCGATCACGTGAAAAAAAACTCAGAAAATTAATTACTACCGGGTGGATTGTCACATTTGCGAACTCACTACTGTTTAATAAAACTAACATTAAATAGTCAGCCATACCGTTTGAACGACAAATGCTAAATGACCAAAGCGTCTATTTTATAAGCCCATGATGTTATGGCTCCAGATGTTTTTATTAGCAGAGAAATTTCCGTGAATCATTCACACATAGATGAAGAAACAGAAATACTTGTAATATATATAAATGTTAGCCTAAGATACCTAGAAATCTCTCCAAAACCTTTAAACACATCCTTATTTTTCCTATTCAAACTCTCCCATTAACCCGACAGACACAAGCTGTGGGTTCTCGTCCCGTCTGTTGTTACAGTTGAAAACAATGTCCAAACTTTAAAGTGTGAACATTATTTTCAACTAACCAAACAGCTTTCCTTTATTTGTTATTTGTAAAAATGTCATTTATATAAACAAAAATCAAAGCACAAAACAGAATGAAAAAAAAGGTTAAAATTTGCACAGATAAAAAAACAACTAGGTAGAATAACAGAAAATTATTAGTCTATAGATTGTATGAAAACTGAATTAATATTTTAATAATTTTTTGTAAATTTCCAATACAAAGGATAGCATGGTTAACAAAGAAGGAAAAAGGAAAACATTAAAAGATAAAACAACTCTTTATTGTTGTTCTGTAAAAAAAATACACAACATATTAAAAAACAAGTATTAAAAATATATATACACAAAAGTACCTTTTAATAGCCAGACCAGCACGCTGGCCTGGCGTACGCCCACTAAAATTCTCTCTCCCTTATAGGTGCCTAGGGGCACCATATCCGGGGGTGTTGCAGCATTCGGGGCAGCCTCGCCCCGCAGCACGATCAAAGGTAGGGTCTGAAACAAAACAAAAAACCGATTAAAAAACAAGATTAAAATACATATATATATAAAATTTGTAGCGATCAGATTTAAAAAAAAAACAGCGACACCTAAGCAGAGCAGACCTAGGCATAGCAGTATACGTGTCAAGTAGTTACCTATATCAACATATAAAAAATAAAACAGTAGAAATTAACAAAAATTCAACGTTATGTAGAAGAAGAGCAGACCTATACGTTTCAAGTAATTACCTATATCAACATATAAAAATAAAACAGTAGAAATTAACAAAAAAAACATCGTTATGCAGAAGAAGAGCAGACCTATACGTTTCAAGTAATTACCTATATCAACATATAAAAATAAAACAGTAGAAATTAACAAAAATTCAACGTTATGTAGAAGAAGAGCAGACCTATACGTTTCAAGTAATTACCTATATCAACATATAAAAATAAAACAGTAGAAATTAACAAAAAAAACGTCGTTATGCAGAAGAAGAAGAAGAGCAGACCTAGGCATAGCAGTATACGTTTCAAGTAATTACCTATATCAACATATAAAAATAAAACAGTAGAAATTAACTAAAATTCAACGTTATGTAGAAGAAGAGCAGACCTATACGTTTCAAGTAATTACCTATATCAACATATAAAAATAAAACAGTAAAAATTAACAAAAATTCAAAAAAAACATCGTTATGTAGAAGAAGAAGAAGAGCAGACCTAGGCATAGCAGTATACGTTTAAAGTAATTACCTATATCAACATATAAAAAATAATAAAACAGTAGAAATTAACTAAAATTCAACGTTATGCAGAAGAAGAGCAGACCTATACGTTTCAAGTAATTAACTATATCAACATATAAAAATTTTACAAAAACTTACTCGCTGGTGCGGGGTGAGGTTCGCCCTAATTCGGTTCCTGATTGCCGGTTCTGGAAAAGATAGGTATTTAAGACACTTGACTAATAAGTTTGTAGAGTAAACTTACCCATTATTAGTTGGTTAGAAATGTCGCAGAAAATAGATCATCCCGTCTTTTTATGCATTTTCAATAATTAGTCAGAGAATACCAAAAAAACATGCAGTGTTAGATATTTGACCGCGATTATGGTTTAAATATATCATGGGAAATTCGAAAGTCACATATGATCCAGATGCATTTAAGGTCTGCGAATCATATGTTTGATGATATTAGTTTATTCAGCGGTTCTAATTGCTTGTTAGACAGGATGCAGTTGCAATAAACTATACATTTCATAGATAAAATTTTTAGATAAAAATGTGTCATGCAAATTAAGAGCAAAATTCCTGGATTCGCAAACAAAGACGGCTAATTCTATTACTACACTGAGAAAAGTATTTAAACAATTTTATATTCGATAAGTAGGTTCTGTATTTCTTTATCTGTTCAGTAATGCTATTATGTTTTAACAAATAACGTCATAAGAATACATAAGAAATATATATTATTATAAGATATAATAAGCAGCGTGTATTAAAAACATAGTATTTAAGTATTTTAAACATAGTGAGTAAGATAATCATTAAACCATAAGATGTTTCACAATTGTAAGCCACTTATGTGCAAATGCGACCCCAAGTGCTCAGTTAATATTGAGGTGACATTTTTTTGCCAAATATGTAAAACATCATTTACGAAGAATATTACAGACGATGTATTTAGACCAACGCTTCACCCCCGTTGTGGTTATCACGCCATGCCTACAACGTATAAATTTACGTGTGGAGGAACGGTGCATACTGTTGGTATAGCTACTCAGTTTTTCCTAGCCAGTGATACCGAAGATGATTCTGTAGGAAGTACTGACGAACTTAGTGACTGAGTAAGTAGTTTATGTGAAATGAAGAAACAGAAATACTTGTAATATATATATAAATGTTAGCCTAAGATACCTAGAAATCTCTCCAAAACCTTTAAACATTTCCTTACTTTTCCTATTCAACCTCTCCCACTAACCCGACAGACACAAGCTGTGGGTTCTCGTCCCGTCTGTTGTTACGGTTGAAAATAATGTCCAAACTCTAAAGTGTGAACATTGTTTTTAACTAACCAAATAGCTTTCCTTTCCTTTTATTTGTAAAAACGTCATTTATATAAACAAAAAATCAAAGAACAATTATTCGTATATGGCTATGTAGTAAAAAAAAAAAAAAAAAAAAAAAAAAAAAAAAGATCAAAATATGCTTTGATTAAATACATTATCAAAACATTGATAAAATAAAAATAAAACAAAATACGAGGGTAAAGTGGAAAATTTCGGTAAAAAATATATAACAACAAAAAAACGGTAATGAACTTAGCTATGAATTTAAAAACTTTAAACACCGAAAATAAAACACTGGAAAAATTAACATAATTTATTAATAATATACATGTATATTATACATATCGTATTTCACCTTTACAAAGATAACCTATTCTACTTGGAGAGTAGCTTTTCTGTGGATCGTTGTTTATCGCTATCCGATTACCAATAGTATTTTGCTGGCTGTTATTATTATTATTATCTAAAACTCCCTTTTTGCCATCTGTTTTCATATGAATCTTCTTCTTCTTCTTGTTCTTAGTCATTTTAAATAGTGGTCTAATAATGTCACGATATTTTTCGGGTGAAGCTTGGTGTCTTAGTTTTCCCAACGTAGCTCTGTGTACATCAGTTATTTGCAGTATTCGTTTGTACATTTGATGATCTAGAGGCGTAAAGTTTTTAGGATACTTGTAAAATAATAAATTCTGAAGACCGTCTGTTGCTGGAAACTTTTCTTCATCTACTAATATATTATCCTCTTCAAATATTAAAGTTGTCTCTCCCAGCTTCCATGTTCTATCGCCAACATACTCGGGGCCAAACACATAGTCATATTCTTCAAACATAGTCACGTCTTACTCCACCAGCTGTCAATCACTAAATGATTTTGAAAAAGTGATGCGTATCTATATAACGTGCTGATCACCAGCGATAAAGAGAACTAACACTTTTTAATAAAAGCAAAAACGTCTCTGACACCTACCTGACGCATACCTGACGCATACCTGACACCTAGCTGACGCATACCTGACACCTAGCTGACGCATACGCCCTGAGTATTTACTAACTAACATATATTATAACTAACACTTTTTAATAAAAGCAAAAACGTCTCTGACACCTATCTGACACCTATCTGACGCATACCTGACGCATACCTGACACCTAGTTGACGCATACCTGACACCTAGCTGACACATATCTGACGCATACCTGACGCATACCTGACACCTAGCTGACGCATACCTGACACCTAGCTGACGCATACCTGACACCTAGCTGACGCATACGCCCTGAGTATTTACTAACTAACATATATTATAACTAACACTTTTTAATAAAAGCAAAAACGTCTCTGACACCTATCTGACACCTATCTGACGCATACCTGACGCATACCTGACACCTAGCTGACACCTATCTGACGCATACCTGACGCATACCTGACACCTAGCTGACGCATACCTGACGCATACGCCCTGAGTATTTACTAACTAACATATATTATAACTAACACTTTTTAATAAAAGCAAAAACGTCTCTGACACCTATCTGACACCTATCTGACGCATACCTGACGCATACCTGACGCATACCTGACACCTAGCTGACACCTATCTGACGCATACCTGACACCTAGCTGACGCATACCTGACACCTAGCTGACGCATACCTGACACCTAGCTGACGCATACGCCCTGAGTACCAAGCAAATCAGGTTTTTTAAAGATAATGCATTAAACAGTTACAAATACATAATATTACGTGTCATTTATTGTTTTTATGCTAGATTTTTGTTATTTATTCATATTTACATCTTATTTACATAATTGTCGTTGTTTTGACTTTTTTTTCTAAGAAATTTTTACCTTTACGCAGTTATTTCTTAAAATTTTAATATAACACTCTCTAAAGCATATTCTGAGACCGTTATTTTTTTTTGCTAAACAATATAGAATGTGTTATAAATGAAAAACTTTATATTTTATTATTATATTTATTAATACTAATTACAATTTGGTATTTTATGTGTCCATAAATTTTACAATTATATATATATATATATATATATATATATATATATATATATATATATATATATATATATATATATATATATATATATGTATTGTATTAATACCTTAAAAGATTACAATAATTTTTATTTTATGTACATAATTTTCAACTTTATACAATATTAATAATTTTTGTTATATTTTCTTTCTTGATACTTGGGTTTGGAACCATTATCTCATATAATCATCATCGTTGATACTGCAGAAAGTTACCATACCCGGGGAAGATCATTGTTTTTTCGGACTAGGTATTTTCAAGATTTGTACATCAAATTTTGTATTTCTCAGGTGGACAGCAGCGTTAGATGTCGATATATTGCTAATTTGTTCTAATAACTTTGACATATTGGCACTTGAACTTGTTTCTGGCGATATCGGGTGTCTAACGTCATCATCATCATCATAGGAAGATCAGTGGTTTTTCGGACTAGGTATTTTCAAGATTTGTACATCAAATTTTGTATTTCTCAGGTGGACAGCAGCGTTAGATGTCGATATATTGCTAATTTGTTCTAATAACTTTGACATATTGGCACTTGAACTTGTTTCTGGCGATATCGGGTGTCTAACGTCATCATCATCATCATAGGAAGATCAGTGGTTTTTCGGATTAGGTATTTTCAAGATTTGTACATCAAATTTTGTATTTCTCAGGTGGACAGCAGCGTTAGATGTCGATATATTGCTAATTTGTTCTAATAACTTTGACATATTGGCACTTGAACTTGTTTCTGTCGATATCGGGTGTCTAAAGTCATCCTTTAAGGCAACAATTCTGATTTTGTCACCTGTTGTGTAGCCAGCTTGCTTTTTTATATTCTCAAGAGCGGTCTCTAAATGGTTGTTTAGATAGTCTTTGTCTTGTTCTAAACCTTCACCTATTTTAAAGTTGTCACAATTAACGTGAAAAGTGCATAGATAAGCGTTGAATTTTTTTATTTCTCGCTGATTTATAATATATATTGACCATTGATCAGACATTGTTAATTTATACAAAATCAAAATTTATCGAAAACATGAGCGAGACAAAACACGTCTTTCCTGTAACAGCGTCTAATAAAGAATGATGTACAATGTCTAATGCGTAATATTATTATAATTTTTGAAAGCCAAGAGGTGCTGTGTCAATTAATGAGTCATCACTTTGTATTATTTTTCGTTTCTTGTAGGCCATCTTGAAAGTCTTTGATACCCTTTTTCTCGTAACAATATCTTTGGTCTCTGTATCCCTGCCGTTCTGGTCATACGTGAGCTTAATTTCTTTGGTTGGATCGTGTATGATGTCATTCATGGCGGAGGCGTTGAGTACTAGGCTGTTTTCGTAGTTTAAAGTGAAACCTTTGATTTTAGTCACCTCTTTGCCCTTGGCTGTTTTGTAAAAATAACTTTTAGGACCTGTACTGAGCCATTCAACTATGTAGTCATCTCCAGGCAACTCATCACTCCAATCGCCCAACATTTCACCTGTTTCGACAGTGTTTAGGCCATCATCAATGTAAACAATGGAGTCTGTGTCGAAATAAGCTACAGCCTCTCCTAGCCTATCAATCATCTCGTACAGTCTTAGACGAGCGTTACTGGTCGTAAATAATGCCACAAAAATATTCGTAGATGTTGGGTCTTCCACAAACACGTCTTTATAATCGTAAGAGACTTGTGCTATATTATCATTAATAAATGTGACGTTTGTTAAATTTATTTTATCGTTCATCAAAACTTCGTACCATCTTTTAATGTCCACAACATACTCTGTCTGTTTCATATTCATTCTTTGGCCAAATTTACCCCATAGACTATTTAGGCATATTTTAGCGACTGCTCGTTTACCGGGATTTGGGGCTATTTTAGATAAATCGAGCTCTATGTCCATCTGCTCTTTTACAGCCCGAGCGTACTCTTCATTTGTGGCATACGTATGTGGACTAGTTTCTAATTTGATCTTCATAAAATCTTTGACATATCCCTTGAACAAATCTGTCGATGTTTGCTCAAAATGCCACACCTCGTGAATTTTTATTATTTTATACCCTTTTTCTAAGGCCTTATTAATTTCTAGAGTTGTCCATGTACCCCTCAGCATTCTTTCCGAGTCATCATGATCACAATTTTCGCAATCTTCCAAGACGCATTGATTACACAGCGGAAACATTAATTTGTCAGTTTTGACAGGTAATACAGGATGGTATAAATCAGTAGGCGGTAGTATTTGGCAATGTACTAGACCAAACCAATTAGGATCGTATACTTCAGGTGCATGTATTTTTGTAGGGTGGCCAACTGGATATTGATCGTAATATTGTACGGTTGGATACAGTGATACAATATCTATGTATCTGAGCTTTTTCCCAGTCACGTTTAGTTTTATGGCGTTTGTTCTACCGCCAAAGAATGCTTCACGAGGCTTTAAGGGTTCAATAAGTTGAGGATCTGCGGCGTTTTTACATTCTTTGGATTTTAACCACTCACATTCCCACATTTCTACCAAGTTGTACCCTGCTTCTTTTATTTGTTTTGATCGTCTTATTGTTCTCTCGTACAAGTCACTCATTGTCTCATTGTTGACGTGGTTAACTGTGTCGTTCTTAAAGCATTCTGGGTGGCCATGCCAGAAGCAACCGTGGTACTGGTACACAGTATTTGACTCTTCCGAGAAACCATCAACTTTTGCACCGCAAATTGTCACTTCTCCGCCATTAAGAGCATGTTGGACGTTAGAAAATTGATTGAGCCATTTTATTGATGCCCTGCTATATGTCTCCTTTATCTCCTGCTTTACAACGCCAATGGTGTTTGTTCGAAGATATTTAGATCTATATATGGCCATACACACACTGGCAATAGTCAGATATTGAAATGGGTCTATGTTTGCTATTTCTAAAAATTCTTTACGGAATTCCAAACACCCACGTCGTAAAATATCAACATCTGAATCGCAATAGGTATGGAGCTCTTTCTGTAACACAAAGTGGTCATTTTTATGCTCATCGTACCATTTCTTAAAATCAGATCTTTGTTTTGTTTTCATTGTGTTGGGTCCATAATACGCAATATCTGGTAAGCAGCCTTCGTAGTGAGTATTTTCAGGAGTGTTGAAAAAGTGAGGAAAATAGCCTTTCTTTAATTCAAGCAGACCAAAAGTTTTAGGAAAACCGGACAGGGGACCGGCTACAAAATTAGAGCTGTCTATTATTTTCAGTTTAAGAGCCTCGACTTCCAAAAGCATAAGTTTTGACCCGTTGTAGATAGTGTACGGCTTTATCGTGTTTTCCACGCAATATTTTAAAATGAAATATGAATCGTATGATTTACTATTGTGGGCTATCGCTGTATAATTTCTATGTTTCTCGGAAATTAACCATCTACAGAACTCTTCATTGTCTTTAAAAACAAATTTATGTCCGTCGAAATCCTGCGCAATTACAAGATTCGGTACATGAATGCCTGTATCCTGCATTGCCTCGTAATCAAAGAATATATATCTTTCGTTGTAAGAGCATTTCATTATTTTTTCTTCAGAGAGATTGTTACATATACAAGGGTCTTTGCAACTTTGTGACTGTTTGTGATTTTCTTTACAGCCTGAATTTATCACGCTTGATCTGTTATTGCAAGTACAGGCTACAGTACAAACTCCTCCTTTGGCTGGTTTTTTCATCATGTAACACTGATGCGTAGCTATTTCTACAAAGGTATTACAGTTTCTGCACATGGAGTAACCGCATACATGCTCCTTATCTCTCTTGCATAGTTTATTACATTTGTCACATTTAAATACTTCTTTGCAAGCTTCTGTATGGTTTCTTAAACATTCATTGTTGTAGCAATAACGGTTACAGTCCTTGCACAAAACTTTGCTTTTTGTAGTCAAGTCATGCTCGGGATGTTTGCAAATCGTACAAAGTGGTGCTTTCTTGCATTTGTGCTTATTTTTGCCCTGATAAGGGGTGTCGCATTTCTCGCAGTAAAAGTGGGTACCGTATAGACCTTTCAAACTGTTTATAACATCAAAATGATTCCCGTTTTTATACAAATAAATCTTGGCTGTTTTTTCGGGGCCCTCGTATATGATTGTGTTGAAATTTTCTGCACAAATAATCTTTATCTGCACATCCAATAACTCCTCTGCCTTCTTAAAATTATCCAACGTAAAGCCATCGTTATAACAACCGCCCAACAGATTGCAAAGTTTTTCGGCCAAATCAGTCTGCAATTTTCGACCCTTACGTATGCTATGAGCATCGCTTTTGATCAATTTGTGGCCCAAAATCTCGTTTGTGACGTATGTTAAGCCCACTATAACTGCTCGAGCCCCGCATAAAGTGTCGGTATTTTTAATCTGGGTAATGCTTTTCTTGGTGCGACGGTCCTCTGCCAAATTTATAATTTTATGTCGGCCGCTACCCCTAGGTATCTTGAAAATTTGTATATCAAATATAGTATCTTCGACTTGAACCGACTCGTCAGAAGTTACAATGTTTTCGATATGAGCCAAGATATTATCCGTATTTAAATCTGTTTCAGTACCTGTTGATATGGGATGTTTAAAATTTTCATTACGAACAATTATACGAATTTTATCCCCTTTTTGAAAGCCGGCTCCTTCTTTAGCATCCTGTATACCTTTTTCTAATATCTTTGCTAAATCAATATTTAAATTACCTTTGCACTCTTCATAACGTAATTGAAACAAATTTAAATAAGTGTTAAATTTAGAAATAAAACGTTTACCTGTGGTAATTAAAGACCAGACCATGATGATCGCCTTGAGAACAACAACAACAACAACACTGGACACTAACAAATCACAACGTTCACAGTCAAAGTTATAGCGTGACGTACTCGTTGAAGGTTGACAGCAGAATGAACAGGGCTTCTATTAGGGCGTTCTTTTATACCTCTTTGTTGACCTTGAAACGTGCCAAATATTAGTGATTTTGAAAAACTAGGACGAGTTTGTTTAAAGACACATCACTTAATAATAACATAACATTCAATTATTACATAAAACTGCTATTTGTCCTTATCTGTGTTATAGATTTAAATGAAATTGAAAAAAAAGTTTGCCGTTTGCATAGCGAACTCCCCTATTTTGTGAGTTAAATGGACTCGTCCAACAGTACCAATACCTTAAATATGTTTGGTTAGGTGTATATCCATACCGATGACTAACATATCCCTGTATAGACTTATATTTTTTTTTGTTACTTATTATCTAACATTTTAAGTCGTAAATATATTGCAGTTTAGCTAAAAATCTTTTTCTTTACAATTCTAACATAATATTTGGCTTTGAACACATGTTACATAGTAAATAGAATGTTAGCTTCTTCCGGGAATTTGATAAATAAAAAACATATATTTTTTACAATTTTTATTATTACTCGTAAATACAAAACACATCTTTTACACTTTTTTTAATTATATACAGATACAAGTTTAGATATTAGAGTTTTTAATTGTTGTAAGATATTTTCGTTTGGGCAAGGCACTCCAAATAGATTCCAGTTAAATTGTCCAGCGGCCACAACTTTTCTAGTAAATTCATTAAATTTATAGTAAGTATTTTGACGGAAAAAGTACATATGACCGTCAATCCATCGAAGTGCAAGAGAAATATCTTCAGGTATTCCCGGAAATATGTCTTTTATCCAGCCTCTTCTTACCTCGCTAGTAAAATCATTAGAAAATTCTATATATGACATATTGTTGTAAAATGTATAGGATTGCCCGGAATTTGATTGAAAAATAGCATTGATGTGGGCCTTCTTGGGTATATTAAGTGTAAAATTATCAATATATTGAATGCTAGGAAAAGGTGCTGAGAAATATTTGTTTGGTGGCACAATTGTAACCAAATCACCGGCTGTTGTTTGAAAAATGTGTTGTAAAGTGTATTGACGTAATTCTGCAGGAACATAATCAGCAAGAAGTTCAGGCTGAGATGGAATAATCATTTCGTTCAAGTCTAGTTTCCATATAAATTTATCGCGGGCGATATATAATCGGTAATTTGAAAACTCTGGAGCAGTGGCTAAAAACATAAAATCTGGAACAATATCACACAAATTTTTCGGTTGCTTACTAGGCCTTGGTCTTGTCGAACTAGTTGTTGGTCTTGACGTTGTCGAACTAGTTGTTGTTGGTGTATGTACCGTTGTATACCTTGAGCGGGTCGTTTGCTTACGAGTTGTTGTTGAGCTAGTTGTTGTAAACTTTGGGTTTGGAGCATAGGTATTGTTAGGCCCATATAGATATTGTATTGCGTTTATATCATCCTTATGTAGACCACTAATCTTATGCTGATACATACTATACATGACAGCACTTTGTGTTCCACTATGACCGATTCCAAGAGCATGCCCAATTTCATGAACCAGTACCATAAGAAAACTTATACGGCCTTCAGGTATAGAGTCGTTTCCAAAATGCCAGGGCTTCGTTATATCTAAATGTATCTCTGTACAGGTGTCTGTGGAATGAGGAAAGTATGAATGTCCTAAAGCAGCACCTCCAACAAATCTAATAGGACATTCGTCATCTCCCATACAGTTTGCTCTAAAATTATGAGTTCCCCTAACCATAGTTATGGTTATATCCGGTGGCTCTAGCGTAGGATTTGTAACCATTGTGAATGTTAAGGTTGAAACATTTTGCCACATCTGAAATGCCGTTTCTGCGTCTTTTTGGGCCTTGGGCGTTCTTTGAGGAAAATACCATCGCAGGTGTTGTTTGTGCCATGGAGAAGCCACTATAAATTCGTTATCACTGTGTTGACAACGCGGACGACGCATCAATTTGATTGTTGCATTATTAAGCAAACCATCCACTGGTAAATTATACTTTTCTTGAAAGTTAATTATCAAAGTAGAGAAATCTGTACTATTATCGATCTGTTCATATTGATTTAGATAGGCAATAGCGTCTTTTTCCGAGAAATCGTTGCAAAACACGCTTGCGAACGTTAGCATAAAAACTAATACGTCTATTCCCTTCCAAATCGTGGCTGCGAATAATTTTAAAATATTAAGTAGCATGTATATACCCGGTTACTAGTATCTATTTGTTTTCAACAACGTTTTAGTCAGTAAGGTACTAGGGACATCTAGTTACTGTACTTTGTACTTTAAACAAAGAATAAAAATATTACAATATATTTTACTATTTTCTACTTTATATTGTTATATGGTACTAGATTATGTTCATCTTAAATTGGCTTAGTCATATAGACGCGAATATACCAAATGTGTATGCATTCAACGATGAATCACCGGTTGGACATTTCCTTTTAACACATCTTCCACGATATATAGCCGGAAACACGTGCACATTCCAATTCCACTTAATGTGAGATAAAATATATTCACACGGATGCCGGAAACATGTGCACATTCCGTTCTAGTTAATAATTAAGCCCGGCATGTGATGCATAAATGAATAGTCTTACGAAATATTGCGCAACATGGTTTAAGCGTGAGCTACGTCATAACAGCCTGTCTATTTAATGAACGAATACGTTTTGTACTACCAGTCTGCAGTCAACATTGCGAAAGTAACAACGGTTGTTTGTGCCCGTCAACGTTTACGAAAAGTAACAGTGAGTGTTTGTGCCAGTCAACATGTACGAAAAGTAACAGTGGGTGTTTGTGCTACAAGATCCGTGGCGATAAGGTGTTTGTTTGTGTTTGGGCTACAAAAATTAAAAACGTAAGTACTATTTTATATATTTTTTAGAGGTTTCATAGAACATTTCTTCGTAGGTAGGTCATTTCAACAAAGGGTTTTAAAAAAACAATTACTTTAGAACATTACTTTTATTTATTTATTTATTTTCTAGTATCTGTGCTACAGCAATAAAAATGTTTTTACGTAACTCCAGTAGAGATTCCGGAGCCTCCTCAAAATATGCTGCCGTCGATCTGTTTTTCTTAAAATCGTGATATATATCAACCATTTTTCTGTCTTCGTCATTTTTACACATGAACATTCCTT
Organism: Diabrotica undecimpunctata; assembly: GCF_040954645.1. Lineage (NCBI taxonomy): Eukaryota > Metazoa > Arthropoda > Insecta > Coleoptera > Chrysomelidae > Diabrotica > Diabrotica undecimpunctata. The sequence continues at coordinate 52,972,421 of NC_092811.1, forward strand.
TTTTCATAGTAAATTCTATTTGATGAGGTAGATGATGTTTTGTAATTGCGTCTGTTGGATCGTATATTATTTCATTATGCTCATTCCAGAAATGTGGTGTGATTGTAACTCCATTTGAGTAAAACTTTGTACCTACTACGACCTTTGTTGTTATTCCATATTGCTTTGCAACTTCATGCAATATTAAACTAGTCGGTAAACACGCGCCTGCGTAGTTGGCCTGAATAAATTCTTGCTCAATACATGTCTTAATTAAGTTTAACTTAATGTACTGTTTCATAAGATTGGCCATACTGCGATGTGTCTTCCTTGACTGTTATTCGATGAATGACCGCTTGCTGGCATTACTCAGAGTGTGTTAATGATGAAAGTGGTGGGGGTAATCACGATTTTTTGTCTGTTTACAACTAATGTAATCAAGTTGACTAAAAGCGATAAATGCACCACTTTTACATTGATTCTTATGGAAGAACAAGCACAAATCTGCACATTTCAGAGGCCTTTTGAGCATAATGTTATACCATTTAATCTTCCGTCCGACCGAGGATATAACTTTGGTTGTTTACAGCTAATGTAATCAATTTTACTAAATGCGCTAAATCCCACACTTTTTTACATTGATTCTTATGGATGAACGTGTACCTTATACCCTAATTCAGTACTTTATTCTGTTTCAGATATTCCTACCGTTCACGCGTCGTTTAGATTCCTCTGGTTATGTGACATAATGTCTTATGATACAATATGTGAATCTGAAAAACCTTGCGGGTGTAAACGACTATTCCAAATGAACAATTGGAACGAAACTAGAACTGTCCATATCATGTGACACACTTCACTATTACGAAGAATCAAAAGAAGAAGCTGAGCAACGGTCAAACCGAGAGAATGAAAATCAAAGGAGATTGGAAGCAAAACGAATACTTAGAGAAGAACGACTTTTACGCATGAAAACGCAAATTGAGGCATTAACAGACGACGTTCAAATTAAATTACATCAAATAATTAAAAATACTGATTTCCGACGCAGACTTATCAGATATTTGAATAATGGTTACCTGGATAAAACGCTACGTGACCTACTAGGTTTTGTGAAAAAGGGACGATTTTGGTTGGCATATCCTACTCGCTTACTAAAGATGGAGGAAGCTTATCCAGACGTGCTTTTTGGATACTAATGTAATGTAAATAAACAATATTTGTACATGTCTTTTTTTTTTATATAAAGGTATCAGTGTTGTATGTAAAACTTGTATTTTTTATTATTTTTATACTTTCTGTATTCGTTTCTTGGTCTCTGTCTTAATATAAAGGCGTATAACTTGTGTATTTTTATACTTTGTGTATTCGTTTCTTGGTCTCTATGGAGAAAAAAGAGAACAGGGGGGACTAGGAGCAGAGGGCAGCAAAGACACACACACACACAGTACGCGCTTCGTAGGTTAAGAATAGACGCTATCTTCACGTTGCGTAAAAGAAGAAGAATTGATGTTGCGTAGAAGAAGAAGAAGAATTGACGCTATCTTCACGTTTAGGTTTGGTTAGGTTAAGTTAGGTTAGGTCAAACGTAAAAGAAGAAGACTATCTTCACGTTGCGTAAAAGAAGAAGAATTGATGTTGCGTAGAAGAAGAAGAATTGACGCTATCTTCACGTTTAGGTTTGGTTAGGTTACGTTAGGTTTGGTTAGGATACGTTAGGTTAGGTCATACGTAAAAGAAGAAGAAGAATTCGTAAAAGAAGAAGAATTGACGCTATCTTCACGTTGAGGTTAGGTTCGGTTTGGTTAGGTTACGTTAGGTTAGGTCGAATCTGGGGAAATCTGTGTCAGGGGTCTGGGGAAATTTGCCATATTCACCATAGGCTAGCGAGCGGTTTTTCCCCAGAATCTGGGGAAAAAAGTGCCCTGAAGTGGCTACCTATCTACTTCCGTTGCTTATTGACAGTGTTTTTAAAAAAAAGTTTGGCATACTCTAATTGGTGTTCCGTTTTTACAAAAATAAAATTGTTTTGAATTAGTACGTGATTTTCATTGCTTTTTTGATGCCGGTGTCTTTGTGGAATGTTAACTTGAACATTTTGAAGAAGAAAATCCTTTTTTCGAGAGTAATCTTCGAATTGCCAATAGCTAGAGCATATTTCACTTCTATCCGTTTCACTAAATAATTGAGAACATTTAAATTTACAGCGGTCGCAGTTAACAGTCTGAGGATATTTGGCTGGCTGCCTTCCTTTTTTAGAGTATGGGTTTGGCTCAGATTTCTGCATTTTTTTGCGACGTTTCGTTTCCATTGTGATTCGTCTGCCTTCTGCCAACGGCTTTTTTTATTACAGTTATCTTCCTTGAAATTTAATTCACATGCACCTTCATCGTATTTCTTAGAGAAACTGAAATCGGAATCGTTATCGTTGGGATTGTACTCTTTATCTTGGTCGTCACTAGTTTCAAATGGTTCTAGATCACTTTCTTCAGTGGTATCGTCGTCATAAATAACTGCCGTTGTAGAATTGGTTCTTACCTGATCTGTCAAAGTCTCATTTTCTGTAAATTTTTCATAACTTGTAGATGGAGTATTTAACTTCTCGAAGTCAACATGAGCCTGTGCTGTATTCTAAAAGCGAAATCAATAATTAAACTAAAACAATGACATAAAGTAAGAAGTGCCTAATTTTACCTTTACGACTTCGCATGAAACATTCCAGGCCCCTACGTATTTATCAGGGCCCCTATTATTTATTGGCACTACTGACTGAACTATAACTTTTGGTTTCTTATTCAAATCTTTGGCAAGTTCGATCAGGCGTTTACCTCTGCCCTCCTGCATTATGATTTGTGTTTAATGGCTATTTGTATTAAAGAATATTATATTATTCCACTATTATAACTTAATCAAGTAACACAACGTAATATGCAACGAAATCGAAATGTAACCTCGAACTGTCAAACCAATACATCATTAAGTCCAATTGGCGCCACTAACAATGTATTATTGCCAATTTTAGCAAAAGTTACTTTAGTGATTTGCCTGGTAGAGCAAAGTGTTGTTTGTGGCTTACAGACTTATCCACTCATATGCAACCAGTTATACATCAATAGAAACTGCTTTTTAAAAGTCGTTGGTGTCTTTACCTAAGAATTGTATAAAATGGACTTAATGAGTACCAGTAATTGTATAAGTGTACCGACGCATTCTTCGTATATCCTGGACCGAACATGTCACCAACATAGAGGTAATCCAAAGAATCGGAAAGGAGAAAGAAATCGTGAATACAATTAAACAAAGAAAGCTTGAATATCTAGGCCACATATTGAGAAACGATAAGTACCGTCTACTGCAATTGATTGTCCAGGGAAAAATAGACAGTAAGCGGGGGCCAGGCAGGAGAAGACACTCGTGGCTCCAAAATCTGAGGAAGTGGTTCGGGCTCACATCGGTCGAACTATTCAGAAGCGCCGCAAACAAGATCAGAATTGCCATGTTAATAGCCAACGTTCGCAACGGACAGGGCACTTGAAGAAGAAGAAGCACTTAATGATTTTTGCCAGAACGTCGACGATGTGTTGGCAAAAAATAAGTTTAAACAAATAACTAGGATTGTGTACATATAAGTCAAAAGTTTTTAATACATTTCTTTTGTGTGATATTTTTCGAAGCAAGGAAAAACACATAGACCCACGTCGCATTCATTGCACATATATCTAGAATCTCGCCTCTTTTTTTTTGGTCACGAATTTTAGAATGTGAACAAACAATGCATCTTCGAATTTTTTTATTTGGTACCATAGCCTGAAAATGTCGCCCCGTCAGACGCTGATGTTTTGATGTATTCAACGTCGTGGGTATGGTTTTTGGTACATTATAACTGCAACCAAAGGTTTTCGTAAATAAAATAAATTTTTAGTCTCCCACAAAATTACCTTTCAAGCAGCTGTCGAGTTAGCCTCAATTGGAAATCTGAAAAAGGGCAACTGACCTGGAGTTTGCGTGAGGAATAATGCATGACTGTTCAGGACACATAGATCAAGAACGTGAAAGAATAGTTTCTTGTACCATGTTTTTCTAAGACATTCTGTGGAACTTATCATCATATCCGTTCTGTCTACTGCTCCCATATTTTGGTTGTAGTGGACGACACATTCCGGTTTCTTCACAGATTCCCTTGTCTTCCTGTTTGTTTTATTTACATTTATCATTTGATCTTTATGAAAAGTTGTCAACATATTAACGTCTCTATGATCTTTCCATCTATACTTGAGAATGAAATTTGTACGCAGTAAATTCTCCGAACTGTGAATGCGATAAACCAACAACATCGTTGCCAGTTTGTAATGATAGATATTCTAGCAATTTATCATTTAATCATTGACATGCAGCAAAATTATCATATTAATGATCGTTTTGTATTTGTTAAGGTATATAATAAAATGTATTTAGTAACATCAATATTTATGTATAAAATTATATTTATATACAATACTTATATATAGAAAACATCTAAAGTACGATAATATTCTTTGTAAAAGTCATACATGACAATATCGCATTCTAGGACCGGTAGAAAGGAATAGTAGATCAACGTGATCATAATATAGAGAGAGATAAATTGCTCATTGACTTCCTAGCTTAGCATTCAGTAGCGTATCGTTCACACTGTTGCAGTGACTTTTAAAAATTAATCTTAATATAATATGATATGAGACTTATATTTAACTTTGAAGTGTATACTTCTTATCACAAAAAAACACTAACTTTCAAATTCCATAATTTTGTACAAAACATACGAGACACAAGAAACTTTCTATGACATTTAATGACAACCTATAATTTTTTTAATGACATTTTTTGTAGGCAGGTAGAGAGATTTACCCTGCTATTTCAATGAAAGGTTTCTTTTCATTGGAATTACTTATATTTTAAATATACTAATTTACATAATTATGAACATCCAATTCTGAACTTGCCGATGAAGTGATGTTCACATGAAGTGAACTTTTACTTTTAGTGAACATATAAACACTTACACGTATATATTATAATTAAATAAAATAAATCGAATCGAATATACCTAATATATATAAGAAGTATTCATTTTTTTAAGAGCAAAGTATATTGGTATAAAATGTATTTTAGTTTGAAAACTAGGTTAACAAAACAAACTTACTTACATACGAAAGTAATCTTAATAAAATGGTTCGACCTCCACAGGAAGTTAAAATATTAATCATCGTATGTAGACGACTCGTCGGCTGATGAAGAGCTATCGCGATCACTATTATTTACATTGATAATTAATGGTTCAACCGAAATGTCCACTCTTGTGTCTAAGTCCCACATTCTATCTTCTTCTTTTATAGTGTGTCTTATACAATTTTTTCAAGACTCAGGTGTGACATTTTGTATGGCAGTAGCTAACAAGCACTTCACCTCCTCCATTTTAAAACTCAAGTTTTCCCTTGCCATGGTATATTTTTTTGAGAGAGCCAGTTGATTATTTCACCTTTTCGCCAGGTAGTCGTTGGTGATGGCTCCAACCGTCGACTGTGGTATGACGCATTGTCCATAACAACGACAGAATTTGCTTCAAGGCTTGGTAGAATATTTGAAAACACACCTTCGAATCTTTGAGCTTCCATGTCCTCATGGTAATCGTTGGTTTTCTTGGATTCGAATAGTAACAAGCCGTTGGCCAAAAAACCCGAATCGCTGCCTATATGTTTATTATGAGCCTCCGTCCTTTACCCACTGGTGTTTTTAATCCTAATGAAAGCTCTTCAATGAAGGCTTGTCGACGACTTTTAATTTCCAAATCTTGCCACACCTTTGAGACAGTATGACCTTGATTTAGCCAAGTTTCATCTAAATAGTATACTTTTCGTCCTTCACGACGATACTCTCGGATTTTTTGTAAGTAATTTCTCCGCCACAAAACAATTTCATCTTTTTCTAAAAGAACACTATTCCTGCTTATTTTTATATATTTAATGTTCATTTGTTCTAATGTTCGCAATAAAACACGTCGTGATATTTTGGGCATTCAATTATCGGAATTTATTTCAACTTCAACTTTCTTTAACCCTTTGACTGCCGTGTGCGTCATATCGACGCACACGACTTTTGTATTAAACGCCGTGTGCGTCGATAAGACGCACACGTACTATCATCAATTTTTGCTTTGTGTGTCTAAGGCACGCACAGTTTCCATGCATTTATATGATGTTTTCAATTGACCTGGCGTAGTAGAACTTACACTAGGAATGGCTTGTAAAAATAAAAATCTGTTCAAAAAAAGAAATTTATTTTACATTTTTTTCACAAAAAGGAATAAGCATAGTTAATAATGAAAAAACAAAGGAAATAAATGTAGTCAAGCAATTTTGTGAATAATATAAAAACAATCTTGGCACATATGTGGTTTTTCGGGACATGCAGGGCATATAATATATATCGAACAGTCTTGGCCATTTTTAGCGCATAATTTCTGCCTTGCTCTCGAGAGTATCTGGTATAGCAGCTCTTACAGCGACTTCTAGTGACTTTGCCCTCTTTCTCCGCCACTTCTAGCTTATGTCCGATGGCCGGTAATGTCTCTGAAATATTACGATCGTTGCCATCATTAGAATAGGGAAGTAATTGACTGCATAAACTTTCTCTAAATTTTACTACAGATAGTTTATTTTGATGGCTCTTATTATACAGAAACAATGAATTGACAACCGTTGTCCCCAATAAACTCTTCAACAGCTACTTTTCTGTACCATTTTAGAGCCTTTCGGACTGCCGAAGAGTAGGAAGCTGGGGGGCATTGAGCCGACAATTTCTCTGACCCTTTCTACCACCTCACTTCCACCCTCCAGCTACTCCCTATACTACCCCTTGCTCTTTTGTCTTCCGCACTCTCTTGATAATAATATCACTCCTGTCACACAGGCCCGTCCTGAGCCCCTGTAGAAGTTCGGCATACGTTTTGTCCTTCGTCTTCACAATCACCACTCCATTTTTCACCTTGGGCGTGATCACTCTCGCCTCTTTACCACTCTTTCCAAACACTACGACCTTGAAGCTCCTGTCTTTGAACGCCCACTCCGCAAGCTTTCTGGACACCTCAGTTCCCAGAGCTGCCGGAGCGGCAAGTCCAACACTCGTTCTCCCACACTTTTCCATTTTCTTCCCCAGCAACTTACATACCGACAGGAACTTCACTGCCATAGGATCCTCTCCCTTTCCAACAATGAGCTTGTATACACTTTTCCGTGCACACCTGTTGCCCATCCTCCTTCAATACTCCCACCCTCGAGAACATTGTTCCTACTCCTCCGCTGGCGTCGCCAATTACTGGCACTCCCGGCGGTTCCGGGTATCTCTCCCGAAGCTTGCCAATCATGGCAGCATCTGCCGTGTCCGCGGTTATTGCAACGGTCACATCGCCAGCGGATCCAAGGAGACTACCCTCACACATACTTGTCCTCTCGAAGAGCCCCTCCGGCCATTCTTGACTGACTAGATCCATGATCTCATCAGCCACCTTACACTCATCCCAACTCTTTCGAATTTCGTTCGCTCTATTCTCATTCATCTGCAGGTCATCAGATATTGTAGCCTACACACCTGCATTCCTTTTATCACGTCCGACAAGAGACGCGTCCGTCTGCATCCCCGTCGAACTCACACACTTCCTTGGTAACTCTCTTTCACTATGCCCCTGTCTTCTGGCCAAATGATGAGCTTTCCGGCACTGGATATCTCCCTCTCCAACCCGCAGAACAGGGTGTTGATCTTTTTTACACTGGATTTGATTTCCATTTTGGTGTTGACGTTGAATTTCGTCAACCTCAACACCTCTTCCAACTCTACTTTTAACCGGGACATCTCCCTCTCAACCTTATTGAGATTGACAGGGGGATGCTCCGGCGATTTCGGCGACTCCGCTCTCCTCTCTCTCTCTTGCCCCTCACCTGGGACCAGCCCGAACTATTGCCCCCGTCGTCTAAATCGACCGGCTCTGGAGAACTTTCGGACCCAGAACTCGGTCTTATCTCTCCTTTTACCCTCTCCACTCTGACCCCTACCATGCCAATGGGAGTTTTGCAGGTCTCACCCGCAGCACCCCCATCGCACACGCGCTTGGGCCGCGGGGGCGTTCGCCCGATCTTCTCAGTCTGAACGAACACTCCCGAGCCCTCACCTCTCGCTCCTTCAACATCATTTGCTTTGTTTACATCCATTAGGGCCGAAATATCCGTCCAGCGAGGCAGTGCGCCCTTACCTCGCTAAGGCACCCATACAACGAGAAGATGCCATTCTCCCCGAGGGCTCCGTTCGAGACCATCTGACACTAGACCTGAAGATTGCGGATTTTTTCATAAGGTTTATTCCTCCCAGCGGTAGTCGCACGCATGCATGCCGGTAAGACCGGCACGAATGAGTATAACTTGATAACCGACACAGCCGCTTCTCCTATGACGGTATATGGCAGAGCAGCTGGAATTGGCTGCTCTCATCTTGGGTAGGTGACCGTAGGTGGGGGCAGGGCGTGCCAACTCCGGTCCCCAACCACGCTCACCTCCCTTAGCAGTCATAGGCTTGTCCCGTCGCGCCAGCTTTACAAAATTTAGCAACCGCGACCGGACAAGAAAATGCCCGCCTCTCCGTTTAGTCGGCTTTTACGACAAGCAGGAGGACCACTCTGGGGATATTCTACTTAAGAGGTCCGTACCCCACACGGGGAAGATAAACACTCTAGCAGAAACGGTTGGCCTTCAGTCAATACCCTTAGGGCCAGTAGAGTTGTTATCAGATCAATACTCTGACGGAACTCCGGACGGTTGGCGTCCAGTCAAAACCCAGAGGCACGGTGGAGTTCCCACTAGATCAACACTCTAGCGAAACTCGACTCTATTGTGGCATTCGCCGTTTTATATCGTCGTAGGCCTTCCATCTCCTCTAGCGCGTGTCGATGAAGGAGGAACTTGTGGTGGGACGTGTATACGAAGGGCTGACGGGACGGAGGCGATGCACATCGTTAGTACAATCTGTAAGTTTTTCTTATTATGTTATACGTTGTTCTGTGGAATGTTGCTGGGGATGTTTTTAACCCAAATGGTAAACAAGTCCATTGAAAGTGCGTTTGACTAATTGTGTTTTTGCGCAATATATGGCTTTTCAATTCATCAAAGCGACAGCAAAGCTTTTGCCGAAATATAAACGTTGCAAATTTCGAACAGCTCAAAAGGATAGAAAACGGTTTTATTAAATCGTGTTCGTTTATGGCCATCACTTTTGTAGCTATCCACTACAACTGGGAAATTCTGCGTGTGACTTTGTATCTTCCGGCTCCCTGACGAGGCAGAGTTATGCTGAAATAATGTTATAAGATTGGGTTATTTTGATATTACTGACTGTTGACATGTACACTATAAACACACCAAAACATTCCAGTCTAGTTTGAAGCCATCACGATAGAATTTACAGGTCAAGAGAACCGTATAAAACTAGGTATATAGCAGGGATATGCTGAAATGAGACATAACACTCTATTCATACCGATTCGAGATATATATATATATATATATATATATATATATATATATATATATATATATATATATTATTGTGATATTTAAAGTCTTGGTGCGCCAAGCAATAATTAGCTAATTAATTTTTTGATTAATTAAAATTATTTAAATGATATGATTATGACTCTATCACAATTTTTAATTCTTTTGTCTCAGGGTTAAATTCGTGCTTCAATATCTATGCTATTACATGTGAAAGGTAAGGTCCAAAGAATACCGGAATAATAAAAAACACATATGATCTAACACTATATATTGAAATAAAAATAATGAAATAATTCACACTCAAAAGTTTTCAATAAACAAATCTCATATAATGAATCTCAAAATTTTGTTCTACGTACGTGAACAATCAAAATTAATGGTACAAACAATATTAATTGAAATCTTAAAATCCCAAACTATTCTAACTCTCCTAATCAAAATATTTATATCCTTTCTAAATTAAGTGTAAAAATTGTGTTATCAATAAAAGAAAAAACTGCAGAAAACAAAAATATCTCTCTCTGATGATGAGTGGTCCAAATCCTTGTTCCTTGTAGACTATATTATCTCCTCTCAACCGCTCCCTATGTAATCAGCAATCTTACAACAGATTGTTGCAAGTATATCGTCCTTAATGATCTCCTTCAAAAGCACAAATCATTCAAATTATGATAGCCTTTCTCCTCTCGATAAACTGAATCTCTCGTTGGCCCGAGTGAAAAATGACTCTTGGAATATCTTCTCTTTACGATAAACTGAATCTCTCGTTCGCCTGAACAGTGACTCTTGGAATATAAGTAGAAAAATATGACTTACAATATTTTGCTGCTTCAGCCTCTGTCAGATACACTAACTCCACAAAAAACTCACTAACATTCAACACTACTGCTTGCTACATCTCGGGAACCGCCAGAGAACAATCACTGTTCGTCTTACAGACTTGGAAAACCAACTGATTATCTTTTCTCTCTCCTAAATCTAGCTAAACTTTCATTCCTACATACCTATCCCACCTTCTTCAATCTCCGCCAATCAAAACTCGTCACAATTCCCCCATTTTTTCATTTCGATAACAAACAAATTTTTACCTTTAATTATAAAATTTCCTAAAACTTATTTACAAATAATATTTTTCTATAATTCTTAAAAACTAACAAAAACCTCTTTCTAAAATCTCTTCTATTGTCTTTAATCACTGCATTAATGTATTTGGAAAACCCGGTTCAATTGTCTTTGGATTTCACTTAAAATTATGCGGGTCACTCAAGTATAACAAAGAAATAATTTATGCATAGTTTACATTTTGTTTAGTACAGGTAATCCAAGAATTTAATAACTTTCCTTCTTCGAAATGTTTGTTGGTTATTATCCTACTTATCTGAATTATTTTAATGTTTTTGAACTTTGAAATATTTTAATCAACCCAATATTTTCTCGATTTTACATATCATAACAATATATATATATATATATATATATATATATATATATATATATATATATATATATATATTATGATGTATTGTTTGTGAATGATGAGCAATGAGTATTTTTTAATAATATAGGGTTTTTATCGCGGTTCTCAAAGAATTAGTTTGTAAGTACTTTTTTAAATTATCGTTATTATATCTATTATGAAACACACATATATATCTAACCTAGCCAATGTAAATTTAAAATAAACTATCTTTAAATTGAAATTCTTATGAACTAATTAAATTCTATAGACAATGTAAAATTTAAACAAACTATCTTCAAAATTGAAATTGTTATGACACTAACTAAATTATATTAACTAAATTTTGTACCTTTCTGTCACTGAATGCCTAAATGAAATGTTTTCCACTATATAGATTCTAATCACTACTCAATGTCTTCCTGCTTCGGTTATCCTTGTTTTTGTAAAATTACTTTTTCCAATTATCAGCTTCCACCAATTTAAAATACAGTAGAACCCCTCTAATCCGTCACCCTCGGGACTAGCAGTATGGTCGGAACGCAAGAAAGGTCGGATTATCAGAAAAAGTCATTGTGTATGACGTATGTATGTGTTTTAAAAAACGACTGTATTATTCTCTACAGTGATATAATAAATAATTATATTTCAATAAAATACAAGAAAGCTTTTGTTTGTACATTATTTATTAAATATGTATGTAAATATATAATGTCAAAAAAGGTAGCATAAAAATTAGTGCTTACCTATGTAGGCCTACTTAGTAAAAAAATCAGTAATAGATTTTTGTTTACAAGATGAAATTCTGGATTTAGCTGCAATGTTCCTCCATTTTTTCATCCACACGATGTCCATCGGTGTTGATGCTGAGTTCTGCTCAATGTACTGAAGGCCAATTTCAAAAGCATTCTTGGCATCGGTGTGTGAAATCCGGACAGGAGGCTCGTCATCATCATCACTGTCGGATTCTGAGTTCACTATTCCGTCACCGTCACGTTCCATAACAGCGGCAACAATTTCGTTATCGTTCAGCACTTCGCTGGTTTCGCAGTTTTTGTCACATTGTTCAATCCACTCCTCAACTTCACTAGCAGGTATATTTGCATCCAGGGTCTGAGTAACGATTTCCTGCACGTCGTTTTGCTCATCTTCGACCTGGTCAATTTCGATCATAACTTCTGGCCAAAGCTTACGCCAAGATTTTCTTAGCGTGTCAGGATTTAGTTCTGCCCAAGACTCGCCATTGTATAGATAGCATCTTTAATGTTGAGTGATTTCATGGCTTGGAAAATATCACATCCTTCTTCGGATTTTTCTAAAATCGAGCTTATGTATTTTCGGCGATAACGCCTTTTAAAACATTCTATCACGCCCTGGTCCATAGGCTGGATAAGTGATGTGACATTTGGTGGGAGGAAGATAGCTTTTATATCCCCTTTTACTAAATCTTCCTCAGAAGGGTGCGATGGTGCGTTGTCTAATAGCAGTAGAGCTCGAACAGGAAGATTTTTTTTCGTCAAGTCCTTCTCAACACATGGCACAAACTCGTCAAAAAACCAAGATTTGAAAAGATTGCAGTCCATCCAAGCAGATTTTTGGTTGCGATAATAAACCGGCACGGATGATAAGTTTATGTTTTTGAAAGCCCTGGGCTTCTTAGATTTGCCTATGACAAACAGCGAAAGCTTGTGTGTTCCATCAGCATTGCTACAAGGAGCAACAGTTAGCCTATCTTTCATGAGTTTCGTTCCCGCTACGGTTTCATTTGACGCACTTAAGGTTTTGTTTGGAAGCATTTTATAGTTTAGGCCTGTCTCGTCTATGTTATAGACTTGGCAAGGTAACAGTTCATTTTCTTTTACAATTTGTTGAAACTTCACAGAAAACTCCTTAGCCGCCTCGACGTCAGCAGATAATTTTTCACCACAAATTGAGACAAACCGGATACCATGACGGGTTTTCCAACGATCAATCCAGCCTTCACTGGCTTTAAATTCACTTCCGACTTCTAGTTTTTTGTGCAAAATTATTGCCTTTTCTTTTATAATTGGGCCAGATATCGGAGTTCCCTTCCTTCTTTCTTGACTGAACCACATCCATAGAGCACTATCAAGCAGTTCAAGTTTAGGCTTTTTTAATGTTTTTCGCTTTTTAAGAGCGTTTTCTCCATCTACTATCGTCATTGTATGTGATTCAATTTCTTTTCGATTTTTTCTCCAATCCTTAATAGTCGTAACGCCTACATTCAGTTCCTTGGCAATTTTTTGTAGTGATTCACCTTTGTCCAGCCTTTGAAGCACTGCAAGTTTTTCACTTAACGAACGCGTAACGTGTTTACGTTTTGCTCCTGACATGTTGAAAATAATGTACACACTTTAACTCACAAAGTTCGAAATAATACTGACAGAATGGATTGTGATTTTCGGAGAAATTTTCGTCGTAAACAAATCGACCGCCGGGGATTTCCGCGAAGCCAAGCAGGTCGGATTACCCGGAGCGTCGGACTATCCGAGGGCGGACAAGAGGGGTTCTACTGTATATTTCTTCTTAAGCATTTATAAATCACCAAGCAAACCAGCAAACAGCATTTATATTTATTCTTCTTTTCAGTATATCAATATCCAATCACCAAATATATTATATAATTTTAATTTTCAATTAATACTTCTTGCATTATACAATCACCATTTATACATAATATAATTTTTAATCTTCAATATTTTCTTTATACTGCTTCTTAATCTTGATTTAACTCACTATATTGAACAATTGTAACTGATTGACTGACTCTAACTAACTTTCATACTAAAACTGGCCATATAGTAACTGTAACTCATAACTGATTGACTAACTGAATGGACATCTTGAATCCAAATCACCGGGTATTTATATCTTTTTTCATGTTCCAGAATCATCTAGCAAGAAATCATGTTCCATTTGTTCTATTAAATACATGTCTGAATTTTCTGGAACAAACCATTTCGCAAACAAGGCCATCTCCGGTGATCTAGAGAATTCCTTACTTTTCTATTGATAATTTTGTTGACATTTAGGCTTTTCAGATCAGAATATACACTTAAATCAGTAACTATATATATAAATTAAACATTTTAAACTAACATTATTATAACCCCACTTTATATTCCTAATTATTAATTTCTATCTGTCACTTACTGTATAGTTGGTTGCCTAGTCACATGGCTCACTTAAATATATCTACAATATTATAATTATTAAAATACAACTTTTTACAATTATTATATGCTAATTTCTTAAAAATGCCCTCACATAAATAATTTTTATTAAATTCTCTAGTATATAACTTCTTAAAATAACCAAATACTTGTTATATCTAATATTATCTAAACCAAATTTATCTTAAAGATGCAGTAGCAGTAAACAAACCAACACACGTTATCAACATTATGAATATTACGAGGAGCACTCCCAAATCACGATTTACAATGTATAAACGTACATAATATCCACCTCATAAACTATATAAATAGACATCGTATACGAAACTCAGCATACCATATCATTTAGTAGTCCTTGTACGCGGAAGAATTGCTATAACTTAATTGGACCACTGTTGTTCTAGTGATAATATTTTAGCCAGGGCGTGCGTCAGGGAATTACAGTGCTTGAATTTATTCATTTATATTTATAATAAATGTTATCATTTATATTTTATGATCAGAAGAATAACAAAGATAAAATTAAATTAATAAATGTTAGAATGAGGTTTTTCAACAACATAATATGCGAATTCGTTATTGTAATGCATTGAATTAATAAAATTAAATTAAACATGTAAAAATTGTTTTAAAATTAAATATAATATCTAATGGCGGTTTCCCACCAAACGGACAAAATAAAAACAAAACAAAACACAAACTCGTATCCAATAAAACAAAATAGCAACTTTTCACAAACTTTACTAAAGACTGGCGTGTTTTGAAACAGTTCGTTTTGTTTTTCGAGTCCCGAGTTTTTGAAACTCGAGTCTGTTTAGTGGAAACGGTCAGTTGTGTTTATTAATGGACTACCTCACCTCTGACGTTACAATGGTCGGGGCTTCGAAAACCTTTCTAAACATTTCTACACTAAATACAAGATAGAGCTGCAGTAAGTATAAATAAACCATCAACAGTATGATTGTTACGAGGGGCACTCCCACATCATGATTTTAACGATGTATAAACCTATATTTTCCTGTATTATGAAATACATATGAAAATATGAAGTAGACATCGTAGCATAAGTCGTTCACAGGAATAACAGAACTGAAAATAACTGAATAAACATGTTAGAATGAGGTTTTCCAACAACATAATAACGTGAATCCGTTATTGTAATGCACGGAATTAAAATACAATTACATTAAATTTGTAAAAATGTTTTAAAATTAAACGTTATATTTAAGGTTGAAACGGAGTTGCCACTCGTGAACTGAGCTCTTAATGGCACTCCATTCGTTGGTTTAAGGAAAATGAAATTTCAAAGCAAAAACCTAGGCAAAGGTCAGAAAAATCTTGTCAAAAATAAAAACATTCAACATATTTGAGTAATAAATAAAACAAAAAACTCAAAGTGTAACTTAGGTAATATTTTACTCAGAATCTACCTCGAGTGCCTGTGAATACCTTCTTTTTTCTTTACCCATTTCATCTACAATATGCTTACAATAGTGTATTTTTTTTATGTTTATTCACAATAGTCAAAAGCTCGACTTTTAGAACTGAATTGTCAAAACTTTTGATCGCAGCCACTTTTGAATATCCGCTTTTTTCAACTCGGTTGTCGATATTTATTAAACGGGAAGTATATAACGAATATATTAAGATAGAAAAAAACATGGCGACTACCAAAATGGCACTACACAGGATCTTGATTATATAGAACGTATAGTTACGTACGAGATATCATAAGGCACTATGAATGAAAATAAATTAACTATAGACAAATTTTGATTTATTGACTTAAGGAAGGCCTTAACATACAGGAACTAACATACAATTTACTTTAAAAAATAAGTGTATTTGATGTTTCGATTTCGATCGTTTAAGTGTCAAAACAACGTTGCAATTACTGCTTTATTATTTTTGTCAAACCATAAGTTTTTTTTTTATTTTACAGTAGTGAAGCTAATTTTGAATTTCCTTGAAAATAATACTAACATTGTATATTTTATCTTCGTTGTTCATAGTAAACAAATCTTTAATTGTACATACTGTTTTATTAATTTGATAGGAAATATGAAAGCAAAACCGCACGCCTATGGAGTCTTACGTAGCATAGCCTGGTTTTGTTTACTTTTACTGCACGTCGAATTTGAATGAGGTGTAGTATATAACTTATAAATTATTTTCTTTAAACACCAATCATCTCAATACCCCAAAATTAAATTTAAAATAAATAATTTACTTATTATTTTTTTAAATATTAATTTTCTTATCCACATACCTTAGTAAATATAATAAATTAACTAATTTAATTTCTTATTTAAAAATTGTTCTATTAAGTACGCCTATGTTTCCATGTCTACGTCAAACTGTCATGTCAAATGGAAGTTTGTATGTTTATTTATAGACAAAATCTAGGAATTATTTCCATTCAACAGGCTTTCATCCATATGAATTGGTAAGTTTTACACTTTATTATATTAGAAAGACATTTATAGAATCAATTTTGTATCTAACCCCAAATTATGATTTTTAGGGTACAAAATAATTTCCATATGTACAAGACAATAAATATGATGTCAAATTAATTCACAACAATGAAATCTACCATCTATTTAACAAATCAAGTCTATTGAATAAAATGGATATATTAGTGAACTGTTAGTGTTTTTATATTAGTGTTAAAAGTATAGACAACATTATTCAATCTCTTCATAATATTTAAAAATGTCATTGATATGAAAAATTCCTCTAGGTCTATTATCTGTATCTATTAACACATAACTATTTAGTCCATTCTGATTTTCAATTCTGTATGGACCTTCAAACATTGGTTGTAATTTCTTACAACGGTTTTCTTTAACATTACTTTTTCTAAGTGAACGAATTAACACTTGGTCTCCTTTTTGAAATGTGATTGGTTTTTTTATTTTTTTATTTTGTCTTCTGATATATTTTTCAGCTTTCCTCCTAATTCGGTTATTCACTTTCTGCATTACTTGTTCTAACATATCCTGATTATATTCATTACTCCATTTTCTGTTTCCTATATGGCCAAACATTAAATATTCTGGTACTTCCTCTGTATTTAAATTATGTGTAATATTTAAAAAATATTCTACTTGTGGTATATGTTGCTGCCACGTTTCATGTTGATTCTGGCATACTATTATTAAATATTTTATAACTTCTTTAATATATCTTTCTGCAGGATTTGCCTGAGGATGTCTGGATACTTGTAAAATGAATGTTGATTCCCTTTTTCTTACAAAATGCTCGAAATTTTTGGTTGTTAAAATATGTAGCATTATCTATTATGCAATTTCTAAATGGTCCTATTTCTTCGAAAAATTGATTAATATATAATTTCAATGTTTTAACATTTGTTCTTGAGCAGGGATATAGTTTAATAAATTTTGTATATAAATCAACTATCACTAGTATATGCTTTTTTCCTGTTGGACTGAGAACTAAATTTGAAATAAAATCCATGGACACTGTATTTAGTTTTTCATATACAACATTAGATCTACAGTGTGACCCATTTAGATTGGAAACACCTCTATAAAATTTGAAGTTGTTAACCGATTTTAACCAAATTTTTTTTTAATGTCATGTAATAAAAGGTCTATTGCGGGACAAAATATGAAATATTTAGTTAAATTTTCAGGGCATTCTACGATACTTTTTCTTCGTCGAAAATGGAGAATTTGTATTAGCGATTTTTTTATTAAAAATATTTCTACGCCACTGGATTTAGAGTGGCTTCAAATTGCTATGGCAAAAATTTCATTAAGATATATTTATTAATAACAAACTTATGACAACTTAAAATTTTAAAACTCACTAAGAAAAAAACACTCTGTATTAACGTTAAAAAAAACATTCTGTATTAACAGAAACATGGAAACATAATTTTAGTTTAAATCCTAGTTGCCTTTACCAATCCACCATCTAATTGGATACATTTGTCGTACCGTTTATAAATATTTCTAATTACATTTCTTAGTTTTTGGGGGGTAATTTCTGCACATGCCTGTCGAATTCTTGCACGAAGTTCGTTTACGTCTCTTGCACGGGTTTGGTAAACTTTTTGTTTGATAACTCCCTAGAGAAAGAAGTCTAAAATTGTGAGATCTGGGTGGCCAATCTATCAACGGACTATCCCGGCCTATCCAACGGTTCGGAAAATTTTCATTTAGCCATTGCTTCACGGTTCTGGCGTAATGAACAGGACACCCATCTAACTGGATATACAAATTTAATCGTTCGATAATTGGGAGCTCATGAATAGCATCCCACAAGTCGGTGTTTAAATATTCTAAAAAGTTCTGTGAGTTCAAGTTTTCTTCAAAAAAGAAAGGACCAATAACTCGCTCGTTCAGTATAACACACCAGACATTGATTTTTTGAGAATACTGGCTTTTACAGTTTATTACCCAATGGGGATTATCTGCTGTCCAATAGCGACAATTCTGTGATGATACTACTCCATTTGTAGTGAAAGTGGCTTCGTCGGTAAACAACACGTTTTTTAGAAAATTTATATTGTTTAAATATTCCCCTTGGGCCCATAAACAATATTCTAAACGTTTTGCTTCGTCGCCTTCTTGTAATGTGTGTAAGAATTTTGGTTTGAAAGGTTTAATATTATTTACCTTAAGACATCGCCGAATACTCTCTCGAGGCACATTCAAATATAAACTGGCATTCCTTAAACTGGAATTAGGGTTATTTCTGAAATGATCTAAAATGATTTGATCATTTCCTCTTCTTCTTTGTAACGGGTTATTTTTTAAAATTAGTTTTGATACTGCACCATATTCATTAAATATTCTATTTATTTTGTTTACCGTACCGCAACTAATATTAGGACGATCCACATGTCTGTTACACTTCTATTGTTATCTCCCAAAAGACGTATAATTTCAATTTTTTCTCTGAAACTTAATCTTGCAGCCATGACACAAAATATTATTAAAATAATTTGAAGTAAATATTGTTGCAGATATTATGGATAAATTTATGCTAGCACTGAAATTTGTATGACACAAATAATGTCAAACAGTAATATCGTTGTCACGGCAACTCAGATTTAAGTTGTAGCATGTAAAGTTAATAATAATGTAAGTGCGTTACTTGCATTAAATTTTTATGCTATTTTAAACATTTTTTTGTCTAGTAGTGGTTTATTATTAAGATTATTTGAAAAATAATTAGTTTTATGGTTATCTGTTGATACAGGTTGTTCTTTTTTGACTCGTAGCTTAGTGAGTTTTAAAATTTTAAGTTGTCATAACTTCGATATTAATAAATATATTTTAATGAAATTTTTGTCATAGCTATTTGAAGCCACTCTAAATCCAAAGGCGTAGAAATTTTTTTAATAAAAAAATCGCCAATACAAATTCTCTATATTCGACGAAGAAAAAGTATCGTAGACTGCCGTGAAAATTTAACTAAATATTTCATATTTTGTCCCGCAATAGACCTTTTATTACATGACATTAATAAAAAATTTGGTTAAAATCGGTTAACAACTTCAAATTTTATAGAGGTGTTTCCAATCTAAATGGGTCACACTGTATATGTGTTCTGGTTTTTGAAATTCTTTTCTTTGTTTATTTGACATATTGGGCATTGGGTAGTTATTTCCTTTGCTATACTTATGTCATTCTTTGCAAAATAATTGTCCCTAAATAGCATCCATAGCTTTCTTGAACCAATATGCATATAATTGTTATGTAAATTTTTCAATATTTTCTTTGCTAAAGTTCTACTTATTACATATACTTCTATGCCATTTATTATTTTATAATAAACCCCATCTTTCTTAAGGACTTTTTGTTTTTCACTCAAATTGATCTGATCTCTTATGATTTCTTCTTTAGAATATAATCCAGTGCTTTCTACTAACTGATTTAATCCAATTTTTATTGTTCGCTGCACTTTTTGTGATGTATTTTCTAACCTTGATAAAGCATCTGCCACTATATTGGATTTTCCAGAAATGTATTTGATTTCAAAAGAGTATTCACTCAATATTAGACTCCACCGATGTATTCTACTGTTTCCATATTTGTTATTTAATATAGATGTTAAAGCTTGGTGATCTGTTTCTATAGTAAATTCATTACCCAACAAATAAAATCTTAATTTTGTGACACAGTGTATGATACTTGCTAGTTCTAATTCAGAAACTGAGTAACCCTTTTCATGTGGCTTTGTAATTCTTGAAATGAATTGTATTGGGTATTCGACCCCATCATGTATTTGTAATAATACCCCTGAAAATCTCTCTATTGATGCATCTGTTCTTAACACATTATGAGCGGGCGATCTAGCATGGTCAACAATGTTGCGTAGCGGGCGAAAATACAATGTATACGCCCGGATACATAAAAGTTTGAGAGTTGTAACTCAAAAACTAACAAGTTTTTGAAAAAATATAAGAATTAAAAAATTCCTAGAATAAGTTTCTACATCCGTATTGCCTATAATAGGATTAGGGTTACCAACTTTGTAGGTTAGTTGTAGGTGGATTGCTAAAATCCGTGTAAGTACCTATATTCAGAAGTTCGTGGAGTTCTGGGTGATTTTTTCACTTGTTTTATAAAAATATTACTAATTAGTTTAAAAAAAAACATGAGAATGAAAAAATTCATACAATAAGTTTCTACATTCATATTACCAATAATCGGATTAGGGTTTGTAATATAAAATAATGTATTTGGTTTATAAAAATATTACTCACTAGTTGAATTCTTTATGAACAATATTTTATAAAAAAAAAACAAAATAAAATCTACATTTCAATAATATTGCGATACATACTAAAAAATATTTCAAAAATATATAAAAATAAAAAAATAAAAATAAAAACATAATGAAACATACATATCAAAACTATTTAGTTAAAGTTATACATACAATATTCAAAAAATATATAAGAATATATAACAAATATGATCAAAATTCAAAACAAAACATAATGGAAGCTACATTTCAAATATATTTAAAGGTATACATACAGAACAATATTTAAAAAAATATAAGAATAAAGACTTAGATAACTTTAGATAACGTAAACATAATGAAATCAACATTTCAAAAGTACTTAAAGTTATATATACAGAATAATATTCAAAAAAAGTTATGAACAAAATAAAAAAAGAAACGCAATGAAATGTACATTTTAAAAATGTTTTCATAAAATTTTACATATAGAACAATATTTTACTGCTTTATAAATTTACCTGCAGTTAAGGCTAGATTCTAATATTTTTCCTGAGTATGGTACCTAAAAAAACAATCTCCACGATGTAGTGAAACTTTGCAAAATTCGCACATATAGCAGGTCAAGCTTTTCTTCTTATTGGCGGCACATACACGACACTGTCTCTGAGGCTTTAGTTTTGTGCCCCCTGTAGTAATTTTTACTAATTTGTGTTTTTTTACATCTTTTGATAATCTCTCCGGAGGATCATTTCTATTGGGTGTAGCAGATGTACCTGGTACAGGATCATCTCTGTTTTCAGGAGTAACTTCAGTAATCCATTCTTTTGCGACATCATGTAAAAATATCTTATACTTTTTTTTTGATTGTGGATTTAATGTTTTAAAAACCCTGAAAGCATTAAATAGCGCGCAATTGATGAAAAACATTACAGCCCTTTTCGTCCATTTTTTGGTACGACGTACAATCGAGTAATACGATAAGTATTGGTCGGCGCGATCGACACCCTTCATATATTTGTTGTAGTCAACAACACATAATGGTTTCCAAATTCGCTCTTTTGTTACCCAGTCAATATTGTGGCTTTCTACAATATTAGCTGAATGTATACTTGATATCATTCGAACAGCTCTTTTCGATTGCCAACATTGTAATAAAATGTTTTGGCGGCGACGAAATATAGATTCTCCCCTTGCTAGTTTAGCATTTTTCAAACAAAGAGGAAGGCCTCTGTTCAAGCGAATAGTGCCAAGTTCGAAATCTATGTTGTAAAAGTAATTCACAAGTGGCAACACTATTATAATAATTGTCCATATATATGTGATGCCATAAGTGGGAATAGGGTTCCAGTAGATTTAAAATTGTTTCTTGTAATCGACTTCCTTCTCCACAGTACATACGAAAATTACAAATGTATCCAGTTCTAGCTTCACAAACCATTCTTATAAGTAATCCGTACTTTATAATTTTTGATGCATTATAAACTTTGAATGATAGGCGACCCCTCCATGGCATGATGCTTTCATCTAATGATTACTCTCTCTCGGGTTTGTAGACTTCCTGGAATTTAGGTAAGAAGTAAGATATAATCGGGCGAATCTTTTTAAGGCGATCTCTGCCATCTCTGTCATCATTATTAGAGAAATGCCACGCATACCATATCTGTCTAAATCTATCCCTGCTCATTACTTCAGCAAAAATTGGAGTTTGGATAGTTTTTCCTGTAGACCAATATTCGTCTCTTGTGTCCTTACGAACTCGTCCCATTAGGAGAAGTAGTCCGAGCATTTTCTTTAATTCCACCACAGTCACATCTTTCCACTTCACAGATTTTGCTCTGTCTCTAAATAAATCTGGGTTTTGTGCGCGATATCGATTAGTTTCTGTCACCATATATTCAAATAAATCATCTCCAATAAATAGCTTAACCACATCTACTACACTCTCCGAATTATTTGGCATTGCAAAAACTCCACTATGTCCTAAGAATTGTTCAATAATTGGCGCATTATCAGTTTCTGACCAATCAAACACTTCGTCATCACTGTCTTCAGAATCGCTGGATGGTATTGGCAAAACTCGATTTCTTCTAGGTCGAAATAATTCCTCGTCACTTTCACTGTCTAATTCAGGAAACTCCGCATCATTTGAAATCTCCGACAAATTATCTGCGTATACATCACTATCACTATCAGGATCCATTTTTATGAAATAATAAATTTATACCGTTTTAAAAAGTTTTTGAAAACGATAAAAATACGAGAAAATGTTCTAATATAGTTATATGAGAACTAGACATGAACAACGAGTGACCAGATGTAAGTTGGTTCGTATCTATTACTGCAATGCCTTTACATTCTAGAGTTGTCACTTTTATATTCTTGTCTGTCTCATGGGGTGGACAGACACACGTGCATCCTCGAATCAATATCGCTTTGTAAGTCAATGTTTATGTAAAATCCCTTTTTAAATCGATCTCGTCTAGACTAATAAAATTTAATAACTAGGGTTCTGTTATTGTAGACTAAACAATCTGATTCTCACATCTGCTCTTAGGTAACAACTTATGAAACGAAAAATTGAAAGGAAGTACAGAAAGAAATCAAAATAGAAATCAGAATAGCAAAAGAAGATTTTTATAAAAGAAAATGTGAAGAAATAGAGCAATTGCAGGCAAAACATGATATTTTTAATGTACATAAAAAAGTAAAAGAACTTGCAGGTACACAAAAACGTAAGCAGCCAAATACCCTGTATAATGTCAACGGAAACATAATAACAGAACTAGAAGAACAGTTGAAGACATGTAAAAACTATATTGAAGAACTCTTTGCAGATGATAGACAACAATCTGAGCTAAGTAACATACAAGGAGACAAAGGTCCAGAAATAACGGAAGAGGAAGTAATGTACCCACTAAAAAGAATAAAAAATGGTAAAGCCCCAGGTCCAGATGAAATACCAACGGAAATCCTTAAACTAATAGAAAAAGACTCGACTCACATTGTAGTTGAACTTTTCAATAGCATTTATACATCAGGAAAAATACCACAAGAATGGCTTTTATCCACCTTTGTTATTATACCAAAAAAGATAAATGCCAAATAATGTAGTGATTACCGTATAATGTAGTGTTACAATCAGTCTGATGAGCCATGTACTGAAAATATTCCTGAAAATTATACACTCTACACAGAAAACTGGAAATGGACATCAATAATACCCAGTTTGGATTCCGAAATGGACTTGGAACAAGAGAGGCGTTGTTTGCACTGAACGTTATGTCTCAAAGATGTCTTGACATAAATCAAGATGTATTCATGTGTTTCATTTGCCTCAAAGGCCTTTGATAAAGTGCGGCATGATCACCTAATCAGACTCCTGACAAAAAAGAATTTAGATAAACGAGACATCCGACTAATAGCAAATATGTACTACAATCAGAAAGCAGTAGTGAGACTAGAGAATAATACCACTAAAGAAATTGAAATAAAGCGAGGTGTGAGACAAGGGTGTATACTGTCACCAACCCTGTTTAATCTCTATTCCGAAGACGTAATGAATAGAACACTCTCTGAGCAATCCGTAGGTATTAAAATAAATGGTGTTAGATTAAACAATCTGAGATGTGCCGACGACACCGTTCTGATCGCAGGAACACTTGAAAAGCTACAGACATTGGTGAATAAGATAGCAGACTGCAGCGAAGAATATGGACTATCTTTGAACATAAAGAAAACAAAATTTATGGTAATATCGAAATCAACACAAAATGCCCAGAATTTATATTTACACAATGAAATTATCGATCGACTTAGCAAATACAAATATTTGGGCACTTTTATAAATGAAGACAACGATAGCTCGGCAGAAATCAAAATAAGAATAGAAAAAGCCAGATCCATATTCACTAAAATGAAGAGAGTGTTCTGCGGAAGAGATTTGAGCCTTGAAATGAAACTTCGTCTGATGAGATGTTACGTACTTTCTGTGCTGTTCTACGGAATGGAGTCATGGACGTTGAAAAAGATTGATACCAAAAAATTAGAGGCATTTGAACTGTGGATGTATCGCAGAATCCTGAGAATATCATGGACTGAGAGAGTCACAAATGTCGAGGTCTTGAGAAGAATGAATAAAGAAAAGGAAGTCATATTTACGATCAAAAAACGAATGCAATACTTGGGACACATTACAAGAGGCGAAAGATATGAACTGCTTCGAATAATTATGCAAGGGAAAATAGCAGG
Organism: Diabrotica undecimpunctata; assembly: GCF_040954645.1. Lineage (NCBI taxonomy): Eukaryota > Metazoa > Arthropoda > Insecta > Coleoptera > Chrysomelidae > Diabrotica > Diabrotica undecimpunctata. Next base: position 52,997,605 of record NC_092811.1, read on the forward strand.
AAAAAGGTCCGTAGGAAGAAGACGAAACTCCTGGCTAAAGAATCTACGCGACTGGTATAGCTGCAACAACGAATTGTTTCGGTCAGCGGTTTCGAAAATACGTATAGTCTTGATGATCGCCAACCTTCGGAACGAGGATGGCACTTGAAAAAGAAGAAGACTATATGACCTTTGTGTATAAAAAGTAAATAAAAAGAGACGACCAAATTGTTCATCAATTAGTTCCATCAAAAAAGCATTATAATAAATTTGTTGTAACTCGTCTAAGAACACGTTGTACTGCCATAGGAGTAATAAAGTATCATAATAAACGAAATGAAGCACAAACATAATATGAAAGAAATTTGAAAGACAAACAAATTTTATTATGAATACTTCGGATGTTATGTCTAACGCGTTCCTAATAATAATACACCAATATACTGTGTCCGTACATTATATAAAACATTATTTTTACTTTTGTGTCACTTAAAAGTGATGATTTAAAACGGGTACTAATACCTATCCCGCTTTTAAGCGGCAATGAGCGGAGCGGGTATTTGTACCTGCCCCGCTTATAAGTGGCAATCCGCCAAAGCGGGTACTAGTACCCGACCCGCTCATAATGTGTAATATGAATGGCTTTGCGTAGTCTGGGTGATATATTTTTAAATTTGACAGAAAAATGTTTTTGATTTCTTGGAATGCTAGTTCTCTTCTCTGATCCCATCTCCATTTTACACCTTTTTTTAGTAGTTCAAGTAATGGAATTTCTTTTATACTTAGATCTGGTATCATCCTTTTATAATAATTAATTATTCCAATAAATCCTCTTAAAGTTCTTAAATTGTGTGGTGTTTTATATTCCTGAATGACTTGTGTCCGTTCTGGATCCATTTCGATTCCCTTAGTAAGTTTATAACCTAGATATATTACTTCTTTTTGAAAAAATGTACATTTTTCTTGATTTATTTTTAGTCCAACTTCATCTAATCTGTTGATTATAATTTTTAGGTGTTTCTCATGATCTTCAGCCGTTTTAGAAAAAATTAATATATCATCAATGTAGTGAATTACAAAATGTTCATATTGATCCAAAATATCATGAAGACATCTACATAGAGCACTGCAAGATGATTGAAGTCCAAATGGTACTACTTTGAATTGATATACTACTCCATCTATCTGAAATCCTGTATACTGTCTACTTTTTCTTTCTAGAGGTATTAACAAAAAACTATGCTGTAAATCGATTTTAGTAAAAAATGACATTCCTGTAATTCTTCCTAGTATTCCATCTATACTCATTGGTGCTTCAAATTGCTTTTCAGTAATCTTGTTAATATTCCTTGCGTCCAAACATAACCTGATTTCACCTGATCTTTTACGTACTACTACTATAGGGTTTATAAAACGTGTATCTGCCTTCTCAATGATTCCATCTTCTAACATATTATTAATTGTTTTGTTTACTTCTTCTCTGTATTTATATGGTATTGGGTATGATTTTGTTTTAAAATCTTTTTCTTCTTTAACTTTTATACTATGGATATAATTTTGTGCAATTCTATTTTCTTTATTGACAAGTCCCTTGTGTTGCTGCAATATGGAAACGACTATTGATTTATATTCTTCAGGGCAATTTAAAACTTTTATCATATCTTCTTCTTTACAAATAAAATTATTCTTCATTATGTACTCATTATTCCTTGCTTCCAATTTTACGCACTCCACCTCGTAGGCATCCATCTGCTTAAAATTTCCATTCCTTAAATATTCACTACAATAATTATTCTTTACATTCTTTTGGGACATATCCCTATCATCAAAATACATTTCTTCTTCATAAACATCATTATTTTCTTTTAATAATATCCTATCAACTCTTATTCCTTCTTCCACCTCATCTTTCTGCATAAATTTAATTATTTGCCCTTCCAAAGTTACCATTTTTTCTTCAAAATCTATCTTTACTTTCTTCTTTTCCAATTCATCATTTCCCATTAATATATCAACACATAAATCCTTGACAATAAATCCTTGCATATTAATTTCTTTATTAAGAATATTAATTTTAAAATTGGCTAGTTTATCAATTTCACCCAACTTCTTATTATTTGCACCAACAATTTTAATTTTTGGAATCTTTATTATATCTGACAGTTTTAATGTATTAAAAATAAAATTCTCCGAGACTAAAGTACTTTCTGAACCAGTATCTATCATAATTTTAATCATTTTATTTTTGGCCAAAGTATTTATATAAATTAAATTACTAGATTCAATAATTTTATCTTCATCTAGAGAAATAAATTCAGAAGGTTTTTCATAATAGCAATGGCCTAACTTGTAATTCAGAAAGTTTACTGAACAAAATTTTGATTATTAGAATTGTCAGATTGTATCTGACCACTTGGATCTGATGTCCTATGTCTTTCCATACTATGACTTCTACTCACATTTTCTTGCCTTGTACTATTTCGTTCCCTGTCTTCGCAGCTTCTATTCCTTCGTACCCAATTTACCTGTCTGTTATAGTTAGGTCGCTCTGTATTTCTTCTATTGTTAAAATCTTGTCTATTATTATTAGTACTGTTATTAAAATGTTGTCTATTATAACTAGTATTGTTATTAAAATTCTGTCTATTTTGATTACTGTTATTATTATTAAAATTTTGTAAACTATCACCATATCTATTAATATTATATGATTGTCTATATTGTTGATTATCATTTTTATTATATTGAAAGTTATTATTGTTTTTTCTGTTGTTATTATTACTTGTCATATTGCCTCTTTGTATTCTTTGAATAAAATTAATAAAACTATCTATTGTTTGAATATTTTGTACAGTTACTGTTTGCACAACATCAGCATCAAAATGTCTAGATACATTTAAGACTGTTTCATCCTCTCTAAGTGGTGGTTCTAAATATTTTGCAACTGTTATCAGTTTTAATGCATAATCTACCATATTTGATTTTAAATTGTGATTATACTTTCCAAAATATAGAATTTCTCTAAACTTGGCTTGCTCTAGTTCACCCCAATAATAATTTAAAAATTTATTTTCAAATGTTTGAAAATTATCTAAATCATTTTCAATACTAGCAAACCAAATTGCTGCATTGTCATTTAATGTCATTCTAATATAATCTTTAATATCATTAATATTATTCACTAATCTTAATTTATGTTTTAAACTGTTTATGTATACTCTAGGATGCAAATTTTTTATATTACCAGAGAATTTAATCCCAGTCTCATTTGTTAAATTAAAGTAAGGTCTCCCTATGTCTCTCATTTGTGAAATATCATCTATTCTCTGTTCCACATTTCTTATTTGATTACTATTTATTTGGATATTTTGTTGTATATCGTCTAATTTTTCTTCTGTGTTTCTCCTGTCTTCGTTAATTTTTACTTCTAAGTTACATTTCTGCAACTCTATTTTCTGTTCTATATCTATCTTATTATCTTGAATAATCCTCTTTACTTCTGTCCTCTCATTGTCCATCCTTTTCTTGTAGTCATTCCGTATACTTTTTATTTCATTTGCTACTTTTTTCTCTGCAGTTTCAAGTTTTTTATCCATTTGTTTTTCTATTTGTTTTACAATTTTATTATTATTATGTTCTATTTTCTTTTCTAATTTTCTATAATTCTCTTCTAATTTCTGTTCCATTTTTTTCATGTCTTCTTTGACTTCTTTTGAATTCTCTTCCAATTTTTTTATGTCTTCTTTGATTTCTTTTGAATTCTCTTCCATTTTTTTTGTATTCTCTTCCATTTTCTGTTCCATTTTTCTCATGTCTTCTTTGATTTCTTTTGAATTCTTTTCCATTGTCTTGTTTATCTGCATCATTAATGACATCAAAGCTGCCATATTGACATTTTCCTCTCTTTCTGGATTCATTTCTGCAGTATCTTGTGGAACTTGAACTAAAATCTCCTCTTGTACAGGTTGTGTTTCTACTTCAACATCTTCTTCATTCTTTTTGCTTCTTGTACCTTTCTTTCTTTGAGACATTTTCAGACTTTACTTGTTCAAATATAATTAAAAATAAAATCTATAATTTTTTCTTTCTACTGATAATTAATTTAATTATATGAGAGCACTTATCTTCCCAAACTAATTCTTTTAAATAGAGAGCCCCGCGGTGGGCGCCAAATTGTTATGATGTATTGTTTGTGAATGATGAGCAATGAGTATTTTTTAATAATATAGGGTTTTTATCGCGGTTCTCAAAGAATTAGTTTGTAAGTACTTTTTTAAATTATCTTTATTGTATCTATTATGAAACACACATATATATCTAACCTAGCCAATGTAAATTTAAAATAAACTATCTTATAGACATCTATATAGACAATGTAAAATTTAAACAAACTATCTTCAAAATTGAAATTGTTATGACACTAACTAAATTATATTAACTAAATTATAAAAAATAATAAAGGAGAGAGAATGTAGCTCTCCCATTCTTTCTCCTGTTGCCGACCAGAATGTAGCTTCGACTATTTTTTAAATAATTTTAAACTATTTGTCATTGTTTAGTGTAGTGTTATGTACAATTTTATGTTTATGACATTCTGCGATTGTTGTATAGCCCAAAATTGACGAAATGCCCCTGAAGATGCTCTAGGGAGCGAAAGTACTTGGGCCAGATTTAATTAATAAAACTGTGCTCGATATCTGCCTTTTATCAAAGTTCATTTATTCGAGCATTCAACCTTATATAAATTTTCCGTAAAAGCTGAAAGCTACCAAATTATTAGTAGTTAATATGTTATTTATACAGTTGTCGTTGACAATTAAACGTTCTCCGTTTTAGAGTAATGCTCCAATCCCACAAGTTTAAATGCTGTGTATTCTGTTACTACGAGTAGATTCAGAGCCAATAATTTGCACTCACTTCGTCGATGTATATAAAACCAACGGACATGAGTACTAGATGGTGTTCTTAACTTACCCGATGCATTCGTTTTGTTTTTATTACCGGAAAAACAGTTAAACGCATGTTTAATACAGATACAATTGTTAAAAAATATGCGTTTTTCATAATACAATAATTAATAGAGAAGGTATGGAACACAAAATACATGATGTTTAATTTACAAATGAGCTGTGCGAGCCAAAATTGTACGAGAACAATTTAAAACATATTTTGTACAATTAACAGTAAATTAATGTTAATATGTTGTAATTAATTAACTTAAAATTAAATAAAATCATAATTTATATAGGTTTAATTTTTTATATAAATAAAATAATTCTGTAACGTTCTAACGTCAATAAATGAAAAAGAAAACACTACATTCTTGTTTAGAACAATTTTGAAACAATTTTTTTTCTGTAACAATTAAGTGTACTTACTGGAGAAACTACATTCTATAGCAATTTCGGACCACAGTTTCTTTAATATAATGTTATTGTGGTGACTTTTATTACTCTTATTCCAAATTGTTTCCGGCATAAATACCAAACCTATTAACTTTTCTTTGTCGACTTTGCGTTTCGATCGTAGAGTACCAGGGTCGAGGGTCGAAAAATACTAAGCTCGAATACTATGTTCCGATAACTGGCTGGAGGTTTTGCGCTGCGCTTGAATGTGAACGCTCACATTTAAAATAATTTGTTTGTTTGCATGTTTAGTATGTATAATATAATAAGGATTTAAAAAGTATAAATAATGGCCTTAGTTTTTTGTTTGTGTTTTGTAGTTGTGTAATTTTATATGTTTATTTTAAATATTTGAATCATTTAAAAAATTCTCAAAAATGCTCAAAAACAATATCACAGGATGACATGATTTTTGGTGTTTTGGATTTGATAAGTGTCCTTAGCTAATGCGGGTACCTTGATTTATTATTATATGGGTATCTTATTGATATTATTATACGGATACCTTATTGGTATTTTGTAAATTTTATTAAAATCATTTCTTTAAAATACTTGATACATTGATAGCAAATATTTTAATATACAATTTTGTTTATTTCATTTCAATGGCAACACTGTCGATGCCGTCAAGTTGACGGCATCGGCAGTTGTTTACGAAATAGTTAGGTAGCGTCAGTTGTTTGTAGCATCTAGTTGTGCTTGGTTTTCTGAATTCTGAGTATTAAATGTAAAATACATTTTGTTACGTGTGTGGTGATTTAACGATAGTAAAGCATTAACGAAACTTAACAGAATTTATCAAGAAAGCTTATCACGCTTACTTCGGTGTAAAGCTTGGTGATCAGGACAAATCTTGGGCTCTACACAAAGTGTTCTTTCAGTGTGTTGAACTACTGAGAACATGGACAAAAGATACACGCACCTCTTTACCTTCGGCATTCCTATGGTATGGAGGGAACCAAAAAACCATAGAGGCGACTGTTACTTTTGCTTATATTAAAAATAAGCATACAATTCAGTATTCCCATTTACCGTCTTATAAACGACTTGCAGCTCATGGACCAGGAATCCCCATTTCTCCACATTTTCTTCACACAATCTTCAGCGATCATCAGATGAAATTTATACCAACCTCAACAGTTTATCTAAGCGTAACTAAATGACTTTGGGCCTTTCGAAGGATGCAATACAAATCTTAGGATCACGACTAAAAGATAAAAATCTTTTAGCAATCAAGGTTTTAGCAGCATTATAATCTACTACCGCTAGTGGTTTCTGTCGCTGACATACTTCTACCATATCATCGGTGTGTACTGTACTAAGTATCAGGACATCTCGTTTGTCCTTCCACTTGAATACTGTAATACCATCATCACTCTCCATTCCAAAAATTTGACCTTTCGCGAGAGTCTTTTTGATGACGTTTTTAGGGTTACATTTACGGTTGCTTCGTAAAGTACCAACGAGATGTGTAGCCTGATTTGATAACTTCCTGGCTAAATTCACACTTGTGTACCAATTATCAGTGAATAAAGTCCTTCCAGAGTTAAGAAGAGTTTCCATAAGCTCTAATACTGTTCTGTCCGCAATTGATTGTCCATCTTGCTTAGTTACTTCTTTTCCACAATATATTTTCATATTATGTGTAACCACCATTGACACATAGTTTGAATATTTTGATTCCGAACTTATGGCGTTTAACCTTGATATATTGACGGAACTTTAGTCTTCCTTTGAAAGGTATCATCGTTTCATCAATGCATACCGTTTTGGAGGGAATAAAATATTGCTGATATTTTGTTACAAGCTTGTCAATAAGACTTTGAATCTTATGTAAACGATCTTCTGGAGGACACACTTCATTATTGGCAAAATGCCACATTCGAAGTATTACCTCAAATCTGTTTCTGGTCATTACTTTACATGCCGGACTGTTATACAGTTCAGATCGACTCCAATAATGTGATAAAGGTTTTTTATCTAAACCCATCCATAAAAGTATACCCAAAAAGACGTGCATTTCAACAGCGTTAGTATCTCTCCAGTCATTCAGACGGGACTGCTTAGTTAGTGACTCATCTGTAATCTTTTGTATAATAACTTACTCAGCGTAGCGGTTTGTTTCATGAACCATGAGGTCGATGAGATCATCGTTGACAAATAACTATATATATATATATATATATATATATATATATATATATATATATATATATATATATATATATATATATATATATATATATAAATCTAAAAAATTTTATCAAAGACAAAATTTTTTAGATTTCTGCCAGAACACTTTCTCCATGTTATGTTGTGTTCGTCTAGAAATAATTCCTCGTCTATCTGTGATAGCTGTTGTGAGTGTGGAGTAGAAGTATCAGAGGAACTCGATTCTTCAGAATTGTAAAATATTACTGGGCTCTGGCAACCTAAAAGAATGTTATTTGTAATACAATTCAATAATCAAGATAATATACCAATTTACCTATATTTTCGACTTCAGATTCAAAAGCACTGGTGTACTTCTTACGAATTTTCGTTAAATTTGTTTGGTCAATTTTGTTTCCTAAAACAAAATATTTATAATAAAATCTACTTATAATTGTTATTATTATTTCTAGCCGTTACCTTTTCTTTTTTGTTTAGAAGTCGACGGACGAGCTTCATCTTCTGACGTTTCTGATATATCCGGGGAATAATTTTTATCCGCCAACGAGTCGTCAGAATCGTCAATTTCATCGCTCATGCCGCTCTCAATGCTCATATCCAGCTCAATTTCGTCAGTATCTGCTGCCCATATTTCTAGCTGTTTTTGTTGCTTTTCACATTTTTTCCAAGACATTTTATTGTCCTGATACACTAACAATATACCAACTAATATAACTAATACACTAACAGCATAAAAAAATACGATCAAATTATGATAACCTCGTAAACAATAAAACTACGAAATACAACTAAACGTAACCATAACTCAAAACGTACTGACTTGCATAAACCTGTCTTACCGTGCGAAGTTTAGTACGCTTCCCCACTCCAAAATGTGTGCGTCACATAAGCGCACACGGCGTACAAACCATTTTGTTCTAGTCTACGCCGCGTGCGTCATTTTATCACACAATTTTTTTTGTCTAAAATGACACTAAATTTGGAAAAATAAATTAAACTGACCTCCCATACGTTTCTTAATTATAAAAAATGTGGATTTTCATTATAAAAAATTTTGGCGTAAACGTAACCTGTAATAATTTTGCTTGGCAGTCAAAGGGTTAAGGTTGGGATTTCGTTCCGAAAAAAGAAAGCATGGAATTTCCTCCGAATATCATATTTGGTATGATCTTCAAGCTGAATGCGTTTTCTACCTCTGGTTTCAACAGGTCCATCATTCAATTTGCCTTCACTTTGTTTAAAATTGTTTACAATTATGTATACACTTCTCGTCGAAACTTTAGTCAAATCACTACACAGGGTAACTACATCGTTGACCGACTTACTTTTTTTATTCCTTTCACGGTATCCACAATACACATTGAATATAATAGTTTTTTCTCCCATCGAAAAATTTGGACGTCGTTTACTTTTACTGCTTTCACTTTCGGTGCTACACGGTGGGGCCACGATGAGTAGAATACTATTTTGCTGACGTCACGTTGCGTAGCAACGATGAATAGAATCGACGGTTGCTGGGCAACGTGACTGTTTACTTCGATAGCAAAACAACTGAATACCTGAGTAGCCGACTTTCACCGACTATCGCGGTTTTAGGGAGGTGTAACTATTACCTTCTAAACTAAAATTATTATTTATTGTAATTAATTCAAATTTAGAAAACAATAATAAAAAGTAATGGGTTGTACAGCAATGTAGTATATCTTTTCTAAGTAAAAATATTAAGAGAATAAAAGTTTTGATTCTAAAAGTATGTCGAGTGGGAGATAAAAAAAATTGAACGTATTAAACGAGCACTGAAAGATGTATGTGGCATCCTTCATCATTTTTAGTGGCGAATTTTGATTTCTCTTCCCAAAAAACTCCAGCTTACCAAATTTCGTGTTGTTATCCCATGCCTATCACGAAATATTTAAAAATAAAAGTTTAACTTTGACCCCCTTTATTTTGGTTATTATCAACTTTCGTACTAAAGTAAGTTAGTTTAAATCGGCTTTTTTTAATCTCAGAAACCTAAGATTAAGTTATGGCCATTCGTTACCAAACACCATGTATATTATATTAATATATATATATATATATATATATATATATATATATATATATATATATATATATATATATATATATGTAATAACCCAAATGTCAACAATAATTATATTAAAATTAACATAATTATAAATAGGTACATATTTATTTAATACAAGTAGCTTTGTCGTAACTTCTTATGATATTTTTCGTACGCCATTGGAAGACCTACATAGCAATGAACCATCACTATTACTTTCAAGAATTTACTGCCTAGATTTCTGGATTATGACTATAACGGCTAACATATTATCGCTAACCATCGATTTTGTTTCGCCTTTTTCTAATTTACCCGATAAATCAGGCATTTGTTTTCTGTTAGTTCTAATGGTACCGCACGTATCCTGGTATAATTTCCGTTTTGGAGCCTGTATATAAGATAAAATTTAAAAGGTATCTTGTCTCACAGTCGCACAAAAGAAATAGTTTAATTCCAAAACGATGACGTTTTGTTCTTATAAACTGCTTGAAAAGCAGACGTCCTTTAAAAAGCACTAAACTCTCATCAATTACTAAGTTCTGGAATGGCGAAAATCTCTAAGCAAATGTATTTTTGATTTTTTTGAAAATTCCTCGTAACTTACGGAAAGAGTCGCCTTTAATTTGTTGGTCATTATCTGCAAAATGTAACATGCGTAATATAATTTGAAAGCGGTTTCTGGACATAACTTTTCCAAATATTGGAGTGTACAATAATTCATCTGTCGACCAATTTTCGACAAGTTTGTTTATTCGATGGCGAGCAGCAAGGAAAAGAACAGCAATAAAATTAAAGAAATCTTTAGTCACTGCTGTCCAAGTTATTTTTTTATTCAAACGTGTCTGTTCTAAAGCATATTTATTAGTCTGCGTTATTTATAATCATGTTCACTATCTCATCATTCATAAATAAAAGAAAAGAATCCAATTCACTCAATGGAACTTCATTGTTTTCTAAACAAGCACCAGCAGTTGTATCGCCAAATTTATGTATTTGAGGAATAAACTTGCCTTTTGTCCAGTTCAAGCTAAAGTTTCCAGGTAAAGCATTCCTTACCACTTGTGCTTCTTTCTGTTCATCTATAACATTGGCCGCCATTTCATTTATCTCATCCTCACTGTCGCTGTGGTTTTAGGCGCACAACATATAATCAATCTCATCTTCGCTACTAGCTTCACTGTCAGAAGGTTGAAATTCACTTCCACTGTCAATGTAGGGTTCTTCATCCGAATCTAGACACTCTAGTATTTTATCGATATCGTCCTCCGCAAGGCCACACATACTAACTTTAGCATTAACACGTTTTTTCTTCCGCGACGTATTCGAACTACACGCCATTTTATTTACTTTACTTACAACTTGCACTGTTCAATATAAACGACCGGCGTTGCCGTTATCCATTTGAAACTGAAGCAATATGGCTAATATGAGTAAAAACTCGTGTTGCCTCGGGCTCCATTGATATTCTTTGCTGATGCCATATATTTGCGGCGGTGGTTCTGATAGCATGTTTATATGTACGAATTACTAGCGGCACTGGGCGTACAGACTTGTTTAGACTGCCGTATAAATGTGACGGTGGGTTTAAAATGTGACCAAAAAATAAAAAGTGTCGCCAGTATATTGTCCTAGAATTTAAAACAATATATATATATATATATATATATATATATATATATATATATATATATATATATATATATATATATATCGTTATGAAAAATGACAGATTATAATGGTAGTACGTTTACGTCCGATATATATCCATCCCTTTCAGGTCTGATTTCTCATTTTTTAAAATCAAGATTTTTCACTACTGTAGATGTTTTATTACTGTATATGGTACTCAACAAAAATAATTAAAAAAATCCCCCTCGCCCCCCTTAGCGGGGAGTGTCACTGCACGATCGTGACGTTCAGGCTTAAATTATTTTAATGCATGATCGTGACGGTTTTAGACGTTCAGTGTAAAATAATACACACAAGGAAATATTTTTCGTAGAAACATGTTTTTATTGATTATTAATAGTGGTAGGAACTAAAACATTAATGTATCTTAAATCTAAAAATCGGAAACCGTAAAAAAATAAAAAAAAAAACGTAAAATACAAAAGTGCTAAAAAATTATTTCTACTTTTTATGATAAGCGGAAAACAGTTTTGTTTCCTAGACAAACAAAGAAAAACCCCACATTTGGTACATAAAATCTTTGATCTACTTTTACAACCTTCCATCCTGCATGCTCTTGGGCTGTCTATTTCATCGAATGACGGAAGATGGTCATATCCATCATACCTTTTGGCCGCGGAAGGTTGATTAGCTCGACGGAATTTAGATGTATTAGTGTATATACTATCATCTTCATCATATTGTGTCTATTCTTCTTTTACGTTCTGGTGTGTTGATTTGTCCTCGACGCATCAAGGAATTTGGATATCGGTTAAAATACTTGGGAATTCCAAGGTTGGCCAAATCCAAATTTCTAATTGATTCGATGCAGGGAAATTCCACTTTCGCTACGTAAAACAAAGGATTTGTTTTACATAAAAGCAGGTAGATTTTCTCTCATCGGTCAGTCGAGCTTGCCTCTTCTACTGTAGACCTAGTCGGTGCTATTATTGTCCCAACTAAGTTATTGTTTTATTTCTGATTTCCTATATACCATTTTTTTTTTATTTTAGCATTATTGTATATTCAGACCTTTTCAGGTTAGAATATTTGTTCATGTACTGATTGTTTGATATTTTGATTGTTTATTTTTCTTGTATTTTGTGTCTAAGTTGTTCTTCCGTAAGTTAAGAACACTTAGAAATATTTATCTTGATTTTCCTATTTTATATTTTGATTTGTACTTTGTCTAAGTAGTTCTTTCCGGTAAGTCAAAGAACTCTTAGAAATATTTCTCTGAATATTTGACTTGTTATTTTAATTGTGCGTCTAAGCCGTTCTTTTCCGGTAAGTCAAAAGAACACTTAGAAATGTTTTCATAATCATTGTTGCATTATTATTTCCGATATTTTATTTAAGATATTTTCTTCCTTAAGTAAGAAAATACTTAATACATTTGTCTCTTTCATTTTCTATTTTATGCTAAGTTGTTTCTTCCGTAAGTCAAGAAACACTTAGCAATATTTCCACATCTTTTCTATATTTGATTTTTCTTATTTTCTATTATAAGTCGTTTCTTCCGTAAGTCAAGAAACACTTATAAATATTTGTGCATTTATTTTACTATATTTGATTCTCTTGTTTATTTTCTGTTGTAAGTTGTTTCTTCCGTAAGTCAAGAAACACTTAGACATATTTCTATAATCAGTTTCATTTTTGCATTTCTCGTTTTATATTTTGAGTATTTTATTTTCCACTCTAAGTCGTTTCTTCCGTAAGTCAAGAAACACTTAGAAATATTTCCATATTTTACTCTCACATTTACATATTTCATTTATCTATATTTCTGTCCTAAGTTGTTTCTTCCGTAAGTCAAGGAACACTTAGAAACATTTTTCTTTGCATTATATTTTTTATACCATTTTATTTTTCTTGTTTACTAAGTTATTCCTTCCGTAAGTCAAGGAATACTTAGACTATTTTACCTGTTCTGTTTTCTATTTTTGATCTGTTATTTTGTAACTGCTCCTTGGAACTATTACCTATAACAGATACTTGTCACGGTAACCGTTATTTTATACCAGTAGAAGTATTAAACCATTTTATCAGTGACAAGCAAAGATGGTCAACACCCGGTCTAATTCCGAGGACAGGAAGAAGTCCGCAGAGCCGGCGATGGGTCCTACAGGCCCAAATTCCCCCTCTCGGCAACAGATTAGACCATCTGCCACTTCCATTCGAAATTCCAGTAAATCCATTATTTTACATTTGAGTATTCCCATTGATGTTGAATCTAATACGTACAATCGCCAAGCATTTGTCATCGACAGGTCAAAAAAATGAAGAATGACTTTTAGAGTCCCTTTTTTCGTTTTCATGAAGGTTCTGTAATATTCTATGGACTGATCAAGAATATCCACTCCTTCCATATTCTTATTGTAATTTGCAATGACCTTTGGACAAGTGACGTCAGTAAATGCTATCAGATTTTTATTCCATCGCTTTATGAGATAAGAGTCATCTCCAGATGTACAAGTAGAGGCTAGTAGGACGGATTTATTATCCATCCATTTTACACAGAATACATCTGTTGATTCATGGTTACTGTCATTTAAATTAGTAAATGTTTCCATTACAGGGGTATGTTCCTGTATATCTTCTGATGGATTCTTAATTTTTGCGCATACATCTTCAGCAGCTTGAATTTTACAAAATTTCCAAAAGCGATACATTTCGTCATCACTCTCGTTATCTTCATCGTTCGAATTAAATTTCTTATTAAACTCAATTATTTTGACTTGGTCCAAAAACTGTTCTACAACTTTTAAGCTCGATTGATACTCCTCGGGTGTCAATATTTCACTTCCACCGAAGATTTCCTTACGCTTCGAAGAAATGCATTTTGAGTAGTCAACAGCACCAGGATTGATCGGAAATAATCCGCATGCTCTAAAGCTATTCGTAATGGTCTCAGGCTTACAGGCTTGATCGAATGCTTCTTTAAATATGCTACAGAAATTATGGCGTGTAATTGGGGTACTTGTTAGTTGCTTGTGCCTTCGTGACACTTCCTTCCACTCCACTTTCAAAGGTCGAAAAATGCCAACATCACAGGGCTGTAAGAATAGTGTTGTATTGGAATGTAGACAATACAGAACTATTTTGTACTTCACACAAAATTCATATAGCTCCATGTTATAATGTGACTTATGACCGTCTAGAAATAAAATGACGGGAAACTGAATATTCTTTTCTACCAACCAAGGAAAAAATACGTTCGCAACGTATTCGAAGAACGTTGCAGAGGTCATCCATCCCGTATCAGATTGTCCAATACCCCATCCTGAAGGAACAGAAAGGGCCAGTTCTTTGGGTATCTACATCACCGGCTGCAGAATAGTTACATAGGACTGTTATAGACTCCTTTTCGGCTCCAGAAGCAATCTCGTAGAGGTTTCTGAATTTACTGGTCGGACCTAGGACTAACCCTGATTTCATGCAGGTTTTCGTACCTGTTTCATCGGCATTGAAAACGCGAGTTGGATCGCCTATCATGTTGTAACACTGCGTATTACAATGATATATACAAGGCCAGAATCGCTCGTTGTCGAAGAGTGTTGGGCGGGGTTTTCATAAACATATAGAAATTATATCGTATTTTAAATCCAAGATCAAAATTAGATAATATGAAATTATAATTTATTATTGGACGCCACCCCTGGTTTATCCTCGAAGGGGAAGAGCAAAAAAAATTAAGATTTATTGAAAGTTTTCAAGAAAACTATTCTTTATTATTTCTTAGTATTGAACAAAAAGAAAACATTAAAAGTTACGTCATCCTAAAGGGATACCAAATTATTATTTTATGTTTACATTATCATAAACAAAAAAACTTTGTATCGTATTAAATTAAGAATTAGTTATAAAGAAAATGAATGTATATATATATATATATATATATATATATATATATATATATATATATATATATATATATATATATATATATATATATATATATATATATATATATATATATATATATATATATATATATATATTAACCCCAAATTTCGAAATTTGTTTACATTGAAAATAATATAGTTATTTATCAATTAGGAATATTGAAGAAAATAAACCTTTAAATAAAATTAGAACACTTCACTATAATTCATAATCATTTCCGTTGTCTTGAAAGTAGGTATAATAAAAATTGGTACAACCTTAATCTGCTCTGTTTCTTTTCTTATTTAATCAGTCACCAAATAAACCATTGATTCAGCTACATCTTATATCAATCCACCACCATCCCAGATAAAAGGGGTTACGTATTCCATAAAAAGATACCGCTACTGGGCCATGATCTGGAATAACTCCATACCAATATTATCTTGCGACAATGTATCAGAAAAATATCAGCATTATAGCCTCTCCAATAAGGGCGTAAAAAAATAAATATCTATCTGAAATATGGACAAGAAAAGGATTTCTCAGCTTACCTCTAAAAGAGACCCACTTTGGAAACACGTCTTAACGGTTGGACGTTCTTAACAGGAAAGAGCGAGACGCTATTCTTGCGCTCTCTGGAAATTGGGCGTGAGTGGCAAGTTGATGAATATGCTCATCTATCGGATATATTTGGGAATTACAGAAGAATCCTTGAGTCGGCTACAGGTAGGTACTTGACAGATAGATGGGGTTATTAGTTTTATTTAAAAAAAATATAATCGATATTTATAATGATTTTCTTTTAAATCTTTTGAAACGGTTACAATGTCTAATAAATTATCGTTTTCCAAAAATTCGTTGAGTTCTGCAAACCATTCGCGAATGCTTTCTTCTGTAACTGAAGCTCGCGATTTTGATATTATTTCTGTATTTCTTTTGGCAATGTTTTGGTGTCTCTGCAAGAACAGTTGTAGCCATTTTTACCAGGTCTGTCATTGATAAACTTGTTTGGTCTTCCAGCACCTCTGAGAATGTTTTGTACAGCATCCATGACATTGCTTGGATGCATTGGGAACCCCAATTTTGCCTTTGCCAAAATCCAACTTTCCAACCTCTCTTCTTCAAAAGGAGTTAAAACTGATGATGGACCCATTTTTCTTTCAAACGGTACTTTCCTTGTAATTTTATTGTGGATAGTAGATTTAGGAATACCATATTTAGAGGATGCTTTGTTCAAACTTAGACGGCCGCTTGTAATTTCGTCGATAGCTTTAATCAAATCTTCATGTGTATACTTGAAACGCAAATAATTTTTCTCCATCTAGAAAGAAGAAAATATAATGGATATATACTCAGTGACATTAGAAGTGTTACACACAGAAGGAATAATTTCTTGAACTTAATTTTTTGGCAACATGGTAGATTTACATCAAGAATGAAACGATAACGTTGTCAAGAATTTTTATTAACAAGTAATAAAAAAAAAATTAATATTGTGTTTGGCGACCCCGTAGCTGAATATACTCCTGTATACGTCTAGGCATTGATAAAATAAGATGATCGATGCCTGCTTGTGGCACCTCGTTCCAAGCAACTTGAACTTCATGTATTAACTGTGCAAGAGTCTGTGGAGGATGGTGCAAAGTGGACAGTCTCCTTCCCATCACATCCCATACATGTTCGATAGGATTTAAATCCGGAGCACAGGGTGACCACGGCAAAACATTAACGCCAGCTTCTTGGAGAAATTCCATAGTTTAAAGAGCAATATGGGGACGCGCGTTGTCTTGCTGAAAAAGGACGTCTCCACGGCCGTCGAGATAAGGCAGTAAAGTGGTTTGTAAGATGTCATCAACATAACGCGCAGCTGTCATATTGCCTTGAATAAACACAAATGGTGATCGGCTACCATACGCAATAGCCCCCCAAACCATTACTCCAACTGTCCTATGTACATGTCTCTCAACAGCAAACCCGATATCTCGTCGCTCTCCACGGCGGCGTCTTACCATCCTACGACCATCATGCATACCTAAACAGAATCTTGATTCATCGCTGAATGCTACATTACGCCATTCTGTCACCTAATGCTGCCGTTCTCTGCACCAATTCAAACGTTGATGACAGTGATTCGCAGTCAAAGGAAGCACTAGTCGTGGGCAGAATGAAACCAGTCCAAAGGCTCGAATGCGACGATATAGTGTACGCATACTAACAGGTCTACCTACTACTCCAAACCATTGGTCAGCAATTTGACGCGTAGTAGCAAAACGGTCTCGCAGAGCAAGTAGTCTAAAGCGCCTATCTTGACGCTCTGTGGTACGCCTCGGTTGACCAGTAAGTCTTCTTCGTGTTCCTCTACCTTCGTTTGTACACACACAACAGACACGCATAACCGTCATTGCCGTACAATAAACGCGACTGCCTATTTCGCGATACGACAAACCCATATCTCTATACGCAATAATTGTCAACCCATTTTGTTAAAACAATATCACTACTTTTTGTTTTGGTGGAAACGGCAAAACCTCTTGTTTTTTTTTTAAGTTTTTCTTTAGAAGGTAGTGGACAGGTCTTTGAGATTCTATTTTCGCGAACAGTGCCAGCATCAGTGTAACCCCAAGATTTCAAATACGTCAGTAAAGGAAAGCCAGTAAAGAGGTTATCAAAATACAGTGAAAAAGACAATTGTTGAACATCAGGTGTAAAGTCATCAATCATACATACCAGTGGTGCAGCGCATTTACCAAATCGTTCTTCATACTTCGGGTGTGATTTGCAGTTTTTACCCTGATATAATTCGAAGTTAACAAGGTAACCAGATGGCGTGCATAAAGACCAAACCTTATATCCGAAACGAAGCGGTTTTCCTTTAATAAATTGTTTGCAGCCATGTCTGCCAAAGTAAGCAATCATACTTTCGTCACATGATAGATGCTGTTCAGGGTGAAAAAGTTTTATCATATTTGCTTCTAAATGATCTGTAATGGGTCGAAGATTCCACATCTTATCCATTTCAGTGCCTTTTATTAGGCTATTTTCAAAATGAAGAAACTGCAATATTTGTTGAAATCTGTTTCTGCGCATGGAGTAATTATAACCAGTCACAAGTAAAATTCCAATAAAAACTTAATTCATCAACAATAATATTAGGGTTGGGTTTGCAAAAAACAGCATATTTCCCAGATTTATTACAAATATGTTGAAGCAAATCCTTATCAAAAATTTCTCAAACTTCTCGTGCGCCTTTATTCCACAGCAGTCTTCGTAATTTGCATGCGGAAAAATCGGAATCATTGCAAAACAATTGTCTTCACTCCAAACAAATTTAGTATTCTTATCAGAGGGTGAAATTCGGATTGTCGACTTGAATGAAGTAACTTTTCGTAAACAAGTAACAGTTTTATTAGAAGATTGTACGGAAGTTGATGGATCACTGTCGGAAATGTCCAAGATATCTGTTACAATATTAGCACTAGAAGTTTCCAAAACGTCGTTCAAAATTTCATCTTGATCAAATTCCTCAAACCCACACTCCGACTCTTCTGAATCTGATTTCAACGTAATTTAATCAATTGAATCAATTCGTTTGCCAGACCCGAATACTATCTCACAACAGGCTTTTAACTGTCCAGCGCAAAGATTATCCGGCGTAGCTTCTTCTTTATCTGGACCATCATCCTCACCACTTACAGTACCATCTTCTGTCTCTGGAGGTTCTATATATATGACTTTAGGTTCGTCATCATCGGACGTTATTTCATCCAAATAATCTAATATCTCTTTTAGCGATATCTTTCTACAAACATAAAAATAAAAAATTTGTACTCTGTAAACAATAATAATTAACAATAATATTTTCTAGTAAATTTAAAACGAATGTAAAACTACCCCATTTCCACCATTTTGAGTGTTATATAGGCCTAACAAAATATTTTACAGTAATTTATAATAAAAAGCCCACTATAGGCCAGCGGTGTCATATGCAACACCGAACAAAAAACTACTGAAAACTCATAAAAATAAAAGATACGACAATATCACTGGTTACCGAGTATTATATAACTCTTATTATAACAATTTATGTAGAAACATCAGAGCAAAATCAAAATTAAAGGACAAAATAAAGCTACTTACTTTTTGATGTAATTGGAATCTTGCATTTTCGACATTTTTATTTCACTCACTAAAATTTCGACGTTATTCACTATTAAACGAGTGACGATACTGAACTGGCGTAAATCATGTGATTAGTGGGAACATCGAGAAGCGTTACAATGTTGCCACTTTCAATTTTTAATTTTAAGAAACCCGGAAAAAAATTATTTCGGTATAATAAGTGTAACCTGTTGCCATACGGCATCTCTGGGACAAATCGGATTAATATATCTCTGGAATGATTTGTCTGAGATAGGACACTTTACCTCCACAACAGCATCTTCAGTCACTCCATCAGGAGATGCCCAATAACACCATATTCACTTAAAATTGTCAAACCACAGGTTTTTATATTTGCATTTTTTTTCGGACTTGCATAATAACTGCCTTTTCTAGTTTTTCCCTCTCTTTGTAGCAAATATATCACAATCATTAATTGATGAACAGATAATTTTCTTACTTCAGGAAGATCTCCATGTTGGACATTTAAAGGACATGAATAGTTTCCTATTCTTGTATTTTCTAGCACCTCTTCAAAAAATCTTGCAGTGTTAGGACTGGTTGTGGAGTTTTTCTTGATTTTTTTTCCTATATGAATAGCTTCAATATATTTTTCATCAGCTCCTACTTGTGCTAATGGGACTTTCTTCCAGTAACATACCACTTCTGTAGGGGCAGGCTACTCAGATCGTCGGTGGAGCCACGTTAAAAATGTAATGGCATGTTTGCATACTCCAGAAGAAGCTACACAACTGATGCAGGACACTTCCAATATTTCCTCAAGTTCTTCATTGGCAACAGCATTTACAAAATAAGGCTTGTCTCTAATTTTATATTCGGTACATATTCTTGCCTTCACTATGCACTTATTTTCTGTCCTCTTTACTGGGAAATATCCAATGGCTGAGTCCTCATAACTTTCTCTAGCAGAGCCAAAACAAATATTTTATTTATTATAAATCATTAAGCAGTATTATTATGAAGATCATAAAGAATGATCTTATTTTTGCAGTTACATTTTACAATAAAAACTTTTTTCATATTAAGATATATTCTCTACTCATAGGTTTGATAACGATTTTTTTATATTTGGAACCAATAAAACTTCAAACACAATGTTTGTAGAATAATTAAACGTTACATTTGGATTGCTCAAAATTTGTTTTACTAAAAAATGTTCGCTTTCAAGATATAAAAATGACTTGAATACTAACTATATTTCAATGACAATAAAAGCCAATTAAAGGTATAACGATCGATTTGAAACAGATAATTATTATTTAGAAGTAATACTCACTGGCTTGTTTTGGTTCCACTACTCTGTGGTTGATTTACTTCTTTACAAGATGCCAAGAAAGCAGACACCATTGTAACATCTACAGTAGGTAGATTATGTGAATCAGTTTTCTGAAAACCTTCTTTCATTTTATTTATTTATTTGTACCACCCAAAATATGTGCTTAGAAACAGTCTATCCACTTTAAACTACACAAATTGACTATAAAACTCAAGTTTAACGCTGATAAACCAAGAAGAAAACAAAATAAAATGACCTGATATATGTCAAGCAGCCATAATCGCTGTCGTCGCTATCCTCATTCGGATGATAAATTATAACAGGATTAACTGCTTCTATGCTACATTGACGGATCCACCATTCTTCAATTAAGTCTTCACATTTTCTTACACTTTTTTCCCAAATTTCAGGAGTGGCAATATCCAATGCTTGTTGCCATGTTTTCAAGACTGCCTCGTCACTGTAACCCTTGTATCCAATATGGTTATCATAATATATTTTGCATATTTCCCAAATATATTCAATTGGATTTAATTGGCAATGATAGGGCGGTAGTGTTAACACACGATGTCCAAAGCTATGTATAATTTCGTCTACTATATATATATATATATATATATATATATATATATATATATATATATATATATATATATATATATATATATATATATATATATATATATATGTTTGGTTGTGCATGACTTTTAGCTAACGTTAGTAATTGAGGCTTAAAACAGTATTGAGGAAATGTAATATTTTTATTCGTTAACCATTCTTTTATTTTATCTACGGTCCAGGTGTTTGTTGGTTGCTTATTTAAAATTTCCGAATGGTACGCAGCATTATCCAGTACTATAACGGATGGTTCATGTAAACTTGGCAGCAGTTTTTTTTCAACCATTTCACAGACATCACCGTATCCGTATTGTCATGATAATCGGCTGTTTTTGAATATGATGAAAACACAAGATCTGCTCACTCCATAAAACCATGTTTTCCACCTGCATGCACTATAATATATCTCTTTCCCTCGTTATCGATGTGTTTTATGGATTTTATACTCTCGTCCTGCCAAATTCGTTTGATACCGCCTTTAGCAAAAATCCATGTTTCGTCTAAATAAAGGAAGGAAGAACATTCTTTTTTAAATTTGTTATTTTTTAATTTCTTAAATATTTTATTCTTCTGTGAACGACACTAGCTCTTTCACACAGATGTTTTCTTTTATCTTCCTTTTTGAACTTAAAGCCAATCTGTCTTAAAACTCTCCAGAGACTTGTTCTGGAAATTTCAAATATATTTCTGTCTTTTAATTTTTGTAGCACCGAATCTAAAGAAACATATTCTTTCTTTTCGCGCATTTTATATATTGTCCCACGGATTTCAAATTTGCAACCTTCGGAAAGATCTATAGTCTTTGGTTGTCGGCGAGATTTATATTGTGCGACATTTTGTTCTTTGTTCATTTTTTTTTTGCTTTTTGCAAAAACCGACTTTTGTTTCGTTTCACTAATATAGAGTGCATCACACACACGTTTATGTACGGACTGAACTGGTCGCAAAGGGTCCCCGTTGGTTTTCTCAGTAGTAAAATAAGAAAGTACATTAAATATAAAGTTAAGAGTCTTAACGGACTCCTCTCTTCACCGGACACCTCTGGACGGACGGCTTTTTAAAACTAAAATCGGTCGGCGATATATGAAACTGTATGTAAATTTTCGTTACTTTTTAATATCTGTAACGACTCGGTACCTTAACTATCAATAGCCAGTATGTTATACCCGTTACTTTCGGAACTTTTAAGAGTACATCCACTCAAAGAAAACAAATATTTAAAACTAACAAAGTGAAATATTAGATTCTTTTTCTGGTTTCTGAACCATCGTTCTGCCAACTTCTTTTCATTTATATTAAAAATAGTATATTTCTTTTTACTCCAGTTGTAGTACCTAATAAAGTAATAAAATAGTGTAATATCAAAGAAACCCGACACGCCTCTTTGGTGTATACATTTCACGGAAACCCAACCCAAATGTCTGATGAACACATTTGACTTCATAGACGTTATTGTGTTTATTTGTAGGAGCGTTTGTGTAAAAATTTTATTTATTTTCGCAGTCGAACTAGACTATAGACTATTTTTAATTTGTAGTGTAATAATTCTTAGACTTCTTCAAGATTGTCTAAAATTAAAAACTTTTGGATAATAAAAGTTTCAGAGAATAATTTGTTTTTGTTTGTTTACACTGCAACATTTATTTTTTGTTTTCTAATTTTATAGTTTTCTAAGCTTGTAAAATAAAGTGAGTTTTCTTAATAAAAAAACTGAGAAGTGAATGGATTTTTATTTTATTAATCTAATCTTCAAATTATTTTTGTTTTCTTATACATATTTATATTCGCAAAACATTCGCACAAATTTCGCGAATGCGAATGCGAATATGCAAAACTATGCGAATATTCGCGAATGCAAATATTCGTTACATCACTAATAGAGACACTGTAGTAAGTTGATTGGTAGATTTATCCAAAAGACGAAGTGGAAGTAGCAGAATCTACCGAACTAGTAATAATATCCGAAACGGTCGCGTCAATTTCAGAAGTTTTGACTATATCATCATTAGCATTGTCAGCCACTGGAGTGATATCTCTATTAGTATCACTAACAGCCTCTCCAGTTATTTGACTTAGGCTGTCAGCAGTCTTCTTTATAGCATCTCTATATGATTTATTACAAGACGTCAGACAAGGGCTGTTACAGCGCGCTCTACAAATGTTGTCACTGGAGGCCTCTTATCATTAACAATAAACAATAAACTTATAGTCGGAATTCAATAGGATAGCCAGGTTATCGCTTAGAAATGATAGATCCTCGAGAGGTCTGAGATGAGAGATGCGTGTAGTTCAATGGTGGCGTGTATATTTTTACAATAAGGAAAATAATAGGAAACTTGCACATAAAAATATTTTTGCGTCAACTGTAAAATTGTTAATTTATGTTAAATATATTTTGTTAAAATGTTATGTTAAAATATTATATTCAAAATATTACGTCTTAACAATTAATTGTGTAAGCCCGATGTACACACAATATTTTCATTCATTTATATTATTTTTTTAGTTTAATAAATATGTACATGTTTATTTTATAACATCTCAAATGCTAAATTATACTTACTTAAGCCGTCCTTTTGTAGCTTACGGTGTCGAGGTGCTAAATTATATTATATTTTAAATCCAAAACTTTTTCCCTTATAATAATGAAATGTCACGAATATACTTCTGGTTCGTAATAATTTGTAATAAACAAAATCTATCATTTATAAATATATTAAATTCATAACAAACAAGAAAGAAAATAACTTAAAAATATAAACGAAACTTTTAGCAATAAACGTAAGAATAACTAATAACTATTGTGTCGCCTTGCATTTCCGCAATATAATCATTCACTGCTTTTTATAAAATTTTCCACCATTAAGAAATCAAACTGTAGATGAATTGTCAGATTAACCTTTTGAAAAACCCTCGTTAGTCATAATATGCGTTTTAAACTAAACACGACGTAGCATTCAAATTGAACAATTTCCAAGAACACAAATATAATACCTGGAAATTTCCAATTAAATACGATTAAAATGGAAATAATAGAATTCCCGAAACAACCTTGTTTTTCCTTTTGAACTTTTATTTACAATCAATTTCTACATGAGAGTTTTAAGTAAAAGTGAATGAATTTGGAAATAGGTAATAGTTTAGAAATAACAATAACAATAACTCGACTGCTAGCAGGTAGAATGTACATTATTATTATTTTTTTTTAATAAAATT
Organism: Diabrotica undecimpunctata; assembly: GCF_040954645.1. Lineage (NCBI taxonomy): Eukaryota > Metazoa > Arthropoda > Insecta > Coleoptera > Chrysomelidae > Diabrotica > Diabrotica undecimpunctata. Next base: position 53,022,074 of record NC_092811.1, read on the forward strand.
CATATTAAAATATAAATACCAACTTCATTACAGAAAATAATAATTCTAGAAACATCAACCTAATGTAAACTGCAATTGCGAAAAAGAAACTTGGCATAATAATAATAATATAGTTATTAGGTACATACCTATTTAGAAAATTATAACCAGGTAGGACGAAGGATCTCACAATTAGTCTCCGATTGTAGCAACAAAAAATCTCTAGAACTGTACCTATTAAAACATTTGTTATTATTATGATAAGTTAATAAGAGAAAGTGATAGAAAGTTAATATTGAAGTTACAACTGTAAAGTAATAAGAGGAAAGTTATGTAAGCAACAAAATATGTATAAAGTCCGTGTAGTATATTGAGCCCCGTGTAGTCATGCATTGGGCACGTTGGGTGGAGCCAACTGGACAGCTGCTGGCTGTTGACCAGGAGGTGCCTGCTGGATATTTGCAGCTCTAGCTTGAGCCTGTCCTGGTTGATTACCTGCGCCAGGATTTTGTACTCCAGCTGCCTGAACTGCTGATCTAGCAGGAACCCAATACATATGTGCATTTCCAGCTTGTGCATGGTGAATTACCACAGCTGGTGGAGGTTGTCCCCATTCTTGTGGAGTTGGTATATCCCAAAGTGTCAAAATATCCAAATCCTCTTGAGACACTTGTCTAAATCTGCTTGCCATTGTTATATCTCTTTCACCAATAGTGTCTAGCGCCTCCTGATTATTAGAGTCCTTTAAGTCTGCCATAAATTTTTCCCAAGGAGGCCAGCTTCCTTGGGTGTCCATTGACGTCTCATCTGATCTATTAGATCATTGGCAGTAATCAATTTTGTTCCCCCGGGAAGGTTACGTGCTCTGTGAGGCCATCCTGCCCTCATTGTCCTTTGTCTTGCTAACTCTGCATCTGGATCTGGATAATTTTGACCTGGATCCTGTCCAACATTTACTTGTACATCAGGAATCTCAAAGAACATATCATCAATTTCTGTGAAGGTTTTATTACCCCAACATTCCTTAGCTACTGATGTGAGAGACATGGCTTGCTCTACAGCATCTAATGATTGGTTCTTAATAACATGAGCAATCCTAATGAGTTCCTCCTTAGTCTTTGTAGCTCGTGAAAGCGGATCACCTCTATAATCGATAGCTTTCTTTGGGTCTCCTCCTTGTAGAGTTAATAAAATACCCAAGTAACCTAAATCTGCATAGTCAGCCATGATAACAGGGGGAGTAATGGTGCAGCAGAATCTATCTCTCTTAAGATGGCCCGTCAATTCCATTAGTCTCTTAAATTGGACTTCTGGTAACAATTTCATTAACAGTCTTAAGGGGAAGAAAGTTAACTTGCAACAGACCTCAGCGAATGCAACTGCAGCAGTAATATTATGCACAACATTCTGTTCTATGATCCATTTGATAGGAGTAATTTGTTCATCTGAAAATACCGTGTAAGCATATCTTGTCATCTGGTAGATAGTGTCATGGTCCAATTCAGAAGCTGTAAATTTCCTGAAGAATGTTTCAATATTGATAACATTAAAGAAGTTCTCAAAGTTAATATCTGGGGATTGATTTTGCAAGCGGCTGGCCCGTGAACTCGCCCACGCTTCTGTAACAGCGTCTGCTCTAAGTAGGCATGTGAACGCAAGCAATACTGACCGAATCAAGATCATTCTGGTGTTATCTTCATTGACATGTCCAATTAGTTCTAATAAGGACAATTGAACTTCTGTGGGAGCAGCAGCCGATAGACGTATGGGTATTTTATACCACAAACGTTTCATGTTAGGTACATTATTTCCAATAGCAACACCTCCCAAATCTCCAAGATCATCTTCTACTTCGTTCCTGGTAAGACGTATCCCATCATCCTGTAAACTCATTGTAGCAGCAGCTGTTAGCCCTGCCTGTACTATATCTCTGGGTATTACCAATGCACTAATACGGATATTTAATATAGTCGAACATAGTCGATTCGAGAATTATTGTTTGATGGTAAACATGTCCAGAATAATTTTTTTCTTTCGTCACTAAACAGTGGGCAGAGCGTTTTTAAAAACTTTTTTTTTTTTATACGTGTTTATCGCTATACATTCCGAACGTGGAGCGGATGGCATATTTGGTTCAAATTTTGTCTTTAGAAAATTTGATTCGATATATACCTCATTGGACATTTTATTCTTATAAAAATGGTTTTTGGAACCTTTACGAAACTGAACTTGCTTAATTTTATCAAGTAATGGAATATTGTTGTTTTTACGTTTCTTACAACCATCTGTAAAAGGAAAAAAATCCGAGATATTGAGAGCTTAACATTTACTTTTCTTTGAGGATTGTTTATCTCTGAGGATCTCTGAGGATTATATTTAGAAACTGTTGAAAATCGTATATATTGGGGTGCTTCTTCATTTCTGAACTAATTTGACCGTGTACTGAGTGGGCCGCCACTCTCAAAATATTTGAATGTTATCTTATTTGGCCCCCATTCCGAATTTACAAAACAAATTATAGATGAATATAATGACCAATTTTTGTTTTGGGCGGAGCAATTATCCACCCAAAATGTAAGCTTTGATACTTTAGAACTTAGGTTTTTCATGATATTATAATATGCTGAAGTCACGTCAGCTGCACTTCTGCCTCTGATGGCCTCGTGCCACATAACACAAATATTTTCGCCATTCCCTAATGAGGCAAATGATTCGTTGAACACTACGAGCCTGAAAATACACAAATAAAAAAAATAAGTACTATAATTTAAATCTATTTTGTAAAAATGGGGTGTTCCGTAATTTTTATAAATAAATAAATAACGTGGTATCAAGGATTGAAGCGTTTTTAAATGTATCAGATATCTGAAATGTTTATGTGATCTTTAAAAATGCAATTTAGGATAATTGGAGGTTCAGATGAATTCCTTTTTTATGTGAGCATATTTATAATTTTGTAAGTATGTTTTCTAGTACTTTATCTAAATAATAATTAGCAGTTTGAATGCAAATTTCATACATAGTGAAAAACGAACAAAAAATTATAATCCCTAAAGAAATCTTACCTTGATATAAAAAACTAGTTCTTGGTTAAGATTTTTGGCAAAAGTAACACTTTCTGCATGTCAACACTAAAAATTCTTTCGTCCGAATCCAGCTTTTTCTCCTGATCTGCTTGGTACGCCTGTCTGGCCTCTGTGTAGTGTTTTATGTTCCTGATAATATACACAATATTTACAGTTGCATTTTAAATTATTCGCATCATTGGAATGAGCCTCGTGGATTGTGCAAACCTCGCATTCATCTTGGGATGGCCTACAGAAAACAATATTTTGTTTCTTAACGCTTTCCCTGCCCTGTGCATTGCATGTGATACACAGGGATTATTTTTAAAACGTCTGTGCATCATATGTGATGCTCAATCAATAGTTTATTTATAGTGAAATATTTCTTCAAAGCGCATGAAATATATTCATTCATCTCTGCTAATCGTATCACTTAAAAGTATATTTACGACATCCCTTATAATATTGGCTGTACAAGTTATGTATAAGAGAGGAAACTCGATCTCCATATTACCTCCTGAATACAAAGGTATTTATAATGTGTGCTGTTATTTTAGACTACTATTGAAAAGGAAGTCAACAATGATTTCTAGAATATTTATTGATTAAAAAAATGTATATAAATTCCAAATTTTTCATCACAAAAAAAACTTAAAAATATTTCTATGACTAAAAAATAAAAAGCAAAAATTCAAATTATTTTTCGTAAGTTCCATTGAAACATGGTAGGGAAAATGGTTTCTCGCAAATCCTACATTCCATAGATACTTGTTTTGCTTCTTTCAGAGCTCTTTTACGATTATGTTCTAGACTTATTTATTTATTAACAACCATTAAACCGTCTACTTTGAATTTTACCATTTTCTTTGCGTGCAATGTTTGTTAGTTCATGAACTTTTCGAATGGGCTTTTCTATTTTCTGCTTGGTATCGCTTACAAGTAAAGATTCCGCCAAACATTTGGTAAATGTTGCTAGTGGCATTGTTTTATTACTATAAAATTTTTTATGTAAGACCCAACTATTAACAACTGCAATACTAATACATTCAAAAAGGACTTTCCTATACCACTTGACACTTTTACGAGCAGGACTGTAGTAAGAAATCATTTGATCTGAAAAGTCTATACCACCTTTAATCCTATTATAGTCCAAAACTGAAGTAGGTTTTCTAATTATTTCACCTTTGCGATTTCTTCTCTCAGTTTCCTTCATGTCAGATCCATGGAACGTTGAAACCATGTAAATTGTTTTCTTATCTTGATACTTGAATAGTCGAATTCCGTTAGTATTGGTTGCACCTATAATTTGGCCTTGGTCTAGTTTCTCTGTTTTGACTTCATTTGGAATACCACTTCGATTAACCCTCATTGTTCCACAGTATTCTGTGTTTCTATTTTTCAAAAAAGTGGCTAATGAAATACTGCTGTACCAGTTGTCTGCTACAAGAGTGCGACCTTTGTCAAGTAATGGTTCGGATAAAGAAACAACAGATCCGGGGTGGTCTAATCCAGGTAATATTGTAGACGTACCCTGGCCGCAGTATATGGAGGAAATTCCATATATATCCTGACATCTCGCATAGCTTAAATAATTTTATTCCATATTTATGAGACTTACCGGGATTATATTGTCGAAATAGTAGTCTTCCTCGGTAAGAAATCATAGTTTCAACGACACTTATTTCTTCTCCGGGGTATAGATCTCTTAAATTTTTAAAATAAACAACTTGATGAAAGCATCTATTTTGTATAATCTATTGTTAGGTTGAGCTGTTAAATTATCACAAACGTGCCAGTTTTTCAGTATCCAAGAGAATCTGTTGTAGCTAGAAAGCTAATGAAGAAAAATGCATATGATTATAGATTTGACAAAACTAATGAAATTTTTTTTGTGAAATGGTATGACAATAGTGTTCTATGTTATCCAATTATGATACCATTGAATCACTAGGTCAAGTAAACACAAAGGTCGCAAAATGGTGAAAAAAATATGTCTATTGAATGGTGTTTTGAAAAATACCATACAAATACCTTAATGTCACCATTAGAGGACGCCCTTGTATTTCAAAATGTTTTTGAAAAAAAAAAATATTTTTTTGAACATAGTAATAAATGTAACCCAAACATCAAAATTGGCGAATCAAACGAAAAACGGTTGAGTATCAGCCTATTTGACATTTCCACAAAATCGTCATCTGAAGAGTCAGAATCCGATTCATTTGAATCGATAATTACTGGAGCTATGGGGTTTATGTCGATTCTTTTGGCAGTCTCCCAATACTCATTAATAAGTTTCTCCGCATGTTTAACATAGTTCCTCCATTTTTCTGGTGTAACCTAAAATTAGAGCATAGTTATTACCTAAGAATTAAAAAAAAATTCATTTACTTGTTGTAAAGATTGTTTCCAAAGATTTAAAACTGTGGCTTGTAACGCCAGCAGAAGTTATATTAGCATCGTAATACCTTTTGCAGTCAGACCAAACATTCTCTATTGGATTAAATTGACAATGGTATGGAGGGAGTCTCAAGACACGATGACCATATTGAAGGGCCAGTCTATCCAACCTGTAAAACCAAATACATAATAATGCCATTTAACCCTATAACCGTAAAATCTGAAATAGTGCATATTTTCATGTATAAATTTTTGTTTCTAGTTAATCTTGCTATGACAATGACGAATACGAAGTTCCCATAAAGATTTTTTTATTGGCTGATTCGCCAGGTAAAAAAAACGTAAGACGTCCTCAAGGACTACAAAACGGTTTAAGTGAAATAAAACAGCATATTTCGTTAAATGTATTTTTATTCGAACAAAATAATAGACAAGGAAATTACATTATTTATGATGATAATCGTAGAAACAATTTTTTGAGTTAGAGCAACACAAATGTAGGTCGCACTTTTGGCACACACACTGGGTTACGGAGTCTTTACAATATTTACATTTCTTTCGCCCTCCTGATTTACCTAGCCATATTGGAAAATGGTCGTAGTTGTCGTGTCTGATATCGGCTACAGGATGTTTAGCTTTCTGACCAACACTACTAGTACCGGGATGTACCGACTGAGAAGATGGTCGACCAACAGAACGTCTTTGTGTATACGCCACAAGGCCAGCAGCTATCTGTTCACGAAATTGAGGTAATTGGTAGAATTTCTCCTTTGGTTCATCACTATTAGTAGATTTATTAGCATGGACTCGACGGTATAGAATGTATGCGTTTGTTGCGGTCATGTCTATTAGATGATAGAACGTCCGAATAATTGGATTCCTAGTCTTGAGTCTGATGTGATAACGACCCATCAGTTCATCCATCAAGTCTACGCCACCCATGTGACTGTTATACTCACGTATTATTTGTGGACATCCTACTTCCATGTACTTTTTTTCTTTACGATCATATCGTGATATTTTAGCTGGTTGAGTCTCTACCGGATGGTTTCTAGCAAATGGTTCAATCCCAACGTATGTTGAAGCTAGTCTTACGTTTTTGTTATCTTTCCATTGTACCGTATTCACATCGACACCATATGCAATGCCAACATATTCCATGGAATCTCCTCTTTCTGCATCCTTTGTTTCTTTATCACTTGGCAGTTTACAATTTGGAATTCGATTGATCCTTATAGTACCAAGTGCATAAATACCGCTTGCACGAAGATATACTAATAAGGTAATGAGGTGTAAAAATTGTCAAAGTATATTATATGATGCACGAAATTAGGCACTGTTTGAGACAATCGTACAACTACATTACCTGTAGCACCAAGATCTGGAGTACCAGGTAAAATGATATTGTCACCTGCACCATTGTATATCTCAAATCGGTAAGCATAACCATGTGAATCGCATAATACAAAAAGCTTTATTTCCCATTTATGTGGTTTATTCGGAAGGTATTGTCTCAGATGATGCTTCATATTGGTACTACACATTTGCTCGTCTACGCATAAACGAGCTGTTTTCGGAATGGAATCAAATCTTTCATTTATTATATCCGCCAGTTTTCTGATACGAAAAAGCTTGTCATATCCAGGCTCACCTTTTCTAGCACGTCGACTCTCATCCTCAAAACATAAATATCTTTTGGTCAGTTCAAATTTCCGTAGCTTCATAGTGGACTGGATTGGTTAAAATGCGTTTTTCCCCAATAACTTATAGGATTTGATCCTATTGGGATCCCAGGTTTGGATACTTATAGATCGACATGTACAGCAAAATACCGATGTAATGATACATGTCCTCAAAATTTGTTGTGAAATTTGAGTTGGCAATAAAAGCAGCTCGATTTATTTCTTCAACAATCAAAGTCATAACTTCTTCACTGAAGTAATAATTTAAATACTGCATTGGTGATGACAGATGGGTCATATTGTCGGGCAAATTGTTGTTATCTCTGAAGGCTATTTCATTTATATGCAATTTCATGTTTTTTTTTCTCCATCGTATATTCGAAAACTCGGTTGAATCCTTCTTTATTGCATCTAAACCTGGAAAAATAGAGAAAAATGAGGTGTCTACATAATTACTTAATATATTTTTGACAATACCTGAACCAGTAAATCCACCTCCAGACGGCACAATTTGAGGCCCAGAAGACTGTATAACTGGCAATGGAGATCTTGTTCTTTTTGGAGCTTTCACTGTTTCTACTGCTGTACTTGGCGCTAAAATCTCTGCTTCATGTGGTGTTGGTTCCGGTATTGAAACTTCTGAACAATGTTCTTCAATATTACTAAAATTTACAGCTTCCATGAAAGTTTCACTGGACTCAGTTGTATTCATTTCTTCGATGTATTCGGAAATACACTGCTCATCTACCGGAGTTATATCAGTTGGTACATAATTTGGATCTGCAATGTCATCATCATCATCGTCGAAATCACCCTCTTCTTCTTCTTCAGAACTTTCAATACAGTTCATGAACTCCTGTTGTTCTTCTTCAGACATATCTGACAAATTATACTTCTTTTGTCTTTCAACTTCATTGTACTCTGACAATTTTTTTCTAATGAAAAAACGTTGTGGTAGCTGTCCGTCCATTGTTTCTTCTTTTTGTCTTTCTACGAACCAACAAACATAAATTTAGGTGATAAAAACAACTCAAAATTCACAAAAAGTTTTATCAAGAACAATAGTGAATTAAAAAAAAATTCACGTAAACCGTTTTGTCATCCCTGAGGATGACAATACAATATAACAAATACAGAGAATAAACTACATATTGCACAATATTGAACAATAAATTAGTAAAATATATGTATTTATATACTCACCACAAAAATTCCTAGTGTAATCCGATACTTAGAAATATCTGTTACAATTTTTTATTTGTTCGTAATACGGAGCAATAATAAATACGTGTCTACTCACTTATTGTTCCTACTCTACTGGTAATAAATTTTGAATGACGCATCGTACAATTTTCAAAAGGCCAAAAATGAATTACTTTGAAACATACTAAAAGACGCCTAAACGGTTTGATCGACACAACATGTTACTTATTAAATTATTTGAATTAATGGAATGTAATCCTCAGGGACGACTTACCGGTTAGAGGGTTAATAAATACATTCTAATGTTTACTTAAATACTTTATCTCTATATGATACAGCTACATTTGCAGATGATACTGCAATAATAACCTCAGACGGGAACCCGACGAGAGCATCTGAAAAGCTGCAATCTTCTTCTTCTCGTGCCACTCCTATCGGAGATTGGAAATCATCATGGCCACTGCGACTTTGTTAGCAGCGCGCCTAAAAAGTTCAATCGAACTACACCCGAACCATTCACGTAGATTACGAAGCCACGATATTTTTCTTCTTCCCACACTTCTTTTGCCCTTAATTTTGCCCTGCATGATATTTCTTAAAAGTTCGTACTTTTCACCTCTCACAATGTGCCCCAAGTATTCCATCTTTCTAGTTTTTATCTCATTTAGAATTTCGCATCTTTTGTCTAAAGTTTGGAGTACTTGCGTGTTAGTGACGCGGTCCATCCATGATATTCTGAGAATGCGCCTATAGCACCACATCTCGAAAGCTTCGATGTTTTTTGTGGTCAACTGTTTTAGTGTCCAAGCCTCTACTCCATACAACAGGGTAGAAAAGACATAACACCGCAGCATTCGTATTCGTAACTTTATATTGATATCACGATTGCAAAAGAGTTTGCGCATTCTATTAAAGACTGATCTAGCGATCTCTATTCTACATCTAATCTCTTTTGTTTGATCAGTATCGTCTGTGATCCAAGCACCTAGATATTTATAACAGGACACACGCTCAATCGTTGTATTGTCTATTACAAGATTAGCTCTGCAATGCTACCTGGATATCCTTCCTACATGGCTACATAACTGGAAAATAAGTATTAATACAGATAAATCCGCCCAAATAACATTTACTAAAAGAAGAAGCAGATCACCTTAAGTTACCATAAATAACAACCCAATCCCCGTAAAAATTTTGGTAACATTTCTTGAAGTCCACTTGGATGAGAAACTGACATGGAAGACACACATAAAAGCAAAAAGAAACCGACTTAATCTGAAAGCCCTTGGAAGATTGAAACGAATCTGGCCAGAAGACCTACTTGAGTAACTGTACGGAGAGGGAGAGCCATTGCTGAATGGTACCTGGCATATGCATACTACAAAATACAAACTATTTACTTATTACTCTAAATGTTAGTGTGGAATAGATTGTAAATTTGCAATTAAATAAATAAAAAAATCTCTATGAGGGCCACATTAAAGGGCCACTCTATCCAAGCTGTAAAAAAAAATATATAAAAATGCCATTTAATAAATAAATTCTAATACATACTTAAATACTTTATCTGGTAAATGCTTCATTACAATAGCCATTAACTCAAACTTCATCATAGACATTGAATAATTGATATTTCGGTTTGTCAACCATTCTATTAAAGAATGTTTGGTCCAACTTGCATTTGGAATTTTTTCAATTTAAGTTGAATGGTACGATGCATTGTCCATTATAATCAAAGAAGGTTCTTCTAAGTTTGGTAAAAGCTGATGCACAAACCATTTTTCAAAATTATCTGAATTCATCGAATCATGGTAGTCACCAGATTTACTTCCACTTTTGAAAATGAGTTAAAATTTATTAATAAACCCATTTTCAGAACCTGCATGAAGGACAATGTATCGTACACCTTCTCCACTCTTCTTTCGGACTTCATAACTGCCATCTTGCCAGCTCTTCCGGAATCCTCATTTACTAAATATCCACGTCTCATCCAGGAAAACTGGTTTAAAGGGGTATCCATCCATTTCATATCCACGTCTCATCCAGGAAAACTGGTTTAAAGGGGTATCCATCCATTTTATTCTGTTTGTATGCTTTTAAGAACTGGAGTCTCTTTAATATAACATGTGTTTGCTCCATTAAATTCACAATTTTCATTCAACAATTCACCCATCTGAATTTTAATACTTAATACTAAAGCACTTCCTTGAGCTTTTGTTTTAGCGTATAGAGAGTTACATGCTCACCTAAAACGAACAAAGAAAAATTAACATTATAGTGATTCTTCTAGAAACAATGTTTGGAATGTAAAGTAACATATTAATTGTAACATTTGTAATTTATCTATTTAAATGGTACATGCAACAAACAGTACTCCGTTCATAAATCGTAGTAATCATATTTGAATAATTCAAAGTGTAAGAGTTATAAAAGTATATCTGTATATTTTGCTAAAATGTATGATGTAAATGGATAAACTTCAGCAAAAAGGCAAAGAGGATTCTTTGCCTTTTCTAACAGAAATGTGATAAAATATTTTAAGTATATTATTATTAATTATATATTATCTGTGGCTTGGAATAAAAAGGGCGGATGTCCATTTTTCTAGATTTTAAGTTAATATCATTTCTATAGTAAGGACATAGGATAGTTTTATTAAAAAAAAAAAAAATCGGTTGCCTGTAAAGTCGGTTTTACGGGCGAAGATTTTACGTGACAACGTCTTTTTCTCGGTAGAATATTTATTGATATGAATATTATTAAATTGCACAATAGGAACAAGGAATTGAATGAAAATAAGAATTGCATTACCGATTTATTAGGTATTTTATATATTATTTATATTTTATATATTATATTTTTATATATTATTTTATATATTATTTATTTTATATTATATTATTGATCTTATTATTTTCTACAAAATTTATTTGAAAATTTTTTCGATATATCAATTAGTTGCGGAGATATCGATCATTGAAGTTATTGTTTGCTACCAGTATTTTATATATTTATTTTTTTCAGTTATAAAAAATTACTATTTCCAATTGTGTCTACCAAGTATGGTCACATGTATTTGCCTACATATTAAATAATAATAAGTACAGATAATGTTATGTGACGTTCACTTCTGATTATATATATTTTAATATTTTTAATTTTAAAGAATCAATTTGAAAATCAAAACACTTATTCAGATCGAAGGTTCAAATTTTTGCTAAATAAATTTGAAATTAATTAAAATTTGTAAATGTAAATGGTAAAGTTGAAAATTAAAACATTTACTAAAATTGGAATTTGAAATTCTTGCTAAACACAGTTAAATTCTAACTCCGCGCGTGGTGATTGGTCGGTTTAGTTCGTTTGTTTGGTCGCCCTGTTTTGACAGGTTAGAAGTTATAATTTGTTATTTTAAATGTTTGACTAGCAATACGCGCTGTTTCTTCTCAATCGACTGTTTCTTCTCAATCGACTGAATTACGATTGATTGCAGAGTGATTTAAACTAATAATTTACTTAACACTATCAACATTTGTCAATAGTATGACATAACCTATAAACTCAGTTTCTCAACTTTTGTGTCAATCTAACAATTAATCAATCAATCATAGTTTACGATAATGAAATATTAGTGTACAATTATTTACCTTTATTGTTGTAGTTGTTGTAAATGACGAATCTAAGCACTCCACATTTTCACTACAGACACAGCTGACGATACTTTCAACGATTTTCAACTTTCACGTCACGTCACGTCAAAAAATAAGATGTCCATATCTTTTAGGTTTTTACCTTTTGCAAAACATAAAGGTGTAAATAGTTAAAATAAGGATAAATAGTTTAATTACCATTAATAAACAGAAATATAACAATTATATCGTCGCCTTAATCTGAAAAGGCCGTAAGTCCCGTAAGTAAAATTGTATAGGAGCGCTAAAAAACGCTATAAAAAATTAAATATTTATTCAATTATGCCCAGACCTGTGTACAACTGTTTTTTAAACTCTCTTTCACAACTTATAAAAATTATTTAGCACAAAACAAGTTTTCTTTAGTTTTAAGGGACTTACGTGTTTTTCCAACATTTTTTCTTAAAAAACTTGGACATACGTGTTTTACTATTGCTTGATACAAGTTCAAAAAAAAAACAAAATAAATTTACTTTCAAATCTGTTTATTTTAAACTATTTGCAGACAGTACAAAATGTAGAAAATACAGCAGGTACGTAAAAATAAACCATTTTAGTTGAAGGGCAAATTGTCATAAAAACAGTGATAATCACTTTCAACTCTTTTTAAGGGATTGCAAGTGAAGATATTTTTCTCTTTTTATTGGTCTTGGTGAATCATACAAATTGGGGAGATTGTTTAGTAGACAAGCTGTCTCAATACGTTTCTTTTTGGACACACGACTGAAATTAATTTCAACAAAAGTGTCTGGGTGTCTAACTTTTTAAAAAACAGAGCCATCAGGGGTGTATCGTAATGCACGAATCTCTGTTACCAGAGGGTCACCAATTTTTTTACCCGGTCGCAAGGAAGTCATAAATTGAATTTTACGAAAATCTTTGAAGAAACTGTATTCTAAATAGTAGACTTTGTAGGGTTTTGGTTTTTGTCGCGCCTTCATACAAATTCTAACATAATCGGCTGGTACATTTATGTTGGTCGTCCGAATCTGTCTTTCTATAGTGGAGTGTATCGAGTCTGCCTCCATTTGGGTATGGCCTTTCTCTAAAAACTTTTGCTCAATATTTATGTTTAAAGTTATAGAGAGATTAAGTAGAGCATTAGCTAATATAGAATTTCTGTTTTGCGACGTGCAACCATCGCTGTAAATTATAAGCTTTTGATCAGTTTTCATATTATCAACTTTTACATGATCAACTATAAACTGACAAATGATAGAAGCATAGTCACTTGCAGTAACACCACCTGCAGATTCGTGCCAGATATAGCAATATCCATTACTAGTTTTTAAATCAAAAAACGTAAAATTGTGTACAATAAGTTTGGTTTTAAAATACAGCGATGAGACGTTTGACTTGGGTGATAACAAAACAGATTGTAAATCCATGCAGTATACCTTATTGTCAGATTCTTTGTCTGTGGATTTTTCAGTTCTTGCTTCTTCCTTTTTTGTCTGGTGCAAATTAAATTCATCATCAGTTAAATTTCCTGTTTTATGGGCCACGCATTTGTCGCATTCGTCCTTTTTCGTTCGAAAAAGAGAAAGATTCATTTCTTCAAAAACGTGTGTAAATGAGGCAATTGACAGAAATGACTGATTATGCTGGTTACACCAATCCTTGTAGAAGCTATACAGTGAGAATTTTGAATGCCAGTTAGGCTCTAGGTATAATTTGGACGATGATGCCCGACAATAATGAGATTCAACCTTTGGCAGTTTATTGAAAAACTGTTTTAGTTCCTGTTTCATATTTTTGTACCGATTTGTTTTAATCACAGCCTTTTCAACATTTTTTACTTTTACCTTCGAATTCTTTAACCAGTCTAAAATCATATTTTCTTTCACACAATGAGTGTTTAAAAACATTTGTTTACATACTCTTTGTCTTTCTTCATTAATTTGTAGATAATAAACCAATGTCTCATTTCTTCTTGATTTACACTCTGTAGTTCTATTTCTGTTTCTTTGAGGTGCTTTAGAATCAATCAAAAGTGACACATAAATTTTTCTTTCCTTCCATCCCATATCTGACCAAAAGGCATTAAATATTTGTTTTCTTTCTTCTTCTGAAAACATTCTGCATTTTAGTGATTTACCCTTTAGAGATGCTTTACAGTTACATGGTTCTTTCATTTTTTTGGCTTCTCTCTTTATATCATATTTCCACTTTCCTTCAATCAGTTTACGCCCGGTATACTCTTTTCCCCTTTCTCGTCTTTGTTTTCTTTTATTTTCAGACCAGTCGTCGGTATTAACAAACTGCCTTTTCTTTCGTTTTCTTTCAACAGCTTTATTTGAGTTGTTGTCACTACTTGTATTAGCAGCATTTAATTCAGGAGTAAAATCTGGATCACCTACGCTATTTTGATTTGGGTTACGTAACATTGGAGTATTAAGAACTTCTCTAGATGTTTTGTCAGTCTTGTTCTCCATTGAAGTTAACGTATTTTCCTCATGACGATTTTCATCGGGTTTTACTAAATTAGTTATTTCAGTATCAGTATCAATCGCAGGCATTTCATTTACTCTATTATTGCTTTCTAATACCGGTATATCATCTTCGTTTTCAGTAATCATCATAAAACTATCAATTTGACTGGTTGCTGCTGCCAATAACTCTTCGTCTAGCTCCATAGTGTGGCCTACCGTACTAATGATATTATGATCGTCTATTTCGACATGAAACAAGGGATTATCTTCCAAATTAGCAAGTGAACAAATATCTTCATAATTTTCTACGTTGGACGCCTCAGATTGATTAGGATTTCTGCCATTTATGGAAATACTGACTTCCGTTTCATTTTGAGAAATAGCGTTATTGCTTGACGTACTGCAGCTTAATTTAATATTCTCGGTACTTTCGTCTTCTTTTAAAATTGATTCATATATTCCGTGGGTAACTTCAGGAATATCTAAGAGAAGTAATTTGTTATCAGTGCCTGTTGACTCCACCTTATCCTGAGTACGAGAACTTAAAAGTGACATAATTTTCTGACTTCTGCTGTTGAAGAAGCACAAACCGCTTTCCATTTTTCTTTCTGTGACCAAATAAAAAAATAATATTAATAATGGCACTTTTGTGTGCCGCGAAGTTATTAAAATGTGCCGTCAAATTTTAGAAATGTTCAAAAATAGCCATAATGTCATTTTGGACACTGTTATTATAGTTAACTAAACAGCTTTTAAACTTCGTTTTGTGCCGCCAAATATTGAAATGATTGAAAGTGTGCCATGACTAAAAAAAGGTTGAGAATCACTGGTATAATTAATTAAATTTCAATAACATTAAAACAGTGAATGTGTGTGTGAGGGTGTAAATAATAATTAATAATGTTCTTTAGCCACTGAGATCATTAGTACGAAAAACACGTAACTCCCTCTAATATTATTATTTATTATTTGTTCCGCAAAGAAAAACCAGTAAGTCCAATATCAACTTAAAATAGGGAATTGCTATAAAATAAACTGAAGCCAAAGTTTTTCAAACAGAAAGGTAAATTGTTTCTATACTTGCCTTCCATATTGTGGCTCTTCCAACACTTAAACTATAATATAATTTACAACAATCGATAAAACGAGTGGACCTCGCAGCACGCTGCTTTGTTTACATAACCTCGTCGTAACCATTGGTGGAGATACGGGTTTTACGTTTTGGTTTTTAATAGGCATGGACTTACGGGGAAAGATATTATTACAGTAACTGTTCAAAGAATTTTTGCGGATTTACGGGATTTTACCAGAGTGTACATTATTTTTTTCTACAATGGGTGGACGAGCAGCATTAAGTGTCCCTTAATTTTATATTATTTATAATATTTCTAGCATACAAATTGTTTCAAACATAGGGATATTCCAATATTAACTTTTATAAGTATAATGATGTGTATTGAGTAATAAGCTTATAAACTAGAATCAAAGGTGGTTACTATGTGGCCAAATACAAACAATGGCCGATTACTGGAGTTTACATGTGACACCAGACCTTTTTATTCTAAGCCATAGATATATATGTATAGTACATAGAGACTTTAACTTAGCTTTACTAAACATTCCGTATATACGAGTCCTAATGGTATGTTGGTATTTATTTAAAATCAAGTTGGGTTCACAACTAATGGCTACTGATTTGGTTACTTTGTTGGTATAATCAGAATCTTTTTGGATTCCTTCATTTGCTAAACAGTAAATAAAACAATTTTATTTTCGGGGTAATTTTCAACTTACTTCGCGAACAGCAGAAATTTTTCATTTTTGTAATATTATTTTACCGGGCTTTTGGTAGAATATTGAATTATGGATAGAATTAGCAGCGATAATTCTACTGATAAATTGTTTATCACTTATTTGATGTGGAGACGTCTTCGTAGGCGTAGGACAGTTTGGGTGCGGGATATTTTTTTTAAAAGACACCAACAAGGAGAATTCTTTGTGTTATATCTCATTCTATTAAATGATTGTATTAACCCATGGAGGACGAAGTTTTCGAAAATCTTTATTTTACATAAATAATACAAATAACTCTTATGAATGGACAAAACTTACTTAGAAAAAGACAAAAATAATTATTAAATATATTAAAACCTAAAAATATTGCCTGTTGCCAAATGGCAACGCTAGGTTCCTATGGCTACATTAACCGAATGAAATAAAAGTAAAAAATATTCTATGAAATTGAGAGATAATCGGCAAAAAACTTTCTATAGCTGTGTATGAAATTTAACATTACACTTTGTGCATAAACCTACTTCACATTTAGCGCATCTTGTTCTCATGATCGACCTGCATTCTTCACCTGCACACCTAATTTTCTTTTTATTTGGTACTGGTTCCAGTAAATGCCCAACTCCATCGTATCTAATATCATCAGATACTCTATGAAAGGAACGACTTGAGAGTGAACTAGACGGTCGGCCACCTTGTTTTGCAGGCACTCCGTATTTGGTCAGATAGGCTTGCACAATTTCACGCCTAAACTCTAACTGTGTCAACTTGTTGCCGGATTTTTTATGTAGCACCCACGCATTTTGTATAGTCGCATCTAGCATCCAGGTAATCAAGCTCCAGTACCATTTTTTTGCCCTCATTCCTATTCTAAAGCGGTTTATATTTTCGTCCATTAGGTCGGTGCCCCCCATTGCATTATTATATTTACCAATCAGGCATGGACTTTGAACCTGGATGATTTTCTTTTCAGCTTGTGAATATCTTTTCACGAGCGATTGTGGTTCCACCCCATAACATGTTGACGCTACTCTTACGACGCTGTTATCCAACCATCTTACAGCTATAATACCAGTTTCTCTCTCGAGAATCGACTCTACATCACCCCTTTTGCGTTTCTGCATATTAGCTTTCGATTCTATAGGGCAGTTTTTGGGAATGCGATTTTCCCGTATGGTTCCGGTAAGGCTATAGCCACGATCCTTTATATGTTTCAAAAG
Source organism: Diabrotica undecimpunctata (assembly GCF_040954645.1). NCBI lineage: Eukaryota > Metazoa > Arthropoda > Insecta > Coleoptera > Chrysomelidae > Diabrotica > Diabrotica undecimpunctata. The sequence goes on from NC_092811.1 coordinate 53,039,532, forward strand.
GTGGAGGCTCGTAAATAAATTGTAGCAGTAAAATTTGTAGGGTAATCTTGATTTATCATTGGGCAGTTCATCGAGCATTGTGACGAATGGAGCCGCACATGCTCCAAAAACTTTATAATAATGATTATTTGCTTTGGGATCGGTTCCTTGGTACATGTTGAAGCTTACAAGATACCCACTTTTAGTGTTGAGGCACCAAACTTTGTATCCGAAACGAATCGGCTTTCCTTTTATGAACTGTTTACATGACTGCCGTCCAAAGTATTTCACCATAGATTCGTCGTAATTTAATTCGCCTTCAGGGACGTAATATTCTTTATATTTTTTCTGTAAATAGTCAGCTAAGGGTCTGATCTTGTAATATTTGTCCCTTTCATCGATGGCTTCATTATTTGCAAGGTGGAAAAACCCCCAATTTGTAAGGAACCGATCTCTTCGCATAGGGTTCATGACCATTGCATTACCCATATCGCCTTTAGTATCCCAGTAAAATTTTTTTCCCGGGAGCCAATTATACCCCGATAGAATCAAAATGGCAAATAAACACCTCATTTCTCCTGCGGAAATTTTGGGGTCGGGAAAGTTCTTCTGTAGTGCATAACTCGTGCATTGGTTGAGAATGTAACTAATTATATCCTCGTCGAAAAATAATTCGAACATCTCGACAGGTGTCAACGTATTGAATGGTTCGTAGCTATATTCTGGGAAACTAGCGGCATTGTCGACCAAATCACCCGTTATCCAATTTAGGGACTCGTATTCAATTTTCTTCACTTGAGAGGTAGTTTGTGGGATGAAACTTCCGCTACTTTCCTGGAAATATCCATCGCTTGAACTGCATCTTCTTCGATGGCGTCATCCTCCTTGTCTGCTTCTTCGCCATACATTTGCACCTCAACATTTGCTTCCAGCTGTTTTCTAGACAGATTGTCGATGAATCCTCCCCCATCCTCCTCGTCAGAATCTGCATCAGTGAGGTCTCCAATATTTGGGGGCTCAACATAAATATTTCTAACGTTGACGTCATCTTCGTAAACCATGTTCAAAGCTTCTTGTAGAGAGAAACCCCGCCTGAAAAAACAAGATGCCTGTAGATACTAGCGTTGCCATATGGCAACGCGATGAATAAAAACAAAATATTGTAAAAGATCGCTTTTTTTCAAGGGTTGTCAAATATTCACAGAGGGAAAATGACCTTTCTATTAGAGCATAATTGTTACTTTAGCCACTTAGATGTAATAGTTATTCAGAAGTAATTGACAAATTGAGCTACTTACACAAATCTTATATCTATTTTTACAACTATCAAAAACGGTGACTATAAAATCTCACAAACACCAACTAATTAAGTTTTTGTTATGTGTATATCTTCAAATCACTTATTTTCTGCAGACCGGCACGTTCTTGGAAACAAAACAAACTAACATAACCTCAAAATAATAAGATTCGTACGTCAATACCAGTGTTGCCATATGGCAACTCCAGTCCTTCATGGGTTAAATTTCAAAATTATTATCGAATGAGCAAGCCCTGTTTCAAAAAACTTGTAGAATTGGTAGAGCCTAATTTTTGTATTGGATATACAAACTGTAGAAAAACTATTGGCTTTTTAGAACGTCTTACTGTTACTATAAGGTTAGTATCTAAAATCAGTAAATACAAAATCACAATGTAATTTATAAAATTTTATATACCTAGCTATGTTTATACATCATTAATTTATTTTTATTTTAGATTTTTGGCAACAGGGGAGTCATTTGCGTCTGCCTCATATCGTTTTCGAATCAGTCCAAATGCAATTTCAATTATAATTGAAAAAATGTTAAAACTGATATATGAGTCTCTTAAAGATATATATTTAAAATTCCCTGAAAAAGAAGATTGGTGTAGTATTGCAGAAGGATTTCGAATGAAAAAATATTTTCCCAACTATGCAGGTGCTGTAGATGGAAAACATATCAGAATTCGAAAACTAAGTAATTGTGGTTCACTATATTTTAACTACAAATTATATTATTCCATAGTTTTACTAAGTATAGTGGATGTGAATTATAAATTTGTAGTTGTAGATGTGGGTTCTATGGGACGAAATAGTGACGGGGGAATTTTTGAAAACAGCACATTTGGATAGTTATTTAACAGCAATCAAATAAAGCTACCCAATGATTCTCCTATTGAAGAAAATGGTCAGTTTATACCATATGTATTCATTGGTGATGAAGCATTCCGCTTAAGTAAGCATTTCATGAAACCATTCCCAAGAAGATCCCTTGATAGAACAAGAAAAATTTTTAATTATAGATTAGCTTTTGCAAGGGGAGTTGTGGAATGCACATTTGGTATATTAGTTTCAAATTTTCGGAAATTTGAAAGCGCTATCAATGTGAATCCTACAAAAGTAGATGATATAGTGTTAAGTGCTGTAGTATTACACAACATGATAAGAACTGTTAATAAACTCATAGATGAAGGCAATGAATCCCAAATAAACTTTAATTCAGGTGCTTTAGTAGATCTCCATAGTGCACATATCACACATGGAAATGTAAATCAATCTACAAGTTTAGCCCGAAGAATAAGAGACTATTATGCAGAATATTTTTCTTCAACTGGAAAAGTATCTTGGCAATATGAAGAGATTTTTATGAATAATGAAGACAATTAATACTAAAAGAGGATTGTTGAATTCATTTTACACTTTGTAATTTTTAATAAATAGTATTACTCTGTAGTTGACTTTTTTTACTTTTTGTTAGTTTGTAAGCACTTTTTGAAATTATCTTTATTATATCTATTATGAAACACACATATATAGTTAACATAGCCAATGTAAATTTAAAATAAACTATCTTTAAATTGAAATTCTTATGAAACTAATTAAATTATATAGACAATGTAAATTTTAAACAAACTATCTTTAAAATTGAAATTGTTATGACACTAACTAAATTATATTAACAAAATTTTGTACCTTTCTGTCACTGAATGCCTAAATGAAACTGTTCTCCAAAATAAAAATTTTGATCACCACTCAATGTCTTCATTCTCAGCTTCGGTTATCCTTGTTTTTGTGAAATTACTTTTTCCAATTATCAGCTTCCACCAATTTAAATTATTTTTCTTCTTAATAGCGTTTATATTTATTCTTCTTTTTAATACACCAATATCCAATCACCATATAACTATTATAATTTGATTTCTACTAATCTCCAATCATAATATAATTTTTAATTTCTTCCATTCTCCAACCAATATTCTTATAATATACTTTCTAATATTATCAAATTTTAATACTAAATCACTGATTATTGCATACTTTATACTTTCTTCCTAATTCTGACTGACTAATCTTGAACTTACTGAACAACTGACTGTAACTAACTGTGTCTGTCTTCTTACTAACTGACTGACATATTATTAATCGTTCTGTTTACTTCTTCTCTGTATTTATATGGTATTGGGTATGATTTTGTTTTAAAATCTTTTTCTTCTTTAACTTTTATACTATGGATATAATTTTGTCCAATTCTATTTTCTTTATTGACAAGTCCCTTGTGTTGCTGCAATATGGAAACGACTATTGATTTATATTCTTCAGGGCAATTAACTCTTATTACATCTTCTTCTTTACAATTAAAATTATTCTTCATTATGTACTCATTATTCCTTGCTTCCAATTTTACGCACTCCACCTCGTAGGCATCCATCTGCTTAAAATTTCCATTCCTTAAATATTCACTACAATTATTCTTGACATTCTTTTGGGACATTTCCCTATCATCAAAATACATTTCTTCTTCATAAACATCATTATTTTCTTTTAATAATATCCTATCAACTCTTATTCCTTCTTCCACCTCATCTTTCTGCATAAACTTAATTGTTTGCCCTTCCAAAGTTACCATTTTATTTTCAAAATCTATCTTTACTTTCTTCTTTTCCAATTCGTCATTTCCCATTAATATATCAACACATAAATCCTTGACAATAAATCCTTGCATATTAATTCCTTTATTAAGAATATTAATTTTAAAATTGGCTAGTTTATCAATTTCACCCAACTTCTTATTATTTTCACCAACAATTTTAATTTTTGGAATCTTTATTATATCTGATAGTTTTAATGTATTAAAAATAAAATTCTCCGAGACCAAAGTACTTTCTGAACCAGTATCTATCATAATTTTAATCATTTTATTTTTGGCAAATGATAAATGGCAAACCAAATGTTTTGTATAAAACTTAATGAGGTCGCTGGTTAAATGATAATCGATAAATAATAATAACGAAAAAATGAAATAATTTGTTTGTAAGTAAATTAGCGAAAAATAGCAAATGTTCGTAAATAGATATGTAAAATAAAATGCAATTCAAATAACAATTGGCAGATTTAATATCTTATTGTCAATTCTATATGAGATTCACTTACCTTTTGTCTGTGGTTGGGCCTCGCTCGGAGTTTAAGGTCTCTTTTTTACAGAGCTGTCTTCCATGTGTATGAGTGTCGTCTCCTCGTTTCCCCTTGAGTAGGTATTCCTCTGGAACCTCATATCTTTTGGCCTTTTCTCTGTCAATGGTAATAGGGTATTTTGTTCCCATAGTCAACATAGTACTTGTCAAAGGTGACGGATCTTTCTTGCTTCTGCCTGATCTCTCAATTATCTCTCAAATAAAGAAATAAATTCTGAAGGTTTTTCATAATAGCAATGGCCTAACTTGTAATTCAGAAAGTTTACTGAACAAAATTTTGATTGTTAGAATTGTCAGATTGTATCTGACCACTTGGATCTGATGTCCTATGTCTTTCCCTACTATGACTTCTACTCACATTTTCTTGCCTTGTACTATTTCGTTCCCTGTCTTCGCAGCTTCTATTCCTTCGTACACAATTTACCTGTCTGTTGTAGTTAGGTCGTTCTGTATTTCTTCTATTGTTAAAATCTTGTCTATTATTATTAGTATTATTATTAAAATTTTGTCTATTATAACTAGTATTGTTATTAAAATTCTGTCTATTTTGATTATTGTTATTATTAAAATTTTGTAAATTATCATCATATCTATTATTATTATATGATTGTCTATATTGTTGATAATTATACTTATTATATTGAAAGTTATTATTGTTTTTTCTGTTGTTGTTATTATTACTTGTCATATTACCTCTTTGTATTGTTTGAATATTTTGTACAGTTACGGTTTGCACAACATAAGCATCAAAATGTCTAGATACATTTAAGACTGTTTCATCCTCTCTTAGTGGTGGTTTCAAATATTTTGCAACCGTTATCAGTTTCAATGCATAATCTACTATATTTGATCTTAAATTGTGATTATACTTTCCAAAATATAGAATTTCTCTAAATTTGGCGTGCTCTAATTCACCCCAATAATAATTTAAAAATTTATTTTCAAATGTTTGAAAATTATCTAAATCATTTTCAATACTGGCAAACCAAATTGCCGCATTGTCACTTAGTGTCATTCTAATATAATCTTTAATATCATTAATATTATTCACTAATCTTAATTTTTGTTTTAAACTGTTTATGTATACTCTCGGATACAGATTTTTTATATTACCAGAGAATTTAATCCCAGTCTCATTTGTTAAATTTAAGTAAGGTCTCCCTATGTCTCTCATTTGTGAAATATCTATTCTCTGTTCCACATTTCTTATTTGATTATTATTTATTTGGATATTTTGTTGCATATCGTCTAATTTTTCTTCTGTGTTTCTCCTGTCTTCGTTAATTTTTACTTCTAAGTTACATTTCTGCAACTCTATTTTCTGTTCTATATCTATCTTATTATCTTGAATAATCCTATTTACTTCTGTCCTCTCATTTTCTATCCTTTTCTTGTAGTCATTCCGTATATTTTTTATTTCATTTTCTACTTTTTTCTCTGCAGCTTCAAGTTTTTTATCCATTTGTTTTTCTATTTGTTTTACAATTTTATTATTATCTTCTATTTTCTTTTCTAATTTTCTATAATTCTCCTCCAATTTCTGTTCCATTTTTTTCATGTCTTCTTTGATTTTTTTGAATTCTCTTCCATTTTTTTCATGTCTTCTTTAATTTCTTTTGAATTCTCTTCCATTTTTTGTTCCATTTTTTTCATGTCTTCTTTGATTTCTTTTGAATTCTTTTCCATTGTCTTGCTCACCTGTACCATTAATGACATCAAAGCTGCCATATTGAGATTTTCCTCTCTTTCTGGATTCATTTCTGCAGTATCTTGTGGAACTTGAACTAAACTCTCCTCTTGTGTAGGTTGTGTTTCTACTTCCACATCTTCTTCATTCTTTTTGCTTCTTGTACCTTTCTTTCCTTGAGACATTTTGAGACTTTACTTGTTCAAATATAATTAAAAATAAAATCTATAATTTTTTCTTTCCAATGAAAATTAATTTAATTATATGAGAGCACTTATCTTCCCAAACTTCCCCACTTCTTTATAGGCTTTGCACCACTTCCTGAAGGGGCTTCATATTCGTGTCTCCGTTTCCTATACCCTGCTCGTAACATTTGCCACTTTTTTACACAGATTGGAACTATAAAAAAAAAAGGAAAAATTACACATTTGACATAAATCACATATTTCTGTAACTTAAAATGGAATTATATACATACAAATAAAATATTTACCTGTCTTATTCAATCTGCTGGCTATAATTTGCCACAAGGAATCAGATAAGTCTCTATTGTATAAGTATCCAGGCTGAGACTGATCATACAAAACATTATTCGCTCTGACATAACATATCAATTGGTCTATTTCCGAAGTACTCCATTTATTTACTAAAAAAATACAAGTTTGAATAACCCATTTTTCTAATTTTAACAATATAACATATAACTTACCATCTTCAGAATTGTTAGAACTCATACTTATTTTGTATGGACTAACGCAAGCAAAAACAAATTAATGGTAATGCTTCTTCTTAATCTTTTTTTTAGGGGTATGTCCTTGACAATAACTGATCCAGTTTACTTTGGGGATACACACTTTTTATCTGATAGTAACGCTAATAAAAATGTAAAGAAAAATAACAAAGAAAAATTTAATAGGTTAATTAAAACTTTTGATATGTCAATAGTCAATGTCATTGCTCAGAACACTATAAATGAATGCGAAATGTTCCATATTCATCGACCAAACGATCAACAATTCCAACAAGTCCGAATTTCAAAACTGAACGATCGCGGTCGGTCGCCGTAAGTGATGGACGGTCCACCAGTCTGACTCTGCGCATACATTTTTATAGACTCGTAATTTTGGTCGATCGTGGACGGTCGGTCTGGTCGAGCAGTCTGATTCCTCCCTTATACGCATACTATTTATAAAACAATTGTCAATAAATTCTGTATTATATTTAACAAATTTTGGAAATTACTAAAATTATTAAACAACATTTTTAAAGAAAAAAGTAAGTTTTCTTAAATTTTAAAGAACTGAAATTCTTCTTATTCCTCTTTATAAGTAATTCTGCTTGTTCATTGGCGGATTAATACCTCTATGGAAGGTTGTCATTCCACTTATCTTTTGCTATTTTGATGACACTGGTCTCCTCCATTCTGCTTATCGTCTTTGAAGAACCAAAACCGCCTAAGTGTCAAAAAGGTAATTTTTCAGGAGCCAGTAAAAACTAATTAATTAGAAAAGTTATCAATAAAATAACATAATTTTGACCTAAAGGATTAAGTTCTAGATTGTTTAAAAGGGTATATCATTATTTTAGCGAAATTACATATTAAATATGTAGTTTTGCAGTTTCTTTTGTTACTTAGGCGGTATTTTGTATTATAAATTTATAGAAAAGTAAGAGGCGGTTTTGTGTCCTACATGATAAATAAACAACTTACAAAATTAATGAGGTATTTATTTGTTAACAGATAATTACATTGATAATGAACAACATTTTTTAACTATCCTTTTGATCATGTGGCAGCTGATCGTAATACGAATGACAATCATGCGTAAAAACAAGTTTCAATTCTTGAAGGTTGTTCCATTTGGAATAGGTCAACTTTCGCTTCTCTTGGTTTAAAGGGGAAGCATTCGCGAGTGAATTATCATGAATGATTTTTTTTGGTCTTCTTGGTAAAGCACAATAGTCGTCATCAAAATTCTTTTTTACAGATATTTCTCTGTTACTATATTTTATGGCCTTAATATCCACTACGGTCGGATCACCAGCTGATCTACCTGGCCTTATGGAGTCATAAATTAAAAAAAATTTCTGAGAATAATCTTTAAAAAACTTATAGTCCAGATAGTAACTTCTATATTGAAATGGTTTACGTCGGGCCTCTTTTGTAATATCAAAATACTGACCAGGAAGAGAAATATCTCGATTTTTTAATTTTTCTTCAATCGCGCTATGCACGGAATCACACTCCATCTGCGTATGCCCCTTGGTCAAAAATTTTTGCTCGATAGTAATATTCCATTCATTACTGAAGTGTAGCAGTGCGTTAGATAAAACTGTATTTCTGTTTTGATAGTTACAGCCATCCGAACAAATGATAACTGGTAACTATTTTTCTTGCATAGCGTTTTCCAAATTATGTATAATGCAAGAAGCAAATGAAGAGGATACCAATTCTGTGGCTGTTTCGTCGAACCAGTAACAAACCGCGTCATGAGTGTGTAGGTTATACATAGTAAAGTTATGTAAATTTAACTTTTTTTATAATAAAATGCGCTGGTGTAACGAGGCTGTTACTTTAATAATCCGTAAACATTTTTACATACAATTTTAAAATCCCAATCCTCTTAATGCTTTTCTGAATTTTGAATTTCTAAGTTGGCTTAAACAGCGACACCTACGATGATGTAGGGCAACATGATCATCCGGCTAGCAATTAGCGCTGATTCTGGTTTTAACCTTTTGGTAGACAACATCGTTTAACAAAAAAAAAGGGTAGGCGACAGAAGAAGGCTAAATTTGTTTTAAAGAATATTAATTTCGTTGGGAAGGAAGAATATATACAGTTTTTAGTTGTTTCGTAGTGTATACCCATTGATTTATAAGCCACTTCTAGTCGGTAAGTTGATTCAATTATAAATAAAAGTGAAAAAACCATCAGCCATTTTAACTTCTATAATCATTTTTATTTACCTTAGTTATATACCTATAGATTGTTTATTACCTTGTCATTCATTTTCTTATTCTACGGTCTCTGTAGGGCATGCAAATTTGCCGAATCCTCTTTTGAGTGTTAAGTAGTCACTCTCCGGCACATTCAGCTAGCCAGCTTTAATTTATTTGTTTTGTTACATCACTCCTCGTTTGTTTTTGTTACACTGGCTTGGGTCATCGGAGCTAATTTAGTGGCTTGAAGATCTTGCGTAAACACATGTGCTTCACCTTTTAAGGCTCTTTCTTTGTCTTGTCCTTTTTCAATTCGTGCTCTTTCCTTATTTTGTATATGTGTATTATACTCAGCTTCAGAAATGTTTCCACTTTTATGAGCACAACATAAATCGCACTGATCTTTCCTCGGATTAAATAGTGACAAATTCTCGTTTTTAAAAATCGACTCAAAAGTAAATCTACTAACTTTTTTTAAAGTTTCTTGTGGCAATCTTTCGAGATAAAGACTGTACAGTTGCGAAAGTGATGTTACGATAGGCTCTAAGTGCTTCCTTGTTGTTGTTTGTCTGCAATAATGGGATGGCATCTTTGGTAGAGAATTGAAAAAACTTTTAACGAAATCTTTGTCCTTTGTGTGCTGCTTTGCAGCAGTCTCTGTAGATTTTGAGTAAGTGACATTAGAAGTAGGAGGAATACCATCACTATTTTCTTTAAAGTCAAGCCACTAGCGTACAGTCCATTTTTTATAAGAAGATAAATCGCCGAAAATATGCTCCAAAAAAAGCATGCTTCATCATCGTTTTTGATATTAATACATGCATGCTTCTTATCATATCTAATTTTTTTAAAATGTTTTTAACTCGAATTTTAAATAACTTAAAACTCTGCCCGAAAAATTGCATTAAATCTTTGTGTCCTAAATTAATAATTATACCCGTTCTGACTCTACTCGAAAATACGGAATTTACATCTTCTCATTTAACTCTTCTTCTTCCTTTGCCCTATCCGTTTCGGACGTTGGCTATTAACAAGGCTATTTTGACTTTGTTTACGGCACCTCTGAACAGTTCGGTCGATGTTAGTCCGAACCATTGTCGCAGGTTATGCATCCATGAGTGTCGTCTTCTTCCCGGTCCCCTCCTACTGTCGATTATTCCTTGGACTATTAACTGTAGCAGCCGGTACTTAGTATGCCTCATGACATGTCCGAAGTACTCAAGCTTCCGTTTCTTTAACTCTACAATGTTTATTATTAATTGCGCCACCCACGCGAAGACCGAAATTTTTAATTTCCAATTTAATTGTCTTTAAATGACCTGCGTTTGTCTGTAGTTGTCGTAATTTAGCTAATTCCAAGTCTCCAAACCGAATCGCTTTAGTAAACAAAGTCAAATGTCTCTTGATGTGTTTTAACCAAACATTCGCTTCTCGCAGTGTATAATTTTGAAACAAAATATTTCGCGCCTTAACTAAATGTTGTACAATATCGCTACTGAGGTTACCAATGTCACAACTCATGATTGAATAAACAATAAGAAATTAATAAATGTAAAAGCTCACCAGTATTTTTATTAATGCTCAGCTATTTGAAATGATGCCAGAGGCTTTGTCTTTTCGTGATACCTCTCCACCAGTCGTTCTCATTGGTGTACGTTGAGGCGTATCTTCGTTTTTATAAGGAATGGGGGGGGGGGAGGCGTTTGGGTGTTTTTTCGCGATAGCCTCCACCATTGGTCGATGTACGTCGTTCTCATTGGACGTCGATGCACACTTTCCCATTGGGGGCGTTCCTATATCACCATTGGTCGGTGAGACACGAAGATGAACTCAATTCGATGTCATGATTCCGCTATTGGATATAGATACGTTCTGACATCACGAGTAGGGTGTTTTTGTGTCACCATTGGTCGAGGATACGTTTTAACATTACAAGTGTTGCGTTTCTGTATCACCATTGGTCGAGGATATGGTCTAACGTCACGAGGGGACGTTCCTATGCCACCATTGGTCGAGGATATCTTCTAACGTCACGAGTGGAGACGTTCCTATGTCGCTATTGGTCAGACGTTTACTTGGAGGCATTCCTATGACACCATTGGCCGAGGGGCGTGGCCTAGAGACGCGAGAGGCGTACCTACGTCACCATTGGCCGAGGGCGTGGCCTTGAGACACGGGGACGTTCCTACGTTGCCAGGGAGGCGTGGCCTAGTGTGCCGTCACTTCCGCTCGAGAAGTCACTCTGTTTATCTACTAATGCACCCAGATAAAATAATCGTTTGCAGCTAGATCTCCCGATCTCGGAGGCCACCTAATATTACAGTCAGGTCCAATCAAACAATTATTAAAGCTGTTTTTAAGGAATTCTTTAACCTCCCAGTGAATGCCACTTTATGCGCAGGGCAGATATCCATTTGAAAACAAATTTATTCTTCATCTAAAGCTATTTTTGCAAGTCTGGCTAAAATTTCTTCTTGTAGCAAGTCTAAAAACTTTTTTGAATTTAAATTTTCCTCATAGAAAAATGGTCCAATAATATTGTGTCTGAATATTCCTAACCAGACATTTATTTTTTGACGATATTGGGTATGGCTTTCAATAATATCCTCAGGCTTTTTTGTCTACCAAATCCTATAATTTTGAACATTTGGTTCATTATTTAATGTAAATGTACATTCATCACTAAACAAAATGTTTTTTAAAAATTGTCTGCCTGCATTAGCCCTCTAATATTTCATAACAAAATTCCGCTCGTCGTTCAGCATCTCCTTCTCTTAGTTCTTGATGACATTGAAATTTATATGAACGGATTTTATTCCATTTCAAAATTTTTAAGGCCGTAGAGTTATAAATACATATTGAACTACTGGTCTGCAATGGTCCGAGAACTTATACTAGGATTTTCTACAACTGCTGTTAATACATTTATTTCATTTTGATTTTCTAAATTTTTTGGTACCTCAGCAATATTGTTTGTACAGGTACAATTAGGAATCACGGTCCCAGTATTTTCAAAATTTTGTAAAATCCTTTGAATTATTGAGTGACTTGGAATTGGTCTATTGGGATATTTTACGCTAAATAAAGAACTGACAATTCGCACACTATTGCCTGAATAAAACATTTTTATTATTGCTACTTTCTCCTCAACTGAATACATTTTTTTAATCAACTATGTTGTTTTTTAAACAATAAATCACTAAATAAAAATTTTGGCAATTCAAATATTGTTAAATATCAGAAACATAGATATGATCAAACGCAACATGTCATACATATTCTTGTACCTCGTGTTGCCTGACTTTAAGGGGTGGCCTGAAAAATGTATTATATTTTTACAAACTTTTGGAATACATTTAATTCGTAGAACAATTTTAACATTTGTTTTTAATACATATTTCAGTTCTTTACAAATAGTTTCTTATGAATTTTGATGTAAAATAATTAGGGAAGCCGGAATTCAACAACTTAGAATTTTCCATTGAATTCCCTATGGCCCGTTTGACGATTCACCACCCTGTATACATATAATATATATAATTTTTTTGTGCCTTACGTTTGCATCCTACGGACGTCGGTAGGTCATCTCACACCCCAGGAAGGAAACTCAACTTATCCCAACCTAAACAAAACTAATTTAAGATAAAAATATATTACCATATTTATATATTATATATCTCTTTGTATATATAAATTAGTTATACCTCTGTCTAAAGCAATCTACTATGTTCTTAAACCTATCATGAGCATTGCATCCATATAATGCATCCCACATAAATTGGTCGATGTATTCCGGTAGAAATGGAGAGCTCATTACTCACAAGTCGTCTGTTGAAGACGAGACCAACATAACCTTCCATCTGATTTGTACAAACCCTTGTTAGTTGATCTTTAAAAAATTTAGTGTGATTTACAGTTTTGTGAATATACCCTAAATTTTTTAAGTTGGAATATCCCTTCCACTGGTTTGTCCATATTTCACTACCTTCCCGGACGTGTTTTTTAATAATCTCCATTAATACCTCTCCTTTCCTACTTTCTAAATATGTTATGTACCCCATTTTTAAAACTATATCGTACATTCCCAAAACCCATTGTTCTTTAATTATTCTACCATGGTTATATTTTCTTTTTGTTACAACACTTTCATCAATTTGAACTGTGTGTCCTTCTCCACCTGCAATAATAAGAATGTGAAAAGTAACTAAATGAAAGTAACTAAATAAAGTAACTAAATAAAGTAACTCCGGTAGAAATGGAGAGCTCATCACTCACAAGTCGTCTGTTGAAGACGAGACCAAAATAACCTTCCATCTGATTTGTACAAACCCTTGTTAGTAGATCTTTAAAAAATTTAGTGTGATTTACAGTTTTGTGAATATACCCTAAATTTTTTAAGTTGGAATATCCCTTCCACTGGTCTGTCCATATTTCACTACCTTCCCGGACGTGTTTTTTAATAATCTCCATTAATACTCTCCTTTCCTACGTTCTAAATATGTTATGTACCCCATTTTTAAAACTATATCGTACATTCCCAAAACCCATTGTTCTTTAATTATTCTACCATGGTTATATTTTCTTTTTGTTACAACACTTTCATCAATTTGAACTGTGTGTCCTTCTCCACCTGCAATAATAAGAATGTGAAAAGTAACTAAATGAAAGTAACTAAATAAAGTAACTAAATAAAGTAACTCCGGTAGAAATGGAGAGCTCATCACTCACAAGTCGTCTGTTGAAGACGAGACCAAAATAACCTTCCATCTGATTTGTACAAACCCTTGTTAGTTGATCTTTAAAAAATTTAGTGTGATTTACAGTTTTGTGATTATACCCTAAATTTTTTAAGTTGGAATATCCCTTCCACTGGTTTGTTCATATTTCACTACCTTCCCGGACGTGTTTTTTAATAATCTCCATTAATACCTCTCCTTTCCTACTTTCTAAATATGTTATGTACCCCATTTTTAAAACTATATCGTACATTCCCAAAACCCATTGTTCTTTAATTATTCTACCATGGTTATATTTTCTTTTTGTTACAACACTTTCATCAATTTGAACTGTGTGTCCTTCTCCACCTGCAATAATAAGAATGTGAAAAGTAACTAAATGAAAGTAACTAAATAAAGTAACTCCGGTAGAAATGGAGAGCTCATCACTCACAAGTCGTCTGTTGAAGACGAGACCAAAATAACCTTCCATCTGATTTGTACAAACCCTTGTTAGTTGATCTTTAAAAAATTTAGTGTGATTTACAGTTTTGTGAATATACCCTAAATTTTTTAAGTTGGAATATCCCTTCCACTGGTCTGTCCATATTTCACTACCTTCCCGGACGTGTTTTTTAATAATCTCCATTAATACCTCTCCTTTCCTACGTTCTAAATATGTGATGTACCCCATTTTTAAAACTATATCGTACATTCCCAAAACCCATTGTTCTTTAATTATTCTACCATGGTTATATTTTCTTTTTGTTACAACACTTTCATCAATTTGAACTGTGTGTCCTTCTCCACCTGCAATAATAAGAATGTGAAAAGTAACTAAATGTTAATATTTTTTATTGTTATTTTACCTAATAAAAATGGTTCTTCCTCTTGTAAAAGTTTCCAAGAAACCACATTTCGCAAATACCGATATACCTGTATAACAGATCGTTTTTCCAAATTCCATAATTCTGCGGCACTTTTAACTGGCGTCTGACTTGCCCAAAACCACATTACATAAAAAAGACTCCTGGTTGCTACTTTCAATCATTCAAAAAGATGTACCTGTACATACGGAATACATTTTTTTGCATTTACTGCACCAAAAACCATGGTTTAATTTATACCCATTTTTCTGTCTCACTACACATAGACGTCGACATTGTCTAGCTTTACATTTAAATTGTTCTTTAAGGAATCCAATATTTTGCAAATATTGAATTAATTCAGTATCGCTTTTTTGTGTTATATTATTTATATTAATAATAGAATGCACTTCCATTTTTCAGGAATAAAAGCAAAACATCAATTAAACTTGTTTTGACAATTTGTAAATTTCATCCAGAGGTATTTTGATTTGTGTAAATACATATCATTTAAAATATTTAAAACTGGAACAAACTTATCACAAAAATTGGCAACCTCGCACAGTCGCTGTCAAACTTCAATGCAAAAAATCGTAATAAATCAAACAGGTTATATGAGCAAAATTTATTATTTTGGTGAATATCAACCACTATTTCATTATAATCCAATGTTCTAATAAAAATTACTAAATATTACACACTAATATGATATAATTAAAAGGTATATATATATATATATATATATATATATATATATATATATATATATATATATATATATATATATATGTTTGTTTTATACAGATATGTCTCAATTTAGCGTGGCTAATAAACGTACTGGAACCTTTGAAGTATTTCGTCCTCTTCAGACTGAGATTCTTTCGAACCTTCAGTTTTTCTACCAAATTAGACAGCATTTTTTGTGTCAAGCAAATATCTTCTGACGTCGAAATATCACTTGGCAATTGAGAACTTTTTTTTGAGCTGTTACCTACGCAGGATTCACTAGTTTCAATAGTATTGAGACATTCAGTAAAGATCGCCGCCGAATGTTTTCCTAAAATATACCACCTTCATCTATATTTAAAATCTATTGGCGAAGAATGGTCATTTGCACCACCCATTTCTTGAATAAGTTCTCTAGCACGTCTTGATTTAACCACGATGTTAAAATATAGTCAATGTTGTATTTTGCTTGTAGGTAAGAAAGTAACTCTTTTAGACATCTATTAGTACACTTACACACGGTATGCCAATGCGCATATAGACAACATCTCTGTCGCTTTGCGTGACGTCACGTGCGAGGTAAAACTCTACTGGTTCTAATGGTGTTAATGTAATTGAAAGCAGAATTTTCAGTTATTGAAAATTATAATAGCTAATTTTTGGGTAGGATATGGGCGTGCATGATTTGGACGCTAAATTTAAAATTCAACACTGAAAAATAAAATTACCTGTTTCTGCATACATGATTTGGACGCTGGGTGTAATTGAAATATAAATAGAAAGTCAGGTAATAAAATTCTAGAGATTAAGCTTGATAAGGTTTATTTGTCACTTTGAAATAAATACGACATACATTGTACGAAATAGAATCGATCGATACAGTTAGTTTGATACTCATGTATCCTATTTCTAACGAACATAATTTTTTTTCTACTCTTTGGATCTTTAAGTCTATTACTTTCACTATTACAGACACTATTAATTTTAATGTAAGTTTCAGTTTGAAAATTTTTTAAAACATCAATAAAATGGAAAATATTTGGATGAGCATGGTAAAAATTATCATTAAAACGCGAGTGGGACGATTCACAAGCATTAGTTGCATTGTAAACTCTCACTCATCGCAGCCCACATCTCCGACGGAAATGTTGCGTGGTCGCCAATGCAGTTGTCCAATAAGTAGTCGGAAAACTTTTCAATTTTTGAATCCTTTGGTTGAATAGCCATAAAATCATATATGAAAGATTCTTCGACTTCTGAGGGAGGTAAAAATGGCAGCCCAAAAATATATTTCAGCCATTTAGATATTTCACTGTCTGCCAATTTATATTCCCGAATTAAGCCACAACCACCGATATTACGATACCAAGCTTGCATAAGATGAAAACGGCACCCTTTAATGTGCACATTTGGAAATTCAAAACGCGCAGCATTGTGAATAGCAATTTCAAAATCGGAGAAAATGATTTTTGGATTGAATTTTAGACCAATTACTTCACATTTGCGTTTCAAAACATTAAATAGTTTTATATAGGTTTGTTCCGATTTGTCGGGAAGTAAAAAATAACACAATGGTATATAATGTAAATTGATAAATACATGTATGGTAAAAAATTGCTTGAAATATTGAGCACAGTAACTAAATGTACCGTCCATATAAATCGTTTCACTTCCGCACAGAAAACGCATGTTAGTGTTACACGAGAAGATGATAATGTTAGAACTTAGTTCAACCGCAAATATAAAATTCTCGTCTTTGAGTGTTTTGATATTCATAATATTTACCGCAGCAATAGTTTCTTCTTTACTTTTGGGCAGTTTCGGTTGAGTCATTCGCCGTTCACTGTATATTTGATTTCGTATTAAATTAACGTCTTTAACAGACATGTGGCTCAAGCAATCTACATTTTCTTTCAACGCACTATGTATGATTTTGGACGGCCTTTCGGTCAAATTATCCTTAGCCTTCCTTTTGGCACTACTACGCACAATCTGTCTATTAGGCGTCTTGATATCACACTCGTGATTATGTTCTAGATTACTTCGGATCACTAACTTTTCTGGCCCTTTCGTAAATATCTTCGCTTTACACGACCGTTTTACGCACCTCCAATACGTTTCTCCCGATTTTAGTACTTTATCTTGAGAAAAAGTAAAACTGTTCACTTTGAGCAAAATTTTACCACGATTACTTACTAACGTTGAAATTTCCATGTTCACTTTTCACTATTCTCTGACAAACTAATAACTAGTAACTAAGTAAATTTCAATGACCATCATTAAACCCTAATTATATCTAATATCTGGTACCTGCGATAATCCTTCCGGCAGCGTCCAAAACAAGGGTACTTTTAAGACCCTCAGGTACTTCAGCGTTGAAAACATGCCCGCCCTAGGATATACTTAAAACAAATTTTACAAATATAAGCAGCTATTTTTACGGATTTGTTCAATATCGATAAGTTAATAAATTATATATTCAAATGACATTATCATTTAACAGTAATTTTATTTAGACAGTATCATTTACATTAATTAGTTAACAATACCATTTATATTAATAAAAAAATTATCGTTTTTTTACTAATGTAAATTCTTACATAATATTCATACATTTTTTGTATTATATTGGAACTGCCTTTAGTGATTTATAAAAATAAAAATATGTAATAATAAATACTAATACAAAAGATGAGATATATGTATAGAAGTCGGCATGGATAAAAGTTGTAGGTCTACTTTCTAAAATTAGTAAATTTTGTCATCTTTTTCTCCAAGTTTCTTTGAGCATTTTTGAAACTTATTTTCCTATTCAGAGTACTCAGTCTTATATAAGTTCTAGTTCTGACAAACCACAGGACAACCTCATAAGGAAGAGTGGTATTTTGTATTTCGGTCATCGTGTTTTCAGCTAATTTGAGAAAAATATTTAACTCTTATACATTTAAGAAGATAAAGAATTGCCATACATTTTGTAAAACTGAGACTCGAGTTTCAATGCTACTTCCCATAACTCATGATTGGGTTGCACGAGAGAACCTCGAGAAAGAACACCTATTTAATCAGGTCCATTTTTTGTCGCTATACATGTATAAATTTCTAGAAAGTACTTGTTTTTATATTTAAATGCCACGAAACCTGCTATATTTTTGTGGTTATTCCTGACTTACTGTTTCTTTTATTTCAAAATTTTGCAACAACTGTTCTGCTTCATCATCTAAAAATTGTTGGATTTAATATGAACAAAAGAAGGTGTTATAATTTCTTGTTCAACAATTTCTTCATCATTCACTGGTTCTTTAAATTTGGTTAGGTTCGCTAAAATTTTGAGTTATACATATTTCTGCTGTTTCAACATTTGATTTATCACTCAAACTTTGAGAATCCCCGAATATGTCCAACAAGCAAGCCTCGTTAGATTTTATGGTAGCTCGGATCTCTGTAAATATGGCTGCCGAATGTTTTCCCAAAATATACCATCGAAGTCTGTATTTGAAGTCCAGAGGCGAAGGACGATCATTACTGCCTCCCATCCCTCGAATATAGGAAAAACAATTTTCGAGGACATTTTGATGTAGCCTGGAAATTAGTAAATACTCCCAACTCGTATTTTATTTTTAGACAATCAAACATTTCTGATAATGATTGACTTGACAGCAAAATTTCTTTTTGAAAACGAATCAATTCTTTGTGACTGCCTGCTCTCATTGTTTACTTAAATGATTATCATCATTTCATTCTGTAGATTTTTTTAGTTTGAATGCCTGTACAAAAAGCATTCCTTTCAATGCAATTGTGGGTAAATTTAGATCGCAAATTAAGTAAATCAAACCAATTGTTGTACAGTTAGACCTACTTTTCGGCGTACGACCCTTCTCCCCACAGTGCTTCGTGGCTTTTGCTACGGAGTTAGATAAAACTTGCATTGCTAGGTGCACACGTTGACGCATGGATCCTTTAATATTCAAATGTTGCTGGGTTAATTTATGGTCAGATAAGTCAGATGTCGATATATTAAGAAGAGTTTCCAAGTAATCAATATTTATCTTTTTGTTGTCAATGACGAATCCTTGGTCTAATAAATGATTCCTTGCAAGTTTAATTAGATAGGGCACATGAGCAAA
The DNA here is from genome assembly GCF_040954645.1 of Diabrotica undecimpunctata. Lineage (NCBI taxonomy): Eukaryota > Metazoa > Arthropoda > Insecta > Coleoptera > Chrysomelidae > Diabrotica > Diabrotica undecimpunctata. The sequence goes on from NC_092811.1 coordinate 53,059,063, forward strand.
AACAAAAATTTTTAACAAGCCATTAGATGGATGAACAAAGTAGCAGTTTTTATGTTCAAGTTCAAGTTGATTCCACGATGAAATATTTTTTGGTTCCATATCACTTGTAGTGGAACCAACAATGAAATTTGTCCGATAAAGCTACGGCACAACTCGACATTGTAAATTATTTCCACCACAACACTATCACAATAATACAATTAAATAAATTACAAACGTAATATTTACTTTATAATAATACTAGAAAGTCGTAAACAAAGATCTAAACAACACATTTACTAATGGATTTAAATGGCAAATCTCGCAGAGTTTCTGGCACATGACGTAATGCGCTCGTCAAACTGAATTACGGTTCTATATTTAGCATATCGTTGTGTGTGTATCGTGAGCAATATCCCTTTTTAAAATTGAATATACCAACCCGCATTGAATTGACCATTTCTGACATTTCATCCAGTAGACATGACTGCTTATCTTTACCATGTGCATTTCGTGTTGGAGAATTGGCAACGAACTTACATCGAGAATTTTATAGATCAGTAACTATCTTGTGGCATAAGTCCATTTTCTCCGGCATAACTAATGGCTTTTGACAATAATTGAACTGAAGGTCTCATTCTTTGCCTCATGGAACCTTTTAAACAGAGATGATGTAGTGACAATTTATGCGCAATTGTCAATTCTGATTGTTGATTATTCTAATGTCAATAATAAAACATGATCAATTACATGGTTTCAGACAAGTTTAATCAAATGTGAAGGATCTGCAAAAACAAAAATATTGAAAGACTTATCACAGGGGTAATTAATTTGTAAAAACAATTCATCTATTGCACGATGAACAAATACATCTACCAAGACAGGGACAGGGAAAAACATCATCTCGAAAACCGTAATACCCTGTACTGTTGCTTCGCAGGTGACGTCCTGCGCGTCGGAGTACACATTTCTATTGCTTGAGTAGCATACCGGTATTAGTGTATCGTGATAGTCTATTATTTTCAAAAAGGCTTCTTGCTCGTTATTGATATTTCGGGTTCTATGAGTGACACCAGGCTGCTCTTTCATGATGTTAATTTTTCTGTCTTAGATGATGTTGCCGTTCTCATTTTGTACCATTTGGTAGTTTTATCTTTATCTTTTGATACATAATAGTCAGAAAGTGAAGCTGTTACGGATTCGTCATCGGATAATCCCTCTTAAGAACAACTGTCTACATTTTCTTCTTCTATATACTCTTCAGAAAAATCACTATCACTAGACACAGCATGGTCTGATTCGTTTTCATTTTCATCCCATAAATGCTCAGATAAATAAGCAATCTCCTTTGTTGACAAAGGACGTTTAAACGTTTTCTTGGTTTATCTAAGAAAAAAAATTCAATATCAATATTATTATCATCATTACAGTAGACTCCCGTAAGTTTGGCCACCTCAGGATTGGAGCCTAGGCCGAAATTAAAAGTGGCAGAATTAACGGATGCCTATCTAAAAAATGCCCATTTATTGTTTGTAAGGATCTAGCAAAAACAAAACACTTGCACATTAAGTAGAATACAACACAGATAAATCCTCTGTCCTATATTCAACACATGAAAAGACGGAAGGTTACAAAAATACTATAAAACAATACTTATAGAACTACAGGCCGAATAAAATTTTAAAATATTACTTTCCATTGGTGGTTAGACTTCTTGAACATTAAAAAAAAAATTAGTTATTTCTGAATTTTCATTTCTAATGATTTTTTATGTGCAGTCATGTCACCTTTTAAATAATTATTACTTCTATAAATTCTTATTTACTTACTTCTATAAATAATTATTAACAGTTACTTCTTTTTGTTGTTCGATATAGGCAGCTGCCAGTTCTTCACCTTCCTTTTCACTCTCAGCAGCATCTGCGTCATTATCCTTTTCATTTTCCTGGCGAATGACACACTCGGCGATTTAGTAGTCGTTCAAAATCTCGTTTTGTCTCTGTAGCTGTTTTTCATAATAAGAAATCAAATAGACTTCATTCTTATCAACGGTAGAGTCAGCACAACTGTCAAAAGAGCTTGCACATACCGTGGAGCAGGTGTTCCTTCTGACCACGTACTATTAGTGGCCGTCATAAAGATCGCTCTTTCATGCAAGAACAAGCCTGAAACTCAACAACAGATAGCACTGGACAAACTGAAAGACCCAATGATACAAGCAGAAATAAGCAATGAAATAAACGCACAAATTCAAATATTGACGACAAACATTGCCGAAGATCTAACACCAACATGGAATACGATTACAAGTGCTGTAACAGACATCATGAAAAACAACTTAGGGTACAAACGAAATAACAAGAGGCAAAAATGGATGACAGAAGAAATACTATTACTAATGGAAGAACGACGAAGACACAAGAATAACCAAGATATCAGCAATATGTATGAAAACATTAACAGGCAAATAAAAGCAAAAATAAGAATAGCAAAAAATGAATGGCTTAAGCAACAATGTATCGATCTAAAACATTTACAACGACAGCACGACGACCGTGATTTACATAAAAAGCTTAAAGAGACTGCTGGAATATACAGAAAACGAAAACCAACTACCATAGTTAATCAGGATAACCAGATAGTGCTGGGTGAAAAGGAGAAAATTGATATATGGGAAAATTATATCCAGGAGCTCTTCCATGACGAAAGACCCATGAGTGAAGTTTATACAGACGACCAGCTGACTGGCCCTTCAATCACCAAAGAGGAGATAGAAAAGGCAATATTAAATTCAAAAAACAATAAGGCACCTGGACCAGATGAAATCCCGTCAGAAATACTCAAATTACTGGATGAAAGGGGAATTTCAGCACTACACAAAATATTTAACTTAATTTATGAAACTGGCTGCTATCCTCAACAGTGGTTACGCTCTACCTCTATTCCCCTGCCCAAGAAAGTCAATGCAAAAAGATGTGAGGATCACAGACTCATTAGCCTGATGAGTCACACTTTAAAGATATTCTTAAAAATTCTACATCAAAGATTATACAAAAAATGTGAATGGGACATCAGTGACTCCCAGTTCGGGTTTAGGCAAGGTTTAGGAACACGAGAAGCAATAGTAGCAACACAGGTGCTGGTCCAAAATTGTTACGATCAGAAGAAGGATGTGTTGCTATGCTTTTTAGATTACCAAAAAGTGTTTGATCGTGTCCAACACCACAAGTTCATGCAGATCCTCAAGAAAGTTGATATAGACCAAAAAGACATAAGATACATTGAAAACTTGTACTGGCATCAAACGGCACAGTTAAAAATAGACAATTCTATATCCAAACCCGTACATATAAGAAGGGGCGTTCGACAGGGATGTGTGCTTTCCCCTCTTTTATTTAACATTTATTTGGAGGATGCAAAGATGGGAATCAAAGTGAATGGAGTATTGATCAACAAAATACGATATGCTGATGATGATGTCTTAATTTGTGACAACATAGTCGATCTTCAACAACTTGTCACTATAATCGGAGAATACAGTAAGCGAATGGGATTAGAGATTAATACCAAAAAAACCAAATTTATGATCATCTCCAGAAACTTGGATGCACTTGAAAACTCCACCATAACACTGAATAATAAGTCCATTGAAAGAGTGAGTAAATTTAAATACCTGGGATCGTGGCTTTTTGAAGACTGGGCATCGGACAGAGAAGTAAAATGTCGCATTGAGCAAGCTCGACAAGCTTTCGTAAAATTCAAGAAGGTACTGACTTGTTCAGAATTCGATCTTCAACTGAGACTAAGTGCTACGTGTGGTCAGTGCTGCTATATGGCGTAGAGGGCTGGACACTCAAAACGAGGGATATAAACAAATTAGAAGCTTTCGAAATTTGGCTCTATCGCCGTATCCTAAAAATACCATGGACAGCGAAAATCACAAATATAGATGTCCTTAAAATAATAAACCAAGAACGCCAACTTTTCGAAACCATCAAGAAAAGGAAAACAGCGTATCTAGGTCACATTATGCGAAATGAAAAATACCAGTTCCTCCAATTTATAATCGAGGGTAAAATTGAAGGCAAGAGAGGAATGGGACGCAAGAAAATGTCCTGGCTTCGAAACATAAGGCAATGGACAGGGATTAACGACATACAATCTCTGATACATATTGCAAGAAATAGAGAATTAATGGAAAATGTGATCGCTAACATTCATTAGTGGATTTGCATCTGAAGAAGAAGAAGAAGCTGTTTTTCAAAGTTAATCCACTCCAAAATATCTTCTTCAACAATGAGACCACAGTTCGATAGTTACTGAAGGTCGTGTAATAGAGCTGCATTGTCATCAGGTTCGTTAACAAGAATGTTGTTTGACTCATCTGTTGATGTGTTTGCTTGGTCAATCTTATCTTCTGTATTTGGCCAAAGTTTTCTCCAAGAGTTTACAAACTCTACGGCGGTATTTCATCGTATATCTTGGTAGGTACACAACATTCCTCATATTAACTGACTTAAGCACTTTTAAGAGATGCAAGTTGTCATCAGCCTCCCGTTTGGAAAAAGCTTCAGTTAGTAATTTTCTGCAATACTTTCTTGAAGCACTCAATGACCCCTTGAGATAATACACTGAGAAATTAATGTACATTCATAAATTGAACAAACTAATTTCAGATGTAGTTCATTATACTTTGCTTATTGTGAATAAATCATCATTCAAAGGCGTAAAATTAAACACATGAATTTCAAGTGCTGTGGTTTTAATGAATCTCACCTGAACTAGAAGAATACCAACCCAACCATTGGTATTTCTTTCTAATGAGCAAATGAGCAGTAATTACACTTTGATACTTAAAAACAAAAATAACAGTGTATAAATAAAATATAAGGCCAACAACAAACCTTCATCTCATATAGCTAGCTGTAGTTCTTAAAGCAATCTCATAGCCAGACCTGAACATTTGTCTACCTGAACCTGAACATCTAAATTACATATAAGATACAGTTAACAATATGCTTCATCGGCTATATGTGGCCACTTAAGCGATAGTGTAAATTCTTAAATGTACCTTAAATTGATTTATGTTTACAAGTTACAAACCTTTTAAAATCAGAGGTATATGTTTGTCTTCAAAAGCTTTATATTGATTTTTCCCTAGCCAACTATATTTTCTTTGAATTTTATTGATCAGCTTCTCATGGCTTCTCCTAACAAATTCGTCTCATAAATTTTGGAAAGCTCATTATCCTAAAATATAAATCAACATGTAATAGTAATAACTACCCCACAAACTTGATCATCCATGCTTAATTATTTTAGCTTAAACTATCTAATAAAAAACAGCCTCTGTTACAAAATCAATCAAACATTCATTTGCAAATTTTGGCTTCTCATAACCATGGTAAATGGGATAAAGATGACTACTAAAACTCTTTTTTAGTGGGATTTCATCAAAATTTACACAAATATAACATTGTTTTTTTGTCAAGATAAAAATACCTTTGAAATTTGAATCATGTGGATCAGAGTATTTGTTCTCTGAGTGAAGCAAGAAGGGTTCTAGCATCTGAAGGCAAATGAGAAAGATCAGGAACTTCTTTATGAATTTTTAATAAATCACCTAGCATTAAAGGACAAAGTCCAGTTGCATAACTTATTGGAAAAATTAAAAACATCTCGATAAGGTTCTCCAGGATTCTCGTTACAACCATATTTAGAGCCTTCTTCAGTTTAATTGAAAGAAGAGCTTTGTAAATGATCACCAGAATGGTCGTCCACGTGGTAATTTGGATTATTTTAGGTACTTAACATGTTAATAAAAAGTTTAAATCGGAAGTATTGTAACCTGAACTATTTGAACTGAAACTCTCATCAAAATGATCAGTTAAGGATTCCGAAGAAAGGTTTGAAGGAGATGGAATATCGGGGCTATTAATAATTTCAACAATATTATCTACGTTTTTCGTACCTATCTCTGTTGATGACGCTTAGAAACAAATCGTTTTCTTTTAAACATAACTAATTTTAGAAAAAATTACACTTACCTTTTTGTAATAAAATAAAAACCAAACTCGGAAGGTCGGAAGTAACCTAACAAATGGTACCAAACCTTTAACGATATACCAATGCTATAACCACAACAAGCATAAAAAAAGGTTGCTAATTCACACCATTTGTACTTTATACTGCTTAAATAGAATTCTTTTAAGCATTAATAATATTGTAATTAAACTGTGCCATTTGTTTAAATAGGTATGACATGACAATGACAATTAATATAAAATAATAATCACCATTCATTACTTTGCCCAGCCAGAGTATATACAACCACTTGTTCATCTTTTCAAAGATGATTTCAAGATTCATTTTGTTGATAAAAATCATATTTTTACTCATTAGAATTAGCAAACATATATCATCGTGATAACTAGAATAATAAAACAATTGTAACGAATTATCTAGAAATAAAAGATTTTTACAATTTACCTAAAAACAAAAACATGTTTTGGATATATTAAACTATACAATTTTTAATTAATCATGATTTAACCTTTTCCCTTTTAATTATTTTATTAACGTAAATAATTTATTATTCTATTGAAATATTTGTCATTTAATCCCATAATTGGTAAATGTCGGACGTCCAGAAAACGTCCGAGTTCGGACTCCAGGGAACGTCCGAGTACGGACGTCCAGAGAACGTTCATATTTAGTCCACCCAAAGTACGTCCCACTTCGTACGTCAAAAGTACGTCCATTTTACGTCCAGGGACGTCCGGACCAAAACTGGACGTAATTGGACGTCCATAGGACGTCGTGTGTTACTAGGGTTAGAAACAAAATTTTCAAAAACCTCCAAAATTGCTGGAATTTTTGGCAGGTTTTCAAGTAGGCAACCGGAATAGGTCACATTAAAATTTTCTAAACAAGGTTTGAGGTCAACTTTGCTCCAAATAAACTTGTTTTCCAGCTTATCAGTTTTCTTTTTTTTTGCTAAGTGGTGGATTATCTTCCTAATTAGGTTGATTATTCTTAGTATCTAAACCATTTTTGTCACAAAATACCTCAGCTTTGGCTGGTACCAAATTATTTTCTGCAATTTCACAATCACTTTCACTATCGTCGTTGTCCCAACCGTCAAACTGATCTTCCAGACGCGTAAAATCTTCATCGTCACTTTGATTTAATAAATCATATAGTTCTTGTTCCGTCAAATATTTGCGAGCCATTATTAATCCAACGATAACCTCTTATCTATGCGATATCTACGGTAACACTAAATTACTGCACAAACAAGTTGAAACTCCTACATTAAACTAATAACAAAGGATCACGTCATAGCCATTCTCAAAATTCAATGAATAGTACTCATCCTTATTAGATTCGTGTGCTTTACTGTCATGTTTTCTGTGTATCCGCTTGAAGCACGCCAAAACTCTGAACGTATTTCAGTGAATAGTACTCATCCTTATTAGATCCGCGTGCTTCACTGTCATATTCTCTGTGTCTCCGCTTGAAGCGCGCCAAAACTAGGAATGTAATTGTCGATTCCATACTTTTTTCATTGTGGCGTGGTCAACTTAATCTGACCAATAGAGGAATGTCAATAAATCAGATAGTTTTCGGTTCCTACGTACGCCTCCATCAATGCAAGTTTGTACGTCTCCGGTCCAACCGGCACGAAAATTTTTTGCGAGTAAACTCGTCTTTGGTCCTGAAAGGATTAAACAAGTAAATCAAAATAAGCTCTAACAAAAATTTTTCTTTTGATTTTTTGGTTTGCATTTTCTGGGCTGTAAAATCCTTTCTTTTTAAAACGAGGGTCTATAACCGTCGCAATTCTGGTAATTGATCTCTTTTCATAACTGAATAATCTATTTTGAACTGAATGTTGAAGTTCTGTGCAAAATTGGTTTCCCTCTTCTGTCATTTCTTTTAAACAATCAGCTAAATAATTATGAATTTCATATGTTAATGAAATAATTCACGAAATGGTTGTGTAAGTGCTACCTGAGATTTTTTGTAGCTTCCTCAAAGCATTCCAAACATTTGTGTAATTCTTTTAATAGCAATAATTCATCTATTGTGACTGGTGGTGGAGCTTTTCTTAGTTTTAAGAGCGTATCATTTAGGGAATCTTGGGTTTCAATGATTCTTCTCAGCATATAAAACGTGCTATTCCAGCGAGTAGATACTTACCGAATTAGCTTACCTGCAGAATTACTTGCACTATTTTCTTTCTGATGGTTCTGATTTACTTACATTTAGTTAGGACAGTTTGTACAGACCTGAGTCGATGGAATGGGCAAAACAAGGCAAATGCCGCTTTTGCAACAACTTACATATTTGTTTCATATTGGGAGCGTTATCAGTCACTATTCATGTTACCTTCTCTGCAATCTCCCATTCTTCAAACGTTTGTTGCAAAACACTTGCCAGATGTATGGTGCTCTTTCAATTTTGTTACTGCCAGTATGCTGTTGGGATGTAGTTGAGATGGACATTTTAGCCTATATAATGACATGTAATGGCCATATACGATTTTCTGCTAACAGAGGTCCAAGAATCAGTCGTTATAGGGACAGTTATTTTGTTTTAAAACATCTTTTAGTTTTAACACACACTTTTCGTACTTTCGTGATAGTCTCTCTAATAGTAAATTTACTTGGTAGAACATATTTAGGGTCAAGCATATTTACGAAGTTCTTAAAACCAGAGTCATTGACAATACTGAATCCCTTTTCCTTTGTGATAAAGAATCATATTGTACTTCTTTTAAAAATCTTTTTAAAAAAATTGTCTAATTGTATCACCCATAATAATAAACACAACAATTAACACTTTTTGCGGAACAAAATTCGGACTGTACCCAATCAGCTTTATGTTAAAACTGCAAATCTGCTAATGCAAAAACGGCCCATGAGGTTTGGGCCGTTTTTGCATTAAAAATGACTTGCAATATGAAGAGTGCAAAAGTAGTTTGCACTGCCATCTCTCGACGGGTAGCAAGATTAGGGTTGGGTCACATTTTCATTATAAAATTTGTTGTACTAGCAGGCCATTTCTGCATATAACTCAATTTTAAAAATTTTGTGGGTTAGGCCACTTTTGCGCTCAACGCCTCAATTTTAAGATATAATTTTATAATTAACATAATATTTATACATCATACAATGAATACACAAGGTATGATACATAATGTTCCAAAATCGGTTCGCTTTCGCGCATGACGTAGTCAAGAACGCTTATTCCCGCAACATTTGAATGTAGTTGTCTAGGAAAGACTTTTAATTTTAAGTTTTTTATATAATTTGGCTAATTTAATTATAGTAATTATACAGAGATGATAAAATTATGTTATTTTAATATTTAATTATAAAAAAAATTTTGAAGTTAATTTAAGTTTATTGATTTTTGGTACAGTTATTTTGTTAACATAGATATTCTTTATAAAACAAATTTTAATTATCTTTTATTACACGTAGGTACAGGTTAATTAACTTGTACTTCAGAGTTCGATATTTCAGATGTTTAAAAAGATACAAAAAAGTGGTAATGAAGGTACACAAAATTTGTACGTATATACCTACAGAACTAAACACAAAATCAAAATAATGATAAAGTCAACTTTATTTATATCGAATGAGCTAGCTGGTCATCGAATATGAGTGTAGTGAGGTCACACAATATTGCACAACATTTTAAATGACATCTTTTGTAATATTCACACATAAAATTATCTTGGTATTGTTTATAATAATGATAACATTATATATTTTAATAATGATAACGTGATTTAACAAAGAAAAATATGTTATTTTGGAAGATGCTAAATTGATTTCTTCCGAAACAGTTCTTATTGCAAATTGCATAGCAGGCTGAGGCTAGTTTCTTAATCCACAGTTTTCTGGTCACACTATCTTTAGGAAATGTATGAAACCTAAAGATTTTATCTTTATTGTCACTATTGCAACAAGCAATTGCACAGCGCACTTTGAAAAAGGTACAAAACCAGATATGCAATGGCAAATAAAAACTTTCAGTTTGACAAAAAAAATACTATACAGTATAAATAAACAATAACTAAACACCACAAGTACACACAAGTCTCAGACACAGGCGCGCCTTACTGGTAATTTTTTACGCGCTCGTCTGGGATACTGCCGCCGGTTAAATTTTACCCATCAAATTTTTTAAGCCCTTGCGAGGTGGATATTTGTATAAAGACACATATGTAAGCATATATCTAAATTATTTTTCTATTATAAAATAGATGACTCAGACAGTATTGAGGTACTTTAAAATATATTTCTTATCTCATAACTTGCAATTTGCAATAGTCACCATTGATAACCGATATTATTGCTGAACTTTTGTTTTTATACAAGCCTTCTGTCTTGCCGGTGTAAAGTCGTCTGAAGTCGATATTTATTGTGTTTTGCGTTTGAACTAATTTGTGTCTTATTTTCATATTATTATATTGTTTGATAAGTAAATTTTGCATAAAATAATCGGTAGGTTATAGTAATGTGTATATTTTTTATTTTACTAAATTTCATTATAACTCATCTAAAATACCATATTGAATTGTAAAACAGATTTTTCTTTATTGTAATCTATTTTGTTTTTATTTCAGTAAAACTGCTTGGAAGTGAGTGACAGTGAATCAGAATAAGCAAATCTACTACTATTTACCTATTCACAGTATTTCCTCTGCAGAAAATTTTTAAATTTCAACGGATTTGCATACAAAAAGAGTGCTTATATTATTAGTATCTGTATGAAAACAAAAATAAATATTTCGTCTGAATCCCTAGGAAAAGTAAAGGTTTTACGGTACTGAAAATATATTTTTTATTCAATTACAACCAAAACAAAACATTAAAAAAAATTAGATCATTTTTGACCATAATTTCAAAATTAATGTGTACGTTAAGCTGTAATAATGAGTTCGAGGTGGTTCGAGCGGTCTTGACTACGTCACACTCCTGGGCCAGCTGTCAAATGTCATGCGCAATATCATACCTTGTGTATTCATTGTACCATGATATTTATATACTGTTAAATAAAAAAAAACATAAATCCTTTATGTTAGAATTAATTGCAATAAGGTCAAAACAAACAAATTTAAAATATATTACAAAGTGATCAAAAAGTATTCAAAGCCCTTAAAGAATACGAAAGAACCCAAAAGAGAATACGAAGAAATGTTACTACTAACTTTGTGCTATAAAATTGTTAAATATGAATATTTAAAATAAAATATAAACATAAATCATGTATGTTACAATTAATAAAAAAAATTACACAATAAGACTAACAAAATAAAAATATATTACAACCTGTCCCAGAAGTTTTGAAAGTACTTAGAGAATATGAAGAAATGTTATTGCTACTAACTTTGTGTTATAAAATTGATAAATATAAATATTTATAATAAAATATTATAAACATAAATCATGTATGTTACAATTAATAAAAAAAAATTACACAAAACTAACAAAATAAAAATATATTACAACCTGTCCCAGAAGTTTTGAAAACCCTTAGAGAATATGAAGAAATGGTATTGCTGCAAATTTTATGTTATAAAATAAAAATGTTTTTGATCAGTATATTTCATATTGTTCTGAAGCTATTTTCTTGTGGCATTTTAAATTAATTACTATTTAACTGGGAATAAGTCACAATTAAAGGTTAAAATACGTTTATTGACGTTTCAATTTCCACTTCGGAAATCGTGGAAATTGAAACGTCAATAAACGTATTTTAACCTTTAATTGTGGCTTATTCCCAGTTAAATAGTAATTAAGTATATTTCATAATTAAGATAATTTTATAATCAATATATTTATATATTGTTGAATAAAAAAAAACAAAACCTGTATGTTACAATTAATTGCAAAAAGGCCAACACAAACAAATTTAAAATATATTACAAAGTTGTTCAAAAAATGTCAAAACCCTTAGAAAATTAAAACATACAAGTAAAGAATACAATTTCAAAAACTGAAACAAACCTAAAATATACTACAATGGAAAACTTCATCAGGCAAGAGGTAGTTGCAACAATCAGAAAGGTTTTTGACAGAAGAGGGCTGATAGGACAATAATGCCTGGTTGCACCAACATATCTTAAGCTTAAGACGTGCCTTAAGCTCCACTTACGAAACATACGCGTTGCACCATTGAGTCTTAGTTCGATTTTCAGCTTAAACCTATCTTAATTTCAAGTCCCCGTTATTCTCAGCTTAAGCTGCTGTCTGAATTTAAGATGAGCAATCTAACCTCAAAAATTGACAGTTTTGTTGTGAAATACAGGTACACTTTTATATTAAAAATGGATATTAATTTTGTGGATTTAGTAGACAATGTCGACATAGTAGACGAAGAACGATATGTACCACTATTTGCGAATATCCCTCGTAAGGTATTTGTTCGTAATAATCCCTTTGATAAATACGGGGATGCAGAATTTTTTGTACGATTTCGTCTAACAAAAGGACGTGTCCTGCATATTTTGGAAATTGTGGAACCACAATTAGAATATATGCATAATTTGTAAGTAAAAAAATCTTTATTATAAATAAATAACAAATAAATAAAATGAAAAAAAAGAACATAAATGATATCAAGTAGAAGTACAAAAGTGAGATTGCTTTGATTGTACTTATATTTACAGGAATAATTCCCTCAGTCCCATCAATCAACTATTGGTAACTTTGAGGCTGTATGCGACAGGAACACATTTGGTCGCAATAGGAGATTTTATAGAAGCTGACAAATCTACTATGTCTAGGATTGTGAAGAAAGTTACAGGATGCTTGGCATCTTTACGGCCTAATTATATTAAGATGCCACAAACCGAACCAACCATTAATCAAAGACAACAGCAATTTTACCAAATTGCTAGATTTCCTAGAGGCATTGGGGCGATTGATGGTTGTCATGTAAAAATAATTCGTCCAGGTAAATATAAATCAAAATTCAAAAAATAACCATTGCAAAATGAAATGTTTTTGTAGGGGGAGAAGATGGTGAAATCTATAGAAATAGAAAATCATATTTTTCCATAAATGTTCAAGCAGTAGCCAGTGCAAATTTTTTATTTCAAGACATAGTAGCTAGATGGCCAGGTTCTGCCCATGACTCAACAATTTTCAATAATAGCAGGATAAAACAGAGATTTGAAGAAGGAGAATTTGGAAACAGCATCTTGTTAGGTATCTATACTTTTAATCTACTGTAATTTACTTTGATACATCATAAATCCTACAAACATGTTGCACCCATGATAAAAAATATTGTGGGCCAAAATAAAATATGTTTACAGCATTTTACCATCATAATTTTTATTTTAGGAGATAGCGGATATATGGTGCACAACTATCTACTGACTCCTTTCTTAAATCCAACTACCGAAGGTGAAAGGCAATACAACATTAGCTTAGTTCAAAGCAGGGTAAAGGTGGAAAACACATTTGGTATTTGGAAGAGGAGGTTTCCTATTTTGGCATATGGTTGTCGTTTAAAACTTCAAACAACTTTAAATATTATTGTTGCAACTGCAGTTTTGCATAATATTGCACAATTAAATGGGGAACCTGAACCTCCTCTTGATAATATTAATGCAGAAGAGTTTCAAGAACTTATACAAAATGGTAATATACCTGCAGCACTAGTCCCTAATAATGTTATTAGGGATTTTCGAAGGGAGCTTGTCGACAATTATTTTAATAGAATATAAACATTATTTAGATATAAGGAACTGTAGCTGTAAGTTTGATTTCTCAACCTTTTCAATTTATTGCTAGTCTGTACATGGTAGTGAATCCTAGTTTTAAGTTTAATGTATATATTTATTAATAAAATTTAATCATTTGTTTTATTTTTACCTGTATCTGTTACTCTTAAATAAATACAACAAGGAGAGTTACTACTTAAGATATAATAAATATTCATTCCATAATCATTTTTTTATTTTCACCTCTATCTGTTACACTCTTAAATAAATAAAATAAGGAGAGTTACTACTTAAGATATAATTCATATTTAAATTCAGAAAAAAAACTATAATATCGTCTGATATCATAGTTTATCATCATAAAGAAAAACTCATTAAGTACACATTTCAGGAAATGACAGCTTTGCCACTGTTAAAAGTTTGTAGCATTTTTGCAAGAAAAGGTCAACAACCGCCATAATCAGCCATATAATATAGCAAAACCTATATAATATAGATTATGCTATTGGTTGATTGAGATAGGTGGTCAATTACTGTAATGTATACTTAATGACTTTTTGTTATTAACGTATGACACAGCATTCAAAAAATATACTTATTTAAATTAGCATATGAACATAAAAAAATCTTAAGACTGTTTTAATTTCTTTTCTGCGGCTTGTCTTTCTAGCTTAAACATTTTTTCTTTATGTTCATATTCTAGTTGAAATAGTTTTCGCTTATTCAACATTTCTTCTCTCAGCATTTCTGCCTGTATTTTTAAAACTTCAACTTTAGCATCTTCTACAGCAGAATTCCTTTTTACTGGCCTCCTTTTTTGAACCCACTGCCGGTTTGCCCTTCTCTTCTGAATATTGCTGTCTTCTACACTGCGTTCTTCTACCACATGTTCTTCCACATCACTTATATTATGGTTTTGGTTGTATTGTGGGTGATTGTCATTTGCCATATATGTGTTTGTAGATGCTGTAATTTTTTTACAATACTTTATTATACTATTTTTAACATGATTTAATAATTACTTTTATTATTGATAATAAACTTGTACATACATTGAGACAAAACGTCACAGTCGTTCTCATTGTCGAGACCAGATATTGTTTTAGTATTCACCACTTCTAAAATAATTGTCTCATCCATATCTTTTGTCTCTGGAGCTGGAGGTCCCCCTCCCGTCTGATATAACTGCCGTCGTGATTCTGCAGCCTTCTTTCTTAGGTCCTGCTTAATATTTGACCACTGCTTCCTTAAGGAAGATTCATCTCGGTGAACATTTCTTAGCTAAAAATACATTACAATACAATTATCGAGTTACACTATTATTTCTTATTACAATTAATATATGATGCAAATTAAACATAAAATTTTCTCAAGGCTACCTTCTATTAGAATCGACTTTTATTTTTAGTGATATATATTAAATAAGTTGTTTAGTAAACACACTTATTACATATCAAATCATATATTAAAACTTACCTTTTCGTTAAATTGCATTGTGATATGATTCCACGCTTCATCCTTTTCCCTATTGCTCACAGCATTAGTGGTTTTATTTTCTATTATGTGTTTGTTTACCTGTACTAGGTGAACAAGTAAATTTTTTTCGTCAGGAGTATAATTAATTCTCCTTTTGTCCATTTTTAAAATTAAATTAAATTGAAAGTTTGTAGATACTGAAACGAAAATTGCGCGGGACAAAATAAACCTAAAAACGTCACTTAATAATTTACAATTGACAAGTTACATGGTTGCCACGTGAATTGCATCTTAAATTTCATCTTAGTTAAGACGTACTTAGATAAGAATCGAAAATTATGGTGCAACGTAAATGAGAGTTAAGGCGGCCCTAGCTATAAGCGGAGCTGGGCTAAGCTGGAGCTTAAGATCTGTTGGTGCAACCAGGCATAAACCAGAGGAAGACCAAGACTTCGGTAAAAAACTTAGAGGATGATTTAAAATCTATTGCAGTTAGAACATAGAGACTAGTTGGTAGATACAGGGGTGAATGGAGGATTGTTCTGAAGAAAACTGTGATGCTACTGATAAAGATAATGATGAGGTGTCACAGACTATCTACAGATTGTCCCAAAAGTCCTCAAATCTATCAAAAGATTGAACAATTTTAAAATATTCCAATTTCATTTTGCTCTTTTTGATTTTATTGCCTTTCGCAACTTCTGCTGATTGCCTTTATTTGTTCTACCATTTCTGATTGGCTCCTGCCCCAAACTTCACATGCCTTTTATGTTTGAGGAGGCAAACCTCTTTTTTTAATGGAGTTTTATCTTAGGAGGAGTTTGGCGACTTGTTCCTGTGAGATAAGAATTTTATGTTAACAATGTCAAATATCTTTAGACAAAGTCCAAGAAATTTTAAAGTAGTGCATAAGAATAAAATATTTGTTTGTACCTGCTTCTGTAATTTCTTCCACCTCGATGTTAACCAGGTGGCACAGTTCATCTGGATATAAATCTGTAATCAAAATAAACAGTTAGTTTTTTATCCTTCTACAAATAACTTTTGACAGTACATACTTTGGTTGTTATTATCCAATAGAACTCCAATAGACTGAAGTAGGAAATTGCATGTATCTAAAAAAACATAAAGTAACTCAGCTTTCTAATAAAACAATTTCTTACCGGTTGGGGTACCTGTTGATGAAGATGGCCCTATTGTGGAATCAAATGTATCTAAAAAAAATAATTAAGTAACTCAGCTTTTTGATAAAACAATTTGTTACCGATTGGGATACCCGTTGATGAAGATGGCCCTATTGTGCAATCAAATGTATCTAAAAAAAAATAATTAACTAACTCAGCTTTTTAATAAAACAATTTCTTACCGATTGGGGTACCTGTTGATGAAGATGGCCCTATTGTGCAATCAAATGTATCTAAAAAAAATAATTAAGTAACTCAGTTTTTTAATAAAACAATTTCTTATCGATTGGGCTACCTGTTGATGAAGATGGCCCTATTATGCAATCAAATGTATCTAAAAAAAAAATAATTAAGTAACTCAGCTTTTTAATAAAACAATTTCTTACCGATTGGGGTACCTGTTGATGAAGATGACCCTATTGTGCAATCAAATGTATCTAAAAAAAATAAGTAACTCAGCTTTTTAATAAAACAATTTCTTATCGATTGGGGTACCTGTTGATGAAGATGGCCCTATTGTGCAATCAAATGTATCTAAAAAAAATAATTAACTAACTCAGCTTTTTAATAAAACAATTTCTTACCGATTGGGGTACCTGTTGATGTAGATGGCCCTATTGTGCAATCAAATGTATCTAAAAAAAATAATTAAGTAACTCAGCTTTTTGATAAAACAATTTGTTACCGATTGGGATACCCGTTGATGAAGATGGCCCTATTGTGCAATCAAATGTATCTAAAAAAAATAATTAAGTAACTCAGCTTTTTGATAAAACAATTTCTTACCGATTGGGGTAATTGTTGATGAAGATGGCCCTATTGTGCAATCAAATGTATCTAAAAAAAAATAATTAACTAACTCAGCTTTTTAATAAAACAATTTCTTACCGATTGGGGTACCTGTTGATGTAGATGGCCCTATTGTGCAATCAAATGTATCTAAAAAAAATAATTAAGTAACTCAGCTTTCTAACAAAACAATCTCTTGCCACTTGTTGTAGCAAATGAAAATGATGACCCAGTTTGATTTTCATTTCCTTCTGAAAAATATTTTACACTATAATAAACATAATACATTAACTATAAGTGAAATTTATACTTTCCAAATTAAAAGTATCCCTAATCTGCGGATCGCCAAGATGAATTTTAGAGATGAGTTGTAAAAGTTGCTCCTCAATTTTGGTTAAGGGCTTTTGGGTATTTGGCCTTCCCCCAGTGGCACTAATTTAAGCAGAAACTTTTCTACTTTTTCTTACACAGACTTTTTTTATAAACATTAAAGTTTTCTTACATGTCTCCATTGTTCCCCTGTTTTATTAGGGTCATCATCTATGCTATTAACCTAGCAATTTCCTGCCACAATTGAGAAACTTTTTTTGCTTCGGCTGGCTTTGTTTTACCAGTAAGCACTATTTTATTATCTTTTAAAAAGTCTAACATGAACTCCAATTGTTTTCTTGTAGTTCTCTTCTTAATTATTGAAGTCATATTTATTGTATTCTAAGTAATTATTATAAAAAATGCGCTAAAAAATTTAACACTAAATAACTAGTAAAACTAAAAAATTTAACACTAAACAACTAACTACACTAAAACTCAAAACAAAACAGAAAGATAATACAAAAACAACGTGGTTTCACAATTATTAACATAACATAACCTAGCTACGAGCGAAAACGGCCTGTCATTTTAGACAGCTTAAAAATTATATTTACATAAGATACATTAGATATCATGGTAGGCAACCCGTTATACGTAGATCTTACATCATACCGATTTGAATATTTTTACATAAATGTTTTAAAATTGCAGTTTACAGAGTGTAATTATTTCACATAGACGATACATCATAGCCCCATATTCTCTATTTCCGTTTTCAATAAGTCCTGTATTACAGGAATCGCTCTTATGTTGCGGAGAGTGTGCTGTAGTTTCTAATTCTGTTGAACTCGTAGCAAAAGATAAACAAATTACCTGCTTCTGCAATTTGTTCTGAATTTATTAAATGGGAAACTTCTTCTGAAATCCATTGCTTGGATTTCACTAACAATATTTTGCAAGAAATATTGAAGTCCCCTTACTAGTGGAATTATTAATGACAGTGTGGGATACTGCTCTCCACAAAGAACTTTATTTAATTTTTTAGGTGCTTTTAGTATATTTGCACAGTCTTCAAGAATTAACCATTCAAAAGCATCCAAACCTTCTGGTGCACTTGGGAGATTTGCTATACACACTGCCAGTGAATCTTTAATTTTTAGCAGTCTTTCAATCATAATTAGACAAGAATTCCATCTTGTTACCACATCTTGCTTTACTTTTAAAATAGGAACATTCATTTGAATTTGTGTATTTTTAAATTTTTCTGTTGCCACAACGCTATGTTTAAAGTGACTCAAGTGACTGTTAAATTTAGAGTATGTGCTACGCATGAATGATGATATCTTTTTACAAACTCATTGATTGCTTTTTTAATATTAGCGCCGTTATCAGAAACAACAGTCAAATTTTTTTCTAATAATTGCCATTCCTCAAACATTTCTTTTAAAACGTGTCCTATATTTTCTCCTGTATAAGACCCTACTATTTTTCTGGTTGCAATATTAACAGAACATGTAATCTCATTGTAAATAAAATGAATTGTAACGGATATTATATGCTTTACAACTATCAGAGGTTCATATGTCTGTCGTTATTGACACATATTTTACTGTAAGTAACATTTGCTTCAGTTTCGAAACAGATTCCTGAATATTGTTTTGGAAGAATATTTTCTGCCATAATTTTTCTACTAGGTAATACATACTCACTATTTAGTTCTTTGGTATATTCCTTGAATCCTATATTTTTCACTATGGATAGAGGCTGATACTCATTAGTGATCATTTTTAATAATTTATTATCTATTTCCCGTTTTTTTGCTTCAGTCATTGTACATATTTCGGACACCGAATAATTTTAATTGTTTTGACTTCTTTCTTTCGGGTACTGGATTTTTATTGTCTGCTTTTCTCTTTGAAGAACATGGTTCTTGCGAAGAGGCAAGTGAAATTTCATCTGTACCGACTATTGCTTTAGGTACTTGAGTCTCTTTATCATATCTTACAGACGAAAACGGTGCTGCATTATTTTCACTCCACTGCAGAGTATTCATTCTCTGAAGATGTTTCTTCTTATTAATTAGTTGTATTCCCATGGTACTAAAATTACTTTTAACACGAGGAACATGTAACTGATTTGTTATCGTTACTTTTACTAAAAAAGTCCCATACTGCGGATTTAATTCCACCTGGCTTCATATTTAAGTTTAACAGTATATTTAACTACAAAAAACTGAATAACTCACTATTGAACTATCAATAAACGCATGACCGAAATATCTCTTACAAAGCGGAATAACAAAAACTATCAATAAAAAGAAATATATGATAATCAGAACTCTATATACCTACTCTCTGGGATTCCCCGATGATACTAATAAGCCACTCATCAATGATGACAGAGCTTAATAGTCTAGGAGCCAAACTAGGTCACCGTGGCCTTTTTCAATTCTGATGGGTCCATCCAAGTTTTTTTTTATCTATTTTTGGCCGTGGATTACGAATTTCGAGGGGATTTCGATATGAGTGGTCAAACAATTTGTTATAAACCATTTAATTGTCTATAAGGCTCTAGATAGTAAACTAAAATAGATAAAAAATGTTTCAAACATTTGGTTCCTTGAAAAAACAAAGGAAATTGCGTTTACTAAACTTTAATCCAATAATTAGAACTCGAGATTTGTAAAATTAGTGCAAAATGGTTGCAAAATAAGTATTTTTTAAAGGTTTTCAATGGTAACTCGGCTTCTACGCATGCAAATGAGCTTTACAAATACTCATTTTAAAGCTTTATTTGTATTAAAGTTATACCCGTTTGGCGTTGTAATTTTTTAAAAAATTCAAATTAATTTGTTTATAAACTTTAAAATAAGACTTTTAAAACTAATTTGCAACAAACACAATTTTTTTTTGAAAAACATTTTTTAGAACCTTATAAACAATTAAAATGTTTATAACAATAATTGTTTAAGCACTCGGATCAAAATCCACCCTCGAAATTCGTAATCAATATCCAAAAATACATAAAAACACTTGGGTGGACCCATCAAAATTAAAAAGGCCACGCTGACCTAGATTATAAGTCGTGAAAAACGATCCTAATTTCTAACCCAACTGGAGAACCTTAAACCAAGCCAACTGGAACAAAACGAGTATGCGTCACGTCTAGTCTTAGATATAGTCCTGTACTAATCCAGTACTCGGTACTCGGTCAAGTACTCTATTCCTACATGTATTCGAGTACCGAGAATCAATTCTTAAAAAAATATTCTATCCTCTATCTCTACTTTGATGTAGTGAGTTTCGGTAAAGGCATGGTTTGTTGGAGGTCTACTGTAATGTAATGTCGCTGAGGCGGATCCACAGAAGGTTGTGGAGCCCCGTCAGTCAGTTTTGGCCTGTGTGAAGACTTGATTAAAAAAAAAACAAATCTCCCCGGTTTAACCTCGTTTCGGCGTAGGCTTTTGCCTCTTGTCTGGCCTCGGCCACTGTGAGCGCCAAGTCTCCGCTTTCACCGTGCTTACAATCACGGTCAGACTGAAAAGTCTAGCTTTGACTCTGTCGCTGCAGCTCCTCGGCAGTGTCCTCGCTTGGCTCTCGCACGTCTGTACTGTCCAGCGGCTGGCGCTGAACTGACTGACTACTACACTACTAGACTCTGACCAGGGTTGCCATATGAAATTTCAGAATCTCCCTAGACGGAAGCTTCAAATTCCCCTAGAAATCCTTAACTCAGTTCCCAAGAAACAATTTGACCTTGGATAGAATTCTATCAATGAATAGAATTAAAAAAGAAGAAATTGAAAACAATGTTGAATGTTTTCTTGGCAATATTTATAAAATATCAGGGAAAATAAATAATGACAATAATGATACATAATGGAACAAAAATATATTTAATAAAAACAGAAAACAATACAAAATCACTACTAAATACTAACCTAACCTAAAAATTTAAAAGGTAATTCTGAATTCTGAGTCATTATTTACATAAACAAAGCAACTAATATTCTTAAAAACATAATTCTAAATAATACAATTGAGAACGGAATGTAATATAATATAACATATGTGGGAGAACAGTGATACCAAGCCAACCCCGGTGATTAGTAAAATTCTAAACCCAGAAAAAGACTTCACTGTCCCACAGTTCCTTGCGATTTTTACTTCTTCGCTTGAAGACCCTTCGATTTAGTGGACCACCCAGAGTTTCAGTAATTACGACCAACTGATAATGTTAACGAATCACTAGGTACCCTGAGAAACCCTGTATTATTGAATATAAATCTTTATATTCTAATATAACAACCTGTAAATCCAACAACAAACTATGTCTAGAAATAAAATGCAATAAATTATGAAAGTCGGTTTAATATAAAATAATATAACAAATTCTTGTGTAGATTAGGTAAAATGACATAATGTATTTATTTCAAGCATTAAATACCTACATAAAGAAATAAACATTTATATACCCTAAGGATTGGTACCAACCTATTTATACGATAGGACTGGACAATTCTATCCTATCCTTAAACCCTAAAGGTTTTAGTTAGGTTAATTATAGTTGAATTTTAATGTTAATACTAACTTATTTACTGAATACTATTTTTAAATGCAATATTAGAACTTAGTAAAATCTAATCTGTATAAACGATTTATTGCAAAAATGATTGAATAAAACTACTAAAAAACTGCGGATTGGTGAGAAATTTGTTCAGTCATATTGTATATTTTTTATTTCTTAAAGGCCTTAGCGCGTTACCGAAACCTAGGTTTTTAAAGAAAAAGAAAGCACAATAGTCTACTTATTGATGTTCTTCGGACTCTTATTAGGTGTCGAATTATTCGTTGGCCTAGATTTCAGCTATGCCCTATGCTGCATTTTATATTGGGTAAAATTTACCTTGCTTTTCCAAAGTTGTTGTAAAACCATCTACCATTTCACCTTCAGCACTTTAACTTTTTACACAGAACGTGCATACTAAGTTCGTTACACTAGCACTAATATTAACGATTATTAGAAGTAATTTTTAACTGCCGGAATTGCGGCATAATCCATTTCATCAACATGACAAGATTTCACTTCGCCAGTCTTCTCTCGAATGTCTTTTGTTTTTCATTTCTTGCTATTAAGTAACCTTGGACGAACCCATCCATATTTTTGTATAGGCTGCAAAACTAGTTCTGATATTTGGGCGAGACATGTCCATCTCGCTTTAATTCGTATCATATGCAATAGATAACTATTCTTACACTTTAGAAAAAGACCCCTTGATATGACCACAGAAATAATTCCTTTATTAACATTTGAACAGCGGCGTGCTTTATTTTCTTTTTATTAATATTATATTTTATTTAAAAATTTTATCGTTACAGAACCGTAAACATTTTTCCCCCGGCTTGGGAAATTCCCAAGACCCAATTTCGGAAGAAATTTTTGTTCCCCTCGGAACCTCAGGCCGTAACCTTTTCGAAGTTGATGTACATTTTCCCTTTAAGTCTACTATTTTAGTCATATTTACCAGACTTTCCTTCTCGAAAGCCAGCATCTCCTTTTCTAAAGGTAAAATACATAATTTAGTAATGGGTCTGGTATATATACCAGTAGATGTCCTTACTTCCACATTTCGCACCTTACCGTCCGAACCCGGATGTATTTTTATTACTCTTGCCAATTTCCATTTCATTGGTGGCAAATTATCGTCTTTTAGTAAGACTAGGTCATTTAATTTCAAATTGTCCCGCTCTAAATACCACTTATTACGGGCCTGGAGTTCAGATAAATAGTCTAAACTCCAGCGTTTCAAAAGGTTTGTTGAATTCGAGTTAACTTTTCGTATACAGACAGTCTGTTTTCATTAACATTTAAAATATCCCTTTCAGGTAAATTCACTAGACTTTCTCCTATTAGAAAATGTCCCGGGGTGAGACTACTTAAGTCATTTGCATCGTTGGAGATGGGTGTCAGAGGGCGAGAGTTCATTACGGCCTCTATTTGGGTTAGCACCGTATAGAATTGTTCGAAAGTTAATTTAGTATCACGTAACATCCTATAAATGTGATATTTGGCCCTTTTTACGCCAGCTTCATGTAAGCCACCCTGATGGGGTGCTTGAGGTGTTAAAAATTTAAATTCTATGAAATTATTTAAACAATAATTCTTTATTTCCGCCTTTACCTCCGACTTCTGGAAAAAAGTTTTTAATTCTTTATATTTGTTTCGACATCCCAAAAACACGTACCGTTATCTGACAAAATAGATTTCGGCAACCCCCTTCTACTTACAAAACGTTTTAGTGCCATTATATATGCCTCTGTAGACAAATCGGAAACTAATTCCAAATGAACGGCTTTTGTAACCGTGCATACAAAAACTGCCATGTAACATTTAACTAATGAGGACTTTCGCAATGTAGAAGTTTTAATCTGAAAATAACCCCCATAGGTCTACCATTACATTTGTAAAGGCTCGGTTGGGCGTTACCCTATTGGCAGGTAATTCTGCCATCAACTGCTCGTCATTTCTCTGCTTATACCTAAAGCATACGTGACAAGATCTAACAATCTTTTTTATCATTTTAAACCGTTCATAGGCCAGTACCTAGTACGGAAATTTCCTAACACTGTTTGAGCACCTGCGTGGTGCAAACGAATGTGTTCTCTTTTTAACAATAGATAAACAATTTCATAATTACTGGGTAACAAAATAGGGTGTTTTTGATCGTAATTTAAATGAGTATTACCTAAACGGCCTCCCACTCTTATAAGTTTTAAGTGTGGGTCCACAAAAGGACACAATTTCTGTATAGATTTATTTTTTACAAAATTATTTTTTGTTAACTCCTGAAATTCTAAATTTAAATTTTGTTTTTGAATATTTTTTACAATTAAAATCTCTGCTCGGTCTAATTCCTCGACAGTAATTTTACCCGTCTGGGTTTGCAATTTATTGCGTGAATTTTTTAAATTATTCACAAACCTATTTACAAAGGCTATAGTATACAAGAGTTTAGAAAACGTTGACGTTTTATTAAATAATTCGGAAAATATATCTTTTGTTTCGACATGTCTCACCACTAAGGCTACCTTTTGCTTCTTAAGCTCTGTGTCAGTGTTATAATCAACATTCAATTTAAATTGTGTATAATCAATATTTTTATTTAACAAGAATTCAGGTCCGTTCCACCATAATTTATTATCAATTAATTGAGCAATTTTAATTTTACGCGTAGGAATATCCGCGACGTTCAATTTAGTGGGTATGTGATGCAATATGATATTTTTTGATATGTTTTGGAATTTTTTTACCCTGTTTGCCACAAAAACATTCCAATTTGTTTCTGGAGACTTTACCCAATATATTGCTATCTCTGAATCGCACCATAAGTGTATCTGTTTTACTTCCAAAACGGAAGACAAGGTTTCATATACCTTTTGGGAGAGTTCTGCACTCAGTAACAGAGCAGATAACTCTAATCGTGGTATCGTGGTGACCTTCAACGGAGCAACCCTAGTTTTAGCGGTTAGCAACCGGCTAGTTACAGTATCATCTTGATACACTGCCCGCACATAAATACAACAACAGAAACAAGTGGCGCTTGCGTCACTAAATGAATGTATTTCTATGGATTTTATTACTTTATTTATTTCAAAAAGACACCTAGGAATTTTTAAATTTTCTATAAGAGGCAATTCTTTTAATAATTGCTCCCATTCATGCAATATTTCAGGATCTTTCAAACTTTCATCCCAACCTAATTTAAGGCTCCATAATTTTTGTATTATTAATTTCCCCTGTACTATCACCGGAGCTAATAACCCAAATATATCGTACCATTTAGCTACAGTAGCTAAAATGCCTCTCTTGGTGAGGTTTTTCTCTGAATTTTTCAGAGAAAATGTGTACATAAATTCATCACGTGGAGCGCACCATTTGGTACCTAAAACTTTATTCACTTGTTCTATATTTTCCTCCGTATGTAAGTGATATTCTGTTATCGGAGTTGTACAAATTTCATTTATGAACTCTTGATCATTCGATCCCCATTTATGAAGGTTAAAACCGGCTTTATTTAATATTTCGTTAAGACCGGTATATATATTTTTTAAATCCTCTTTATGTTGACACCCTGTAAGTATATCGTCAACCCAAGTCTGGTTAAGCAGGCTAATCGAGGCTCCTTTATGTTTATCTTTGTTAATCTCCGCGATTTGATTTAAAACCCTAGTGGACAACCAGGGTGAACAGGTCAGACCGAAAGGAAGCCTATTCATTTGATAGTGTTCAAAATTATCTGTGGGGTTTTCTCTCCACAAAAAATTTAATAAATACAGTTGATTAGGGTCGACACGGACTTGTCTAAACATTTTCTCTATATCCGCCATTAAAATATAACTAAATGTACGAAACCTTAATAGTATTTCATACAAATTGGGTTGTACTTGCATTCCTTTGTATAGGACATCATTCAAGGACAAACCAGTATTCGTTTTTGCTGAACAGTCAAAAACGACGCGCACTTTCGTAGAGGAGCTTTCTGTTTTTATTACCGCAAAATGTGGCATATAGTATTTTTGTACATTATGTACATTTTTATACTCCTGCGAATTTTCACGAGTCTCTACCTTTTCAACATGTCCGCTGTCTATATACTCCTGTATAACTTGTTTATATTCCAGGAACGCTTCTGGAGCAGTTCTAAATTTATTTTCCAATGCACGAAACCTCTTTTCTGCCTGGCATCTTGAACTTCCTAAATCTTTTATTTGATCATTTTCTGGTAGAGTAACTTGATAGGCACCATCCTGTAGTATTATTGTATTTTTCTGAAAGTGCTCCTCCAGTACTTCATCCTGCGTCCGGTCCATCATCACTTCAGGGATGCTCTCCAATTCCCAGAACTTCTTTACATATTTTTCTAATGAAGATTCCGTATTCGAATGGAGTGAAAATGTAGAGTGAACATTATTTACACAAGCTACAAAAGAATTCGCATCCGTCAGTGCATATCGAGGAACCGAACCACACAAGATATGTCCGAATTTGGAATTTTGTAATATCGGTAAATTTTTACCAAGTCTTACAATGCCTTCTAGCAATATATCATAAGCATAATCGGCTCCGAGCAAGATATCGACCCTCCCCGGTATATTAAATTCTATATCTGCCAGGCTACAGTTTTCCGGCAATCGCAACTTATCTTTATTTATACGTAACTGTGGCAAATCGCCAGTGATTTTTGGCAAAATATGACATTTAATATTAAATTTATTTTTATTATTCAAAGTTGTCAAACGTAATTTTAACATTTTATTTGACACCGAAGCCTTTTCCGCGATGCCCCTTATCTGCAGCTTAGCATCTATAGGTTTCAAATTCAATTGTTCAGCAAATTGCTCTGTGCAGAAAGAAGTCTGGCTGCCTTGATCGAGCAGGATTCTGGCGACCTTTTTCTGACCCTTTACATTATATACGTACGCTTGGATAGTACCAAGCAATACAACTGTTGATTGATTACTAGAAGCATTATTAGAACTAACAGTTGTATTTGCGGACGTACTTGCCTCATTGTCATTGACATCCGTTTTACTGTTTGTTTTATTTTTATAGCCATTATTGGCACTATTTTTATTTTTATTATTAGTAAAATTATTGTTTGAATCTTTTTTCACGTTTATATTTGAAGAACTCTCCGTTTTAGTTCTGAAATGCATTTGACTATGATGGTCTTTTGCGCAATATTTACATTTTATATCGCTTCTACAACTATCTGTATGTCCTTTTAGACATTTAATACAAAGCTTATGCTCTTTAACATATTGATATTTTTGATCGTTAAGAAGATTATTAAATTTATAGCAATTGGTAATTTTATGGTTATTTAATTTACAATAAGTACATTCCTCGGCTTTGCTATCGTTGGAAATATGGAAACTAGCTCTCCTCTTTATTTCTAAAGACGGTCCTGTCTTTTTGAAATGGTTCAAATTTTCTAAATGTTCACAGTGTACTTTTACACTGTCTAAAAACTCTTCAAAAGTCTGTATTTCTTCGGCATGCGACCCAAATTCGAGTGCCCTTTTTGTACCATAATCCAATCGTTGCTCAACCATATTGATCATAAGAATATCCAATATTTGTTGAGGTGTTAAATTTAAATTTTTTAGTTTGTTCCAACTATTATAAGTGTTGGTATACATTTCCCGTAGGTCATTCGTTAAATTGTTTGAATGCTGTATAGGTTTATTATTTAAAAGGGTTTTAATTATATTTTTTATTAATTGCGCTTTATTTGCATATCGTGAATCTAACACCTCCCATGCTAGCCTTAGGTTTTCACCACTTACGGGTATGTTTTCTAGTAGTTTAAAAGCCTCGCCTTTTACAGACGTTTTTAAATATAGCAGCTTTTGTACTTCCGGTATTGATTCGTTCTCCATGATGAGTGACTTGAATAATTCTTTAAATGGACCATATTCTTCATTTCCATGTGAAAACACAGGTATGTTTATTTTAGGAAGAGTGACATTCACTTTCGCTTCCATCGCCATTGGCTGCAGCGTCGGTTCAGCTTCACTTGGTTGGCTGTTCAACCTCCGCATTGTCCCTTTTATTAATTTTATAGCTTCATAATAAATTTGGTCCACCATTTCATTGTCTTTATCATCTGTGAACCTTTCATCTTCTAGCAACATGAAATATGCTTCATTATATTTTTCATAATACGTCCTCAATTTTCCTAAAATCTCTTCGTAAATATCTAGATCAACCTCTACGATAGAATTTTTTACTTGATTTAGGATTTGACTAATTTTTCCTTTATAAGCTGCACGGGTGGCTTTGTGGTTAGACATTTTATTTTAATATATTAATTTAAATAGGATATTACCAAATGGTTTTTATTTTTTAAATAAAATGTTTTATATTTGTTTCAAATAATTTTTTAAATTTTGAATATTCTTTCTTTCTAACGTTTATTTCTAAAGAATTATTGCAAAAACTTTATCTTTCCTACAAAAGAACTTTATTTTGAATTTATCTTTTTAAAACTTTATTTATTTTTGAAAATTGATTTCAACGTTTTAGGTATATAGAACGTTTTATAAACTCATGTATAATATGTATTATTTAAATACTGAAAAACTTTTAATTTTGGTTTTTTAAGGACTTGACATCCCTTGGTCTGTTGTAAGCAAACAAAGGGTTTGATGCAGATCAAATCTGCTTTAGAAATTATTAAGTACCTTACATAACCTAATGTTTCTTTTAGACAAGAGAATTCTATAGTTTTTATTAACTAATAGAAACATAAATAAATTTGTTGTACTCTTTTTAGTACTAATATTTTTTTTTACTGTTTTTCTATTTGGAAAATTATTTCTGTTGCCATATTAGCTCCTTTACCATTTTTCTAGACTGTCTGCTGTTGGTTTATTCGGTCGTATACTTTTTACTTTCTTTGCTTTTCGTTTTATTAATTTTTATATTAACATTAATGTGCCCAGATTAAAGGAACAACAGATCCGTGGTTCTTTGTGCCCTAAAATTGAGGATCCGCGGTCGAAGAACCATAAAAATGTGGGAGAACAGTGATACCAAGCCAACCCCGGTGATTAGTAAAATTCTAAACCCAGAAAAAGACTTCACTGTCCCACAGTTCCTTGCGATTTTTACTTCTTCGCTTGAAGACCCTTCGATTTAGTGGACCACCCAGAGTTTCAGTAATTACGACCAACTGATAATGTTAACGAATCACTAGGTACCCTGAGAAACCCTGTATTATTGAATATAAATTTTTATATTCTAATATAACAACCTGTAAATCCAACAACAAACTATGTCTAGAAATAAAATGCAATAAATTATGAAAGTCGGTTTAATATAAAATAATATAACAAATTCTTGTGTAGATTAGGTAAAATGACATAATGTATTTATTTCAAGCATTAAATACCTACATAAAGAAATAAACATTTATATACCCTAAGGATTGGTACCAACCTATTTATACGATAGGACTGGACAATTCTATCCTATCCTTAAACCCTAAAGGTTTTAGTTAGGTTAATTATAGTTGAATTTTAATGTTAATACTAACTTATTTACTGAATACTATTTTTAAATGCAATATTAGAACTTAGTAAAATCTAATCTGTATAAACGATTTATTGCAAAAATGATTGAATAAAACTACTAAAAAACTGCGGATTGGTGAGAAATTTGTTCAGTCATATTGTATATTTTTTATTTTCTTAAAGGCCTTAGCGCGTTACCGAAACCTAGGTTTTTTAAAGAAAAAGAAAGCACAATAGTCTACTTATTGATGTTCTTCGGACTCTTATTAGGTGTCGAATTATTCGTTGGCCTAGATTTCAGCTATGCCCTATGCTGCATTTTATATTGGGTAAAATTTACCTTGCTTTTCCAAAGTTGTTGTAAAACCATCTACCATTTCACCTTCAGCACTTTAACTTTTTACACAGAACGTGCATACTAAGTTCGTTACACTAGCACTAATATTAACGATTATTAGAAGTAATTTTTAACTGCCGGAATTGCGGCATAATCCATTTCATCAACATGACAAGATTTCACTTCGCCAGTCTTCTCTCGAATGTCTTTTTGTTTTTCATTTCTTGCTATTAAGTAACCTTGGACGAACCCATCCATATTTTTGTATAGGCTGCAAAACTAGTTCTGATATTTGGGCGAGACATGTCCATCTCGCTTTAATTCGTATCATATGCAATAGATAACTATTCTTACACTTTAGAAAAAGACCCCTTGATATGACCACAGAAATAATTCCTTTATTAACATTTGAACAGCGGCGTGCTTTATTTTCTTTTTATTAATATTATATTTTATTTAAAAATTTTATCGTTACAGAACCGTAACAACATAATTACAACCTACAACATATTTGCATAAATATGGTAATATAAAACAAATAATAATGATCAAATACCTAGTTGACAACAAATTAATAATTATTGTATCTAGTGACTACTCACTGCTGCTTTTTTCATATATGGATTTATTCATTTTTTTAGTTAGTTTATCAATCTTTAAATTAAAACAGGTTTTGGTCTTCAATAACTCTTTGATGTGCATAATTCCCTGTAAGCTTGTAGTTGATAATCGATTTCTAATTTTTGTTTTATTCATGTTTACCTGTGAAAACACTCGCTCAACTGTTGAACTTGAATGTGGTAAATAAAAAAGATTGAAAACAAAATTGCATAAAGTGGAAAACATTGGTGAATCATCACCTAATTTCAAGTTTGCTATTTTTTGCTAGAATGTATTTATATCTAAGTTTCCAAAATCAACTAAATCGCTGTTTCTTAACAAACGCCACTTTTGGTCAAGTTTATAAAGTTGATCGGGAGGAACTAAATTTGGAAAATTTGTTGCCAAGTGAACAATCGTGTTATGTTTTGTTGAAAGGACTTCTGATGGTGATATTATTGTTAGTTTTTGCAACATTTGAATGGATTTGTTTCTAGGGTCAAACCGAGGTTCAATTTGACAACAACCTTCAATAAAAAAATTCAAACAGTATTTATTTTTATTGGGTGCAAATTTTAGCACCCAAATACATGTCTTCAATGGCAACGAAATTGTGCGGATTTTTATATTCGATATCTTCCAAGGGAGTTTTTAATAAATAATCTTGCTTAAGGAAACAGTCTAGTATAGATCGTAACACACCTTCAACGCTTGTATATAACATATGTATTTTAATTGATTCTGATTGCATTCCTAAATTAAAATTGATAAAATATGGTAATATAAAATCTAAAAATTCATAATACAGTTTTACTAAAATATAAAATTAGTGTATTAAATTGTTCTAATATTCTGTGAACTACTAAATATAAAGATAACCATCGTGTTTGGGATGATTACAACAGTTTATGTGGTTTTACTTCAACAAAGTGTTAAAACTGTGTGAATTGAACTTGCCGTTTGTAACTACGCTGAAAATATGTATAAATATCCCTAGCAAGAGTCTCTATTTCTTGAGGCGGATTACAGGTATAATTGGCACAATAGCTAAATGACTGACATGTACATTTCATTAAAAACAAACGGGGATTATGATGTTTTAGTTTTGTAGTCAAAGAATTATGCACACCCATCATAACGCTGGCACCATCAGTCGCCAGACCAATTAAGTTCTTTTTCCAATCGATATTATACTTTCCAAAAAAAGATGTTATTAATATATACACTGTGTGTCAGCCAAATGGAATAAATAAGTTAATAAATAAATGAGGGAGGGTTTGAAAAAACGGTCGAACATGTCGATTAGTATTTATAGTTGCGCATTTTTTTCCATAAAAACTTTTTCGTAGAGATGCATTTTTTTTCTTGTAATATTCGAATAACCGATGAATAGCTAATATCGAGTACTGGGGCTGCTTTTCTAATAGATGTCTGTGGGTGTTCCTCAAACTCAAGCATAACAGCCAATTTGGTATTCTCACTTATTGTATTGGTAGCTTCTTTTTTTTACATTCTCTACGAGCTGGGCTAATATGGTCCATATGGCTCGTGGAATTGCTTCTCTATATTACCGATTGTCCCTTGAGATATGTGCTGGAAATCAGGAAATGCTTCGTTAAATAAACGAGCTACTTCCATTTGCGTCCGTATCTTATCTCCATAACCAATCATCTGTATAATTGTAATTTTGTGCATTTCTGTTAATTGAACCATTTTTCTGGTTTGGGGTTAATGAAATTCAAACGACTATAGCACTGACAACTACTTCTGTCATGGAACAATAAAACATTGGCATTATAAACCAAAGTACCTAAATGGGCAAGAATTATTAAGACAGTAGCAGCGACTTTCGACAAATAGATAATTTTCTTTTCTTAATCAGAATTTTTGCATTTTACTTAATATTTCCGAAACATTCAAAGATATGTATAGGACATTGTATTCAAAAAATATGAGGAATCTAAAAATTAATTAATATACAGGGTGTTCTATTTAAAATAAGCAAGTTGGTATTTGCCACCGTTATCTGATACACCCCATAAAAAGTTTTTTATGGAAAAAAAATGCGCAACTATAAATACTAATCGACGTGTTCTACCGTTTTTTTTTAATACTCCCTTATTTATTTATTAGCTAATTTATTCCATTTGGCTGACACACAGTGTATAAGCCTTGTGCTGTGTCATCCGGTACAGGCATTAAATTAAGACATATATCTTCTACTGTATTGCTATATAAGCGGATTACTAGAGCTAAATTTTTAATCACACCTTTATCGGTAGACTCATCTACTATAAGTGAAAATTTATGTGTCGTTAGCAATTATAATGTATCTTCAAAACTGTAATTAACTAGAACGTTATTTATTATCGCGCTTGTTTTTGTACGTTTGCTGCCAGAATTTTTGGCGATTTCTGAATCAGAAAAACTAACTCCTATGCATTCTGACAGATGATCCATTACATTGAGCGCTATATTATGCTCAGCGGCAAAAGCAGCGAACCTAATTACTGAAAACCTTGCATTGAAGTTAGTGGTGTTGTTAGCTTTAAAGATTTTGCTCTAGTTTGATGTACCTTGACTTGAGAGTGTTTCAGCAATTCAGACTTCCCACACACCAGGTCCTTATTGCAGATTTTGCAGTAGGCGAATGTGGGCCCTTTCTTGCTGTTCGTCAACCATCCCTTGAAAGCTTCTTTCTGTTCCCATTTTGTCTTGTATTTTTGGCTGTAAGTCTTTTTCTTTTTTCTTTCATAGCCCAAATGTTGATCCTCTTCAGAAGAAGATTGGTCTTTGTTTTTTCTGGACGTAGAGGCTTTTTCTTCCATTTCTGTTAAATAATAGATAATGTATCTTTTAAAGGACACATTTTGTGAACCATTGCTTATTTTTTCCATCTTATAGTATAAAAGTTCTAAAAAAGGGCAAGAGCAATAATTATAAGATCAGTAGTGTTATTATAAGAACATTCCTATGTTCAAAAATTAAGATGGAAAGATAGAATATATCAAAAAAATGTTTAATATAATTAATTATACTTACTTCAAAAGGGTCAAAAGCACAAATAATTAAGTAACAACTAATAAATAAATAATAAACTGTAGATCAAACGAAAACCGCGCATTCAGTATGGTAAGGAGCAATAAGTAATTCCCACCGAGATTGTATTTATATCTGGAAAGAGGTGAGTGACCGATTTTCTTAAAAGTACCTACCAAATTTAAATTTTTGTGATTCACCGCTCTCCAAGCTTCGATTTCATAGTGTAGTGTTGTATTTCTTAAATTTTACCGCCCAAAAATGAAGAAAACTGTATGTTTAAATTTACAGTTGCTACATGTTCGTTTACTACACATGAAATCTAAATATAGAAATCACCTGTAAAGGTGTAAAGTTCTCACAGTTTTACTAAAAAAAAAATGTAAAAAACTGTTTTGTTTAATTTGAATTCGTAGTTGCTACATGTTTAATCACTGCGTACTAGGTGGCACCAGCAATAAATATAAAAATTATGTCACATTTTAGTAAATCCCTAGATTTCAAAAATATATCGAGAAAAATCCCTTTTTTTACTGAAGCTCCAAAAATCCCTAAATTCGTCACCTTGGTGAGTGTGAAAAGAGGGCGTGACTCATAACTCACCAATTAGAAAATAGGATAACTTCAGGGACCAATCAGAAGGCCGGAAGGTCAGAATGCGCAGATCTGAATGCGTAGTAGTCAGTTTCGGGCTGGTGACGTGTCAGATTTGGCAACAGTAACATACATTTTGATATCAGCTGAAATCCCAAATTTATATTTTCTTTATGTTCTTCTGTAGACTGTCTAGAGTCGCATGTGCTACATTTGTTAATTAGTAATTTGTTATTTAAACTTTTTGGAGAAAATATTTGCATATGTAGATTTCTTAACCAAGTAACTATCAGGTACATTAAGCTCTTTGCATTCCTCACTATACAGTTTATACATAAGTGAAATGTTGAGGTTTGGGGCCATATATCTCTTATGTGGATACAAAATTTCATAGAATCAATATATTTTCTACATGTATTAAGTACGCTCGGTGATCTATTATAAACATGTACAATCAGTGGTTGATATGAGTTGTAAAATTCATTTAACTGTTTTAGAAGCCAGATAATATTAGTAATAGAGTAGAATAAAATCTGCAAACATTTATACTGAAAAACTAGCAATCTAATTATATTCATAAAATAAAAAAGTTAGAGGTGGAAACATAATACACAATACATTTACTTGAACCTGCAACATTCGGTGTGTCCATATCACGTAGCGCATATTCAGTGGAATGTTCTCTTAGATATCCATTTCTATTCTATTAGAATCTAGTTCTATTAGAATATCCCAATGCATTTTTTTAGTACTTTGAATTGAAGGTGTCAAAGAACGTACTAAAAGTATAAAAATAAATCAACAAGAATTATGATATCTGATATATCTATATCTGATATATCTATCTGATCTATTTATACGGTTTATAGTTTCTATCTATTATAGAATCGTCACTAGAAAATAGCTCATCATCATTGTCACTTGATACTTCGATATTAGTTCTTTCACACATAGTAGTATTCTCAGAGGGGTCATATTCAATTTCTTCTTCCAATACATCTTCCCTAATATAATTGTCTTGATTTACTGTTTCTTCATGAGTAACTCTTGCAACCATTCCAAAATAATTTCCATTTTGCTCTTGTAATGTATTATTACCAGATTCTTCCGAAAAAACATGCAGGTGACTCGTCATAATCTACTAGTTTCTGTACAATGACTTTTGATTGAGAATATTGGTTTTCTTTTTCAGTTTCAACAGCTAGTTTTAATATTTTGGTCGCTTTTCTGTCCATTTTTGAAATACTGGAACAAATATCATATTTGTATAAAAGGCACAGTGCAATGAAATAAACAATTAAAAGTTTATTTTATAATGCAAATCATCTTCACATACATACATCTATATTTTATATAGATTCTACCTTGTGTTTTACAAATAGAATCATGTAGTATTCAATTATGAAAGAATGGAAAAATATCTGTGTCTAAAATGGTTTAGATTGCAAAATAAACCAAAACTTTATAGTAATTTTAATGTGTTTTTGTTGTAATATTAGTGTAGTTTTGTGTAAAAACTATAAATAAATCTATAGCTAATAATAGCTTACCTTCAAAGATTAATACAATACTGCAATTTTGACACAAAACTTAAGATCGGAAGACCTCCGCGGTACGTACCGTGTTACGATCAAAATTATTATTATATTACGGCTAGGGTCGCCCGGGTCACGAACTTCCTTTCGGTTACAATGAGATTTGCCGCGAAATTCTACACAAGGCGCTCTTTGAACTATCGACATCGGTTGACTAATAGTGAAAATACGCATTTTGAATATTGGGAAAGTCAAGAAAGATTTCTACAAAAATTTTAGATCATTACATGTACAGGACCTCGGGGTCCCGAACCGTCGTGAAGGTGTTAACATTCCTAAACGAGTTCAAAAACATGTTCTCGCAACTCATGAGTCAAAATAGTATGATATTAAACTTGCTAACACAAGTCATTAACCAAAGAAATTCTTAAACATACTTAGAGTTGCCACATGGAACGCTAATGGCCTGCTAAACCATAAGCAAGAAGTAATTACTTCCTTAAACTTAAATAAAATTGACGTTCTGCTTATTTCAGAAACTCACTTTACCGACCTAACTACGTTCAATATTCCGCTCTATACCACATACAGCACACCTCATCCCGATGGTACAGCTCATGGTGGCTCGGCGGTAATCATCCGCAGCTGCATATCACATCATGTATTTCCGAAATATGCAACAGAAAAAATACAAGCAGCAATCGTTCAAGTAAATGCAACGCCATGGCACTTTAACATATCTGCAATGTATAGCCCACCTCGTCACGCAGTCTCCACAGATGAATACAAAGCCTACTTCCAATTACTTGGCAGCAAATTCGTAGCCGGGGGAGACTGGAATACGAAACACATACACTGGGGCTCAAGACTCACAACAACAAAAGGTCGTAATCTTCTAAAAGCAATGGCAGACAACAACTATGATTGCCACACCAACGGAATCCCTACGTACTGGCCGAGTGACACCAGAAAACTTCCAGATCTACTGGACTTCTACTTCGTTATTATGAGCCTGAGTATCACAGTTATAAACAGCCCACCACCTCCTCGACTCACGTCAAAAAACACCAACTGGGCCGATTTTCAATCCTACCTAGAAGAAAACACCAATCTTAATCTGCGGATCAAATCTACACACGACATGGATACAGCAGCTCAATACTTCACCACACTTGTGCAAAAAGCGGCATGGCAATCTACACCACGAACTGAACGCAAACCAACACATACCACAAATGTTCCTCTGCACATTCGCCAACTCATTGCTGAAAAACGTCGTGCAAGGAGAACTTGGCAAAGATCTAGAAACAACATAGAACTACATATATTCAATAGACTACGTAGGCAACTTGGAGTAGCCATCAAAGCCGCAAACAACGAAACCTTCGAACATTACATTACAAATCTTACAGCAAATGACCAGACGTTATGGAAGGCGACTAAGAATCTTAATAAACCATACACAACTGTTCCTCCCATCCGTAAACCAAATGGCGAATGGGCCTGTTCCAACAAAGAAAAAGCGGACGTCTTTGCTGAACATCTTACAAACGTATTTCAAACAGAGCCAGCAGACCCTGAAAGAAATCGAAGAACTAATTAGCGCAGCATGTCAAATGTCCCTCCCAATTAAAAGTTTTACTCCTATAGAAGTCAGGCAAGAAATAAACAAACTCAACTCACGAAATTCCCCAGGTTATGATTTAATCTCGGCACAAGTACTAAAACTTCCTCGCAAGACCATTACGTTGCTAACAGTTATATTTAACCGCATGCTAAGCTTATCATACTTTCCAATAATATGGAAATTTGCTGAAGTCATTATGATCCTCAAGCCAGGAAAAGAGCCCAATGAAGTGACATCTTATCGACCCATCAGTCTACTCTCAACCGTAAGCAAAGTTTTTGAAAGATTGCTGCTACAAAGGATATACGCAGATCATGAATTCCTAACATTACTTCCAAAACACCAGTTTTCGGGAAAATCACTCGACTACCCAACAAGTTCATCGAATGATAAATGGAATATCAAAAAGTCTTGAATAAAAGAAATACTGTAACGCTGTATTTCTAGACATTTCACAATTGTTTGACAAAGTCTGGCACAGAGGTCTGCTTTACAAAGTAAAAATAGCACTATACAGTAACTATTTCCTCCTACTTAAATCCTACATATTAAATAGATACTTCTCTGTAAAATTCAAAGACCGACAATCCAACCTCGGCCCTATCCTGGAGTCCCGCAGGGTAGTGTTCTAGGGCCGCTGCTTTTCTCACTCTACGCAGCCGATATACCAGAGACTAATAATACTACAATCGCTTCCTTTGCTGATGACGTAGCAATACTAGCTGTAAATGAAGATCCCATACAAGCCTCACAAAACCTGCAACATCATCTGAACATACTCAGTGATTGGTATACGAAATTCACCATGAAAACGAGCTAGTTAGGGAACTATTCAACAATGGTCCAGCCACAAGAAGACTAGATAGAACCTGGCCCCAAGACCTACTTCAAAACTAAACTAAAATAGAATAAGGTGAGACATCATTGGAAGGCTCTCCTTCACGCGCAAAACCTGTAACACATTTACTTAACAGGTTAACGGCCGATAAAAATTATAACATTTGTGTCCGGTGACGACTAATTTTTTTAAAGATATGTGTGTATTTTGTATACATAAATATATAAATAAAGTTATATGAAGGTTTGGTGATAAAAATTACACAAAAAAACTAAAACACCTATAGGTGTGATTGGCATCGGATACGGAAATCAGTTGCTCGGTGCCAGAATGCACCTATAGGTGTGTTAGAATATTCTATTGTAGTGGTAAAATACAGACATTTATTTATTTGCAAAAGTCGTAAGTGGTTAAAATAAAAACTAACAAAATTAATTTCCAAGTTATGAAAAGGTAAAACAATAAAAAATGAACAGTAAAATCATCAGTTTTTGTGAAACTCATCAAAACATTCTACACATAGACCAGGATATTCCGGGCATGCTTTACATTCAAAAACAGTCATCTTTCTCCTCTTGTTCCTTCTACAGAATCTGCATTCTTTTCGAGCAATTCTGGTAAATTCTTTGGCTCCTGACATTTGTTGTATCGTTTTCTCTATTTTACTAATTTTATGGATCTTTTGTAAAGATACTGATTTTTCTTTACTGCCACATGTATCCAACAAGCTTTTTATAATCTCTAAACGAAAATCATACAATGATATTTGTGATTATTTTTAAATTCTCCCATTATATTTCCAAACTCTGTGGTAATGTAGGTAACGTCTCTCTTATCTCGCCATTTTCCACAGTGTACTCCATCTTTGAACATCGATTTATTTTCACCCTTTTCAATAAGACTATCTTCTCTGTATGTCCTGATCCGTAATAAATATCGAAGGCACCTTCATAAATGCGAAATTTCAAAATTAACCCAGTAGGTTCAGTTAGCATGTACGGTTCAGTGACGTTTATTCTTTATGTACTGTTTAAATTGTAATCTGCCTCGCCACAAACATAGTTTCGTCTAAAGAAAGTTCTCTGTTTGGATAGTACACTTCACACATTTTTTTTATTGAAGTAGTCGACCACTGGTCTTATTTTATGAAGACGATCGTTTGTATTTCGATTAGGGGAAGTACAATGAAGACATCTCAAGATGATGAGAAATCTATTTTTTGACATGTATCTTCTAAACAATGGTAAGTTAAATAAGGGCTCAGTTTTCCAATAATCACTTTGTCGCGAATAGTCGCGAAAGTGATATTGTACCAGTATGGAGAAATAAACTTAAAAATACTTTAAATTCATCTAAACTCGGGGTTTTCCACTCTGTAATGCGAGATTTCACACGTGTGCCTGGACAAACTAAAACTTCCACAGGATAATTATTACGTTCATCTATAATAGTTTGCAAGAAATCATTTGTAATCAGCATATTGAAGAAATCTATTGGTTTGCCTTCCCTTGGTACTGGTACTAGTAATTCTTGACGTTTAGTGAACTCAATATTTTCTATGATACCTTCAATACACCATTTTCTTTCTGTCTCTTGTGATTATTATCTTGTAACGATGTTTGGCTTCTCCCTTGCATCTCAGACAGTATTGCCTCTATTGTTTCTTCTTCGTAATCTGAACTGGAGCCTAATGTATCTTCACTTAAATAGTACTCATCACTACTACAGTCGTTCGTCAAATGTTGATAAAGTTCTTCTTTGGACATAATTTTTCTTTTTTCTGTCACACTTTTCCCATAAGTAGGCCGTTTTTGTAAGCCAGAAGTCCCAGCTTGATCGTCCATATTGATGTAAAAAAAAATTAACACCAACTTTTTACAACAAGTTAAAGAAAAACAACATTAAAATGTTTGTAAAGAAGCTTATATAAATAATGCAGTAGTATAGACACTTGATAATAACTGATGACAGTTACAACCACAACACACCTCTACTTATAAAAAAAATTTGAAAACCAACACGAGAAACTGATATAAACAAACTTATTAAACAATGCCGCAGCAAAAATACACCTCTACACACGCTGCCAGCTTTGCAACAACTGATAAAAATGATCTATACATAATACACCTATGGGTGTGTTCGGCATCGCAGCATGACACCAGAAGACACCTATAGGTGTGTATAACCGTTAATACTCTGTAATGATGTAGATTGTAAATAAACATATATAATAAAAAAAAAATCTCATAACAAAATACGATATTTAATTGTAATTTAATATGTATTTAA
Organism: Diabrotica undecimpunctata; assembly: GCF_040954645.1. Taxonomy (NCBI): domain Eukaryota; kingdom Metazoa; phylum Arthropoda; class Insecta; order Coleoptera; family Chrysomelidae; genus Diabrotica; species Diabrotica undecimpunctata. Next base: position 53,099,489 of record NC_092811.1, read on the forward strand.
TTAAAAAATATATTTATGATTGCTTTTTTATATAAATTTACAAATTGTAGCTTCTCATAACAAAAAAATATAATTTCGTATACGTCTATATATTTGTATTATTTTAAACATTCTTATACATTATACAAAAAAAATAGACCAAAAAGTACTTATGGCAACATTGTAACTCACAAATATTCATGCCAAATAAAATTATGATTATGTTCATTGCATAGGCCATTTCAAAACTTTGACGTTAATGTCACCTCGTAAGTATATTCGCAGAGACAATCAACATAGATGAGAGGGTTAGGTAAATGCACTCTCTATAGACTAAACTGGTCACGAATTCTAGCGCCATCTACATTTTTGGAAGCCAACTAATCTCCATAAGTTGAAAGATCTCTGTAACGTTATGATGATTGATAAAGGTAACTAATAATTGGAAGATCTTCGCCAGGCATACCAAATTCCATATGTGCAATCTTTTAATTTTTAGTTTTTGCAATAAAAATATTTTTATTGCAAAAACAAAAAATTAATGGCATACACATATCAAATTTAGCATGAGTAGCGACGATATTAAAAAAATGAGAAGTATATAATAATATGGACAAAGTAAGAACAATAATAAAACCCACAAGGAAACAAAGTTCCTGTATTTGGCTGTATACCATATATTAAAAATTTTTGAATAAAATCCTTTATAAAAAGGTATATAAAAACCCAGTTGGGCTATGTTGAATTGACAAAACGTTTTCGGAATAAATATTCCATCATCAGTGTCCTAAAATAGTATTTAACCACTTAATTAAAAAGAACATGAAATAATTTAAGTTTTGACTAAGGTTAATGTAAAAATGTGGTTAATACTTACTAGTTAATACATGGATGTAGCCACTAAATATGTGGGTAAAAACCCTTTAAAAATTATTAAATAAAATTTGGTTTACATTATGTCTAATTTACAGTTAAGATGTTAAAGTTACCGTTGGATTGGTAACCATATGACTCTACATTAGTTGCGAGTCCTGAGACGGTATGTCTACGAGGACTTTGTCAAAGCAACTGATTGCTTTGTCAAAGGCTTGCCGAATTGGAACAAATCTTTCTGCATTATCCAATATAAGTGTTGACATCCCATCTTTAACTATACGCTCTAAACTTTTACTGAAACCGAGGTACTCAGGATCCATGATATTACGGATTCCACGAATTATCTTCTGCTTCACACGAATAATACGATAAAACTCTTTTGTTGTCCCCTCAATAAGGTGATGTAAACCTTTAATAAACCCGGGATACGTTGATTGATCTGATATGTTGGATTTGAGGGTACGCTGTCTAGCTATGGCTAAACACCACTCACCTTGATCGTCGAATTCGAAGTCTAGCTCTACATCCATAATATCTACTTCTGCTGGTTTCTCTACTTGCATATCTGCTACTTCCATCAATTCCAAATTAGCAGTCGAAGATACCGTCTGTCCTGATGAGATGATAATTGATAGCGCGTCCACTAGATCCTGTATTGAAAAAAGCGGTTTTACCGATTTCACTTCATCACTAACCAATTTGTCTCCTTCATTTACATTAACATCAGCCTTTTTCTCAGTTGACTTGGCGATGTCTTCAGTCTTTGAGCCGGTCACACTAACGTATTCACCATTACGTTTATCCGCCTCTAATTCTTGTAAAGCCAAGATTGTCATTTCAATCAGTTGCTTTGACAAAGTCCTCGTAGACATACCGTCTCAGCACTCGCAACTAATGTAGAGTCATATGTCGCCATGTTACCAATCCAACGGTAACTTTAACATCTTAACTGTAAATTAGACATAATGTAAACCAAATTTTATTTAATAATTTTTAAAGGGTTTTTACCCACATATTTAGTGGCTACATCCATGTATTAACTAGTAAGTATTAACCACATTTTTACATTAACCTTAGTCAAAACTTAAATTATTTCATGTTCTTTTTAATTAAGTGGTTAAATACTATTTTAGGACACTGATGATGGAATATTTATTCCGAAAACGTTTTGTCAATTCAACATAGCCCAACTGGGTTTTTATATACCTTTTTATAAAGGATTTTATTCAAAATTTTTTAATAATAAAACCAACAAATGACGATAATAATTATTATTTATTACAATAAATCTCGAGTATATTAAATTGTTTTGACAACACAAATTCTTCATCACATTGGAATATTACACTAGAATAGAAATATGCTTTATTGTCCTTGAAAATTGTAAAAATTTATAAACAAATCTTAAGAACAGTTAAAAAACAAAACAATAACAAATATAATTTACTAAAATTACATAAATTGTCAATATAAATTAAAAAAATTAGTAAAACAAAAACGATCTATTGTAATATTTAAATAAATTGCAAATAATCAGTCTTAAGAACTAATAAATTTAATACGTTAAGCTGCTACATATGATACCCAAATATAGTAGCCCAGTCTGGTTAAAATAAAAGGTGGAAAAATGTTTCGCAGATATCTGAAGCTTTTAAGACATTGGTGGGGGCTACTAGATGATGAATAGATGACTAGTTTTACCTTGGGTTTTTTTAAGCAATAATTTATGGTCACAATTTGATTTTTTGTCTATAAATTTTTTCCCGTATATTTTAAATAAACAATATTTATGTCATTTTTTTATGTCAAGAATATCTTTATTTTCCCGTTTTTTTAATTAAAATTGATAAATAATTTACAGAGACATTTGCAAAAAAGCAGTTTTTTTGCACTAATTAAAAAATTTTATTAATTTTTTTATTAACAAAATAAAATGGTATTAATATATTTAAACATCAAGGAATTACCATATTTTAGATTTGTGCGAAATTTCCCCCCGATCAGTCAAATATTTTATAAGTTATTTAATTTGTTTATCCCTGAGGCTAATTATTTAAACTATTGAGCTTGCCCTATGCATGATGCTAGACACATTCAGCAAATTTCATAGGATTCTTTAAGACTTAGACTATCTCAGAAGTTAAATACATATTGAGTTTTCATCGAAATTATTTACAAAATAAACGTTTGAAAAAGGGGCATGTTTTTTACTTATAAACAATTGTAATAACTTGTATATTTTTCAAGCTACTGACTTGTACGTACAACCATTGGATAGCTGGTAAAAAAGCTCACATTAAAAAATAAAAAACCTTCTATAAAATATGGGAAAACTCGGAAAAATTGAGTCCATTTGAAATTCACCCTAAATACTTACTTTTTTTTAATTTGCTCGAATAGTCTGTCGCAGTATTAATAATGATGACATAATTTTCACCCCCCATAAATCTCGGAAAATCCCGGAAAATCAACATATGTTTTTTTCATTTTATATCAATGATGTAATAATATCCAGGCCGTAGAAGAATGTCCTGGATGAGAAATTTAAGAGAGTGGTTTGGCTGTACCACTAACGAATTATTCAAAACAGCAGTTAATAAAATTAGAATCGCCATAATGATATCCAATCTCCGATAGGAGAGGCACCCAAAGAAGAAGAATTAAGTCAGTCTATAAATATTCATCTTCAGAATCACTGTCGTCATCAAACGTAACTGTACTGAGGTTGCAGCATATTTTCTCCTCTACTTCTTCCTCAGTACAATTTATACACAAGTTCGTACAATTCAAACCACGTTTTCTGCCACCCACATCTAGTAGTTTTGCAACCTGTGGTGCATTTGCATGTAATGTGCTTTAATGTCTCTTCGGGAATTAAATTATCTAAAGTATAAATTGGTTCAAAACCAGTGGCAGTTTGTCTCCAACCATAGGCACAAGCATCTAACTTATTACCTAACCACATTTGTAATTGATAGTAAACCCGAAGAACATGCTGTTTGGCTGCACCTTCAGTTGGTGGCAGAGTTTCTAGTTTAAAAGATGATTTACCGATATTTCTGTTAAATTGTAAGTATCTTAAATCATTTAAGGAAAGTGTATTGTTGTGTTTTTTTTTATAATTTATATCAACTGCAGTAGAGTATAGAACTACAATCACCTCACAACCAATTTTCATTATATTTTCTTTACTTGCGTTGGAATCGTAGAAAATATCCATGAAACTAAGAGTTTCTTCGTTTGCATTAATTAATTTAAATTTCCCCTGATTATAAAAGCATGAAGTGGTATCACATCCAGTGAAAATGTACAAAAAGCCGACGTACTTTCTTAAATGAGGGTGTTGAAAACTATTACAGCCATAAAGTGTGGATTTATCCTTTTCGCCTTTCTTCTCAAAAAATATATTCATGTCTGGAGAAGAAAGTTGAGTCATAATCACGAGTAAGTCAGTTTCATTACCTATTATTACTGTACTCATTTCTGGTTCATTTCTGTACTGCTGTAGAGCTGTTTTTACGATGAGTTTTAAAGTCAGCATCTTCCTCTGCGACTTTAGTCCGATACCCAGCTTTGTTTAATTCTATACATAATAATTGTATTAGCCGCTCTTTATTTTTGGAAACTGTTAAAAAAACTTTTTGCTTTATATTTATCGTTGTATTTACGTCTAATTTAATTTCCGGTGCAGATACACCCTCCATATTTCGACGTACTCGTTCACAACTTTTTATTCCAGGGGTGTCGTATCCATAGAAAACGATAATACTGTTTTTAGCATAATGTCTTTGTACGTAAGACACATATCCTCCGAGAATTTCAGCTACTTTAGAAAGCGAACCCCATACGAAACGTTGTAATAAGTATCCTCCGTCGATTATATGCAAAATATTATCTGTCGTTATTGCTGTAATTTCATTAAATAAGCTACAAAATGCAGACTTTTGCGATTTACGCATACCACCTTCATTAAATAAAGACAGAGGGAATGGAGCCAGTTCATACTGTAACTTACTTTTCATAGTAGTCTTATTTTCAATGCTTGCACAAATTCTTTGAAATATTAGTAGAGGATTAATATGTATGGTCCTATCATGTATGGTAACTTTTGAATTTAGTGAAAACAGATTTGTAACTTTATCCTTTCTTTTTGCAGTGACATCATTAAAATTTTTACCAATTATTTTATTTTGTATACTGGTACCTATTTCAAAAGCTTTATGGCAATTGATATTTTTATTTCCAACGACCCCCGAGGCAATAGATGTTACGTAATCACTTTGTTGAAAAGGATCGTGCGTCGAAAAAAATTCTTTGATTTTAACCAAATCTGTGGCATCTCTACGCATTCTAGATGGTCGACATTCAACATGTTGCTCGGAAGTTTGGAAATTGGTCATGCAAAATCTCTCCATTTCATTACATATTTCAAGAGAAATTATGGAGCCAGCAATCCATTTGGCGACAACGCTGTCTGTGATTCCTCTACCATGAGTAATACCACCAACCAACTTGATTGCTCTCATTAAAACTTGTTCTATCGTCATGTCACTCCATACGCCACTCCAAAATTTAGAAGATCTTCTTATAGTGAACAAGAAATGGCCACCAGCATGAAAATATGGAATCATCCGTTGTATAGTATATAAATGAAGCTGCCAATTCCCCGATCTTTCAGCATCGTAAAATTGTTTTACGATAGTTACCATCTCAAAATATTGTAACCATAATTGAGCAGTTGCTCCTCTTTTTTTCAAATTATTGAAAGCGTTCGTAAATTAGCTTCAAAGTGTTTTGTAAGACAACTTTATCAGAATCAGTAAAACTGCAATGATCTATAATAAGACTTCCTATCACGCTTTGAACCAGAAGATGAACCATTATCGAGCGCGCAAAAGCATGACCATTCAACGCTTTTTCCGCAGAGAGCTCTGCATAAAAAATCGTAAAAACTTCTTTGAAACCGCTACCTTCCATAATGTATCCTATGCCACCTAAAAATGACATCAGTGCATGAAATCCGCCAAGTCTTACAACAACCGAAGACAAATTATGAGGATCGTTATTTTTGTCAACGTTAGCAATGATACCACGAGCTTTCCAATAAAGCGGTTGGTCAAAAGACACAAAAGCTGTTTTCTGATTATTTTTTTCACAACGTGCAGCAGATTCTACTAATGCAGTTAGAATAGTATTTTCATGGGTTGCTGGTGCATTAATAAATGGTAATGGAATGACTTTAGTTACGGAGAATTCAGAACAGTTTGACTGTGATTCCATAAAACCCAGCCAACCTTCCGTATTTAGAGGATTTGAAGATTTACCAAACAACCACAAAAAATCTAGATCATCGATTTGCAAATTTTCAACAAGATCGGGCAATTTTTCTACAAATACTTTTTTCAGTCCTGTGTCGTTACTTTTATCATAAGAAATTAAAGGCAGAAATCCAAATTCACCAGTATCAGATGCTTTGGGAATTTCAGATAATCGAGAAATTGATTTTTTAGTTGTTACTGCTGTAGACGGCGTCACACAAATTATTCCACCCATTGTATGAAAAGTGCCAGTACCATCGATTGTTTTTGTGTTATGATCCGCGTTGTCCCAAATGAACTGTACAAACGAATCAATACTTATTGAAAAATTTTGAGGGTCTTTCATTATTGAAGATTCAAACCGCAAAGTTTCATTATAATTTTCGCAAAGACCGATATTTGATAAAACATTGACTAGATCTTTTGAAGCGAATTTCCTATGAATTAATACAGACAATCCAAGAAGAATTTTAGATACAAATGCTCGGGGTCTAGCAGCAGACATTAAAGTATGACCTATAGTTGTAGCACGATTAAACCATTTTTGTAAACCATCTTCTTTGCTAACTTTCTTATGTGTGACAACAACAATTTCTACAAATTCTCGCAGTGTGGTCGGTAAATCGGAAATAGCGTCATTTGTGATTGAAGTTAACATAATTTTTGAGATCAAACTTTTGCAATCGAATATCTTGTAAGACTATGTGAGCAGCTTCTCTGACAATCCGTAACCGCTCTTCTTCGCGATTGCTACTTCTATTTTTGTACTAATCATCGTCAATAATTCGGCCTTTACTATCTCGAAAACATATAAAATAATCTTTTCTAGTAGAGTATACTTTAATTTCGTCACCAAAATGATTCTCTAAAGATTGTATCAGCCTTCGTAATTCTGGGAGGTTTCCTTTAAAATCGCTTAAAATTTCTTTTAAAGAAAACTGACAAATTTCTTCATTATTTATAATATGATTTACAACAAAAATGAGTGCTTCTGATATTTCTTCGGAAATTGGACGACCTCGAGAAGTATTCGCCTGGTACTTGTAAAATTTGCTCAAACAGTTTGAATGATATATTGCATTTGTCGTTTCCAAGTTTTTAATTTGTTTTAAACGGTATATTAAAAATTTTGACTAGATTTTTACCATCTTCTCGTTCTTCGGCAGTTTCAATAACGTTGGTTATAGTTTCCATATTTTTAATAATACGCTTTGTGTCATCACTACTTGTCACTGACTTTTCGCAAAAAAAACACAACTTCGAAAAATCAAAACCACGATATTTCGCATAATCTTTTCGAGTATTACTCAATTCTTCTGACATTTTTTTTTGTGCTAAGGCGATTCTATTTACTGTGAATTATTGTGAACAACCGTTGATGACAATGTACTCAATATTTTATGTTTATTATCTTTTCTTAGTTTGCTGGTCTCTATGAACTTCTGTACTGTAAACCCTTTTGTTTAACTTCTCTAAACTTTTCTTTTGCTTGAATACTTTTGTCACAAATAATACAAATAGGAGCATCATCTTTAGGATTGGAAGTACTGCCCTCGTCTTGATGCATATTGTGTCACTAAAATGTAAATAAATATCTAATAAAACGATAAAGTTAATAAATTTATATAAATCGAAAGAACTTTCAATGGTATATAGTATATACACATATGTCCAAAAGTTTGGAATATTGGAATATTTCAAGTTTTTATTGATTTTTATATATAAAATCTTCTGAATAGTTAAACATCATTTTGTTTCAATTCTCAACAAGACTAAATAAATCTCAAAACCAGATAAACGATATGAGAAAAAAATATTTATTTTCTTGGAGTGAAAAACTTACAATGTACAACTTACATTTAAAAATAAATTAGTATAGAAAAAAATAATTTTTAATAAAACTAATAATTAGTATTTCCTCCATTGGCCTGTATGCAAGCCTGTAGGCGATTTGGCATGCTGCCGATTAACTGGTCGAGCTGGGCTTGCGGAATTCTCTCCCATTCTTCAGGAGCAGCATCTTTAAGTTCTCGAAGTGTAATAGGGGGATTGTTTCGCTTCTTGATGCGTGTTTTGAGAATGTCCCAAGCATGTTTAATAATGTTCATGTCGTGGGAATTCGAGGGCCACTGTAATGTAGATATTCCTTCTTCTTCAAGAAAATTTTGTACTGCTGATGTTCGATGAGGAGGTGCGTTGTCATGCATAAACACAAATTCATCACCTACTGCCCCTCGGAATAGACGTACGACAAGATTTAAAACTTCCTTGGTGTATACAGCACCAGTAACTCTTCTCTCCAGAACCAGCAGTGACGTCCGTGTACCACTCATAATACTACCCCAAAACCATAATACTGCCACCTTCAAATGGGACACGCGGTTTAGTTGTTTCTAGTGGGGCTTGTCGTCCTGGGACCCTCCAAACCAGTATTCTTCGCGAATCAGATACAAAGTCAATTTTTGACTCATCAGAGAACATCACGTTATTCCAGTTAGGATCATGATGCACCATTTCTCTAGCCCATTGCAACCTTACTATTTTGTGTTGGTAGGTTAGTTTAGGAACACGTAGCGGTCTTCTACGATACAAATTTACCGCATTTAGTCTGCGTGTTATTGTTTGCCGTGAAATATTCAGTCCTTGAAGCCTAGAAATTGCTCTGGATATACCACTTGTAGATTCCAGACAATTTCTACGAGCTATAAATGTTATTTGCCGGTCTTGTGCTGCTGTTGTACATCGATTTCCAACACTTCTGGGACGATCTTTGACGTCATTTTTATCTTGGAATTTTTTTAAATTTTCGATACAGCACTCTGAGTAACATCAGCAATATTCGCGATATAACTTTAAATAAAGTCCTGTTATAACAAAGCAATTACTCTGGATCTGTCAAAATGAGATATCACGTGTTTAGGCATTTTTAAACGGCTCAATTCAAATTTAAACAAAGACTGAAATAATGTGTAAATACGCTAATCAGTTGAATGTGACCAAAATCATACAAAAACGATTCAATTTTTTTATCATTTTCATCTAAAAACCCCCTAGAATGAATATCAACAACAGTTTTAAAACCACCATAGGCGTAGATATATTATTTGTACGTATTCCAAACTTTTGGACATGTGTGTATTATGTTAAAAGTAAAAAATGGATGCAAATACTACACGTATATGTAATAATAGAGTTGTTCTACACGTTTTTTAATTTGTAACAAGACTTTTACGTTCCATCATCTTTTGAAAAAAACTCCAAAAAATATAGTTTACACGTGCTCAATTTATTTCATATTCACCAGTTATTTTTTATGTTTTCTGGTTTACCAGAAATAAATAATATAATATTAAAAGTAAACAAAAATTATATAATACTTTAAGTTAAAAAATAAGATAAATATTACTGAAAGATAAGAGAAAAAAATGATCTGCTCCTTTTGAATGGAAATATGTTTCAGTTGTCTAAAATAAATCAAAAAAAGATTTTTTTTTTTATTTTTTTTTTATTTAAATTTACGTGTCTCGACAACTATGGTCATTGACACGGGAACAAACAAAATCGGTATTTACAATATATGATTAAGCTACAGTTTTGGTACTTTTACAAAATTCGTAAGTATTTTATATTAAATTATATAATTTAGAGTCTCTTAAAAAAATAATCAAAGAGTTCATTGAACCAGGTGAACTAAGTATATCACTAAGGGTACCACTAATGTTATGCCGTCGTCGGGTGGAGCTGAAAGTACTGCATTCAAGTAGGATATGCTGTATGGAAAGCCGCGTGTTGTTGCAGCGTTCGCAGACTGGTGGATTTCCAGAACTCATGAGGTAACCATGCGTGAGACGAGTGTGTCCTATTCTTATTCGTCTGATTATGGCTTTGTCTCTTCTTTTTTGTATGGGAATTTGCAGTAGTCGAATTATTGGTTGTATTTGATGTAATTTGGATGTGCTTCTACTCCATTGATCTTGCCAATTTTCCAAGACTGATTGCCTGAAGAGATATTTTAGGTCCTGATGGAGCTGTATCCTTTCGACTGGATGATCAGGGCAATTAGCTTCTTTCTCCGCTTGGTCCGCTTTCTCGTTACCAATAACACCTACGTGCGAAGGAACCCAGATTATGGAGACTGAGGTGCCCGAAGTTAACAGCTGATGACAGTGAGCGTGTACCTTATTGACTATTGGGTGTTGTGATCTTAGGGTTTTTAGTGAATGTATCGATGACAGAGAGTCGGTGCATATGGCTATACGTTTGCTGCTTTTTGGTGTGACTTCTAGCGCCTTGTTTATTCCATATAATTCCACTGTGTGTATACTGCAGATAGTAGGGAGGCGAAATGACGCTATTGTTTCATTTGTTGTAGTAACAGCACAGCTTGTACCATGTTCATCTTTACTGGCGTCTGTGTATAAGATTGTATCAAACTTTTCCATGTCAATCATTTTGTTGAACTCTTGTCTAAACATACTAATGGGGGTTTCCTTTTTGTCGTATCTACATAGACTAATGTTAAAACTAGGCTGCTTTCTGGTCCAAGGCGGGGTATGAGGGATACAGATCGGGGTCATATGTGAAAAATCTGTGTTGTTAATTAACTGGTGTAATTTGCGGTCAAATGGGTATACAGACCTAAGTTTTTCTGTTGGCTTTATTACTGTGTGTCTGGCAACAAGCTTGGCAGCTGGATTTGAGGGGTTGGCAGAGACCTTTGCAAAGTAATTCAGAAGTAGTCTTTGTCTCCTATAGGTCAGTGGAGGTTCATAGGCTTCAACATGAATGCTTTCAGATGGGCTAGATCTAAAAGCACCAAGACAAATACGAAGAGATGTGTTCTGAACGACGTTAAGAGAATTTAAGAGAGACTTGCATGCAGACATATAGAGTATGCTACCGTAATCAAGTTTGGACCTAATTAGGGCTTGGTAAATTCTGAGTAATACTTCTTCTTCAGAGCCCCAGTGATAGTGAGCAAGAGATTTAATTATGTTTATTCTTTTTAAACAATTAGCTTTAGTGGTTTGTATATGATTTCTCCAAGACAGTCTTTTATCAAACTGCATACCTAAGATTTTATGGTTATCTACTACACGAAGCGGAGTTCCATGCAGTTGTAAATTAGGTTGAGGAGACCTAAGATTTTTTACTAAACTGGATTACTACAGATTTAGGTGGTGAAAATTTGAATCCTGTACTTTCTGACCAATTGGTTATAGACTCTAGGGTGTTTTGGAGTAACGCGCATGTACTGGATGTGGTCCTACCTTGACAAAATAGAATGATATCATCAGCGTAAATAGCGTGTTGAACTGGTGCTTTTATCGTAGAGCATATGTCGTTAATACAGATTAAGAATAGTGTGGTGCTAAGTATACAACCTTGAGGTAGTCCATTCTCTACAGCTTGTGGTGCAGACATTTTACCATTTGCAGACACTTGGAACGTTCTATCCGTTAAAAAATTATTAATAAATGTTGTTATATTACCTTCTAATTTGAGGTCACTAAGTTTTGCAAGAATTATTGATTTTGAAGTGGTATCGAAAGCACTCTCTATGTCTAGAACAACGGCAATTACCTCATTCTTGTTTTGCATGGCGTATGTAATTTCAGACTGAAGTGAAACCAAATTGTCCATAGTGCATCTATTTGATCTAAACCCTGACTGAAATGGATTTAGTAACTTATGTCGTTCTAAATACCAGTTTAGACGATTATTTATCATTTTTTCTAAGACTTTACATAATGAGCAAGTTAAAGAGATGGGTCGAAATGAACTGGGTAATGCTGAAAGGCAGTCATTCTTTTTAATTGGAATCATAATGGATTTTCTCCATAGCCTGGGAAACCGTTGATATGTCCATAAAATATTGTACAGATCTAATAATTTTCTTAATGTATCTGGATGTAGTTTTTTAATAAATATTGAGGGGATATCATCTGGTCCGGCAGCAGAATTTTTTAGAGAACTAACAACATCATAGAGTTCGTTCAGAGTAAACGGTAGGTTAAGTGGATTAGGGTTCGATGAGGAGGACTGAGGAGGGAGCTGTTCGTCTCGTGTCAATAAATGGTTAATTCTGTTTTTGGATTTGTCTAAAAAATATTGTGCCAAGGTATCAGAGATTTTCTGGTCGTCTGTAATAATATTATTTTCATGGATAAGAGCGGGTATTTTATACGTTGTGTTGCGTCCATTCATTTGTTTTATTTTGTTCCATACTTGCGTTGGAGATGTGTCAGCGGTTATAGTACTGGAGAATTTAATCCAAGATTCTCGTTTACTTTCTTTTATTACTCGTTTAGAGTTGGCCTTTAGTCTCTTGAAATTAATTAAGTCCTTTTCTGATCGTGTTCTGCGATATTTGTTTAAGGCTTTTTTGCTAGCTTTAACTGCTAGCTTGCAAGATAGGTTCCACCATGGTACAGATTTTTGGGATGGAATAATGGAGCACTTTCCTATGTGTTCCTCTGCTGCTTGCAGTATACATCTATTAAATTCCTCAACATCAGTATCAGCATTGTTTTGATAAACAATTTCGTTAACTCGATCCTTAACAGATACGCTGAAAAGCTCCCAATTAGCTTTTGAGATATTCCATTTGCTCTTAACATAAGACGGTTTAGCTTCATTATTAGTGATGAAAATTGGGAAGTGGTTGCTATTATAGAGACTATCAAGCGTGTACCAGATAAGAAGAGGAGCTGTTTTGGGATCACTAATGCTCAGGTCAATTGAAGAGAAGGAGCCAGACTGTATGTGAAAATACGTGCTACTTCCTGTGTTTAAAAGACTAACATCATGATTAATGATAATATCCTCAATAATCTTACCTCTACCAAACGTATTTCTGGATCCCCATATAACACTATGAGCATTAAAATCTCCAACAAGAATAAATGGAGCTGGAAGTTGGTTAATGAGATTTAAAAGTTCAGCACTGACAAGATTATAGTTAGGAGGAATGTATTTGCCATATTGCACCAGGAATTGGTTTATTGGCATAGAATCGCGCTCTATATTCTTGAGGTGTGTTTGCGTCTGCTAACGCTACAACAGTCTGCCTTAGATTAGAATATGTTACTTGCTCTGACTGGGGTATGAATAGGTTTCGACGTGTAAAATGGTTTTTACCAAACTTAGGTATGTATAACCTATCGTAAACCTTTAATTTACCAATTGCATTGACAACAAAAGTAATTTGATCAGGCAAATTCATTACTCCTTTCATATTAATAATAAATTCGTTGTTCTGAGTGAAATTTGCGTAATCTTCTTCGTTGTCTTGGATACTACACACACTTCGTTGTACTACTTGTACTTTTGCTTCAATCAACGCTAGGCTTATTCGATAAAATTGGTAGATCCTACCTGCATTTGGAGCATTCGGGTAGTCCGCAATGGTCTGAAAAACTTGGGCTGTCCCAAACCCAGCTGCTCTAGTTGACATGCACAATGTTAGGGCCTTAGCTGTATTTACGGCCTCCAACCTATCTGCAGCAGTTTGCTCGTCTTTAACCCCAGGTAAAAGTTTCTTCCTCAACGCTTCAGAAAGATCTGCTTCGACTATACCGCTTTTCTGTCTACGAAAGTCTTCGTTTCGGTTCTCTTGATACCCTTGACGACGTGAACTTCCACGTTTTGGCGCTTTACCTCTATTTTGGTATCCTCCAGCTTGGGCTCTGGTCTGCTCAGCTGCCTCCTCAAAAGACTTATGGACAAAGCTAGTATCGTAGCCTCCCCGGGTAACTTTTCCTCTGCCACGGTAACTCATGATAGCAAAGAAAATTTAAATTCAAATCCAATTTGAACGACGACTGACACCAAATCGTCTTAAAAATTGGAAAGATTTTTTAATATTAATGAAAGATCAGAATATTGCAAGCTTATATAGAACGACTCTTTTAAAAATATATAAAGTTAAAACAAGCATAACCGTATTGCTAAAATCTGTAACGACTTTTTATTTTATTAAGTTGAAATTTAATTATGATTATAATCAATAAAGTAAAAGTAATAAAAATGGTTCAAAATAAATGTTTAACTCGCATAACAATAATTTAGCCATTTATAAAACAAAAATTAAAAAGGAAAATACTTACTATGAAACTACTACTGCTGGAATAAGTTATTGCCACAGTCTGCTGTTTATTTTGAAATAATCTATAATAAATAATATTTTTCACTAATTATACAAGTTGAAAATAATTAATTATTCAATCAATAGTTTTAAATATTACTTACAATTTTCAATCAAAAAGTAATTAAATACGTTTAGTTAAAACTTTTTTGTTAAGCAAAAACACATACAAAATATTTTACTCAAAAAAGTATAAGTATATTGCTTTCTAAAGCCACCACACTGAGACTGACGAAATTTTGCAGCGAGGAGCTAAAACAGTTTCCCCTCCACTTTCCTATGTCGATCTTTCGAAAGTAACTTCGTTTCGAAAGGTTTTAAGTTTCGAAAAATTGGATGAATTTTATATTGGATGATATTTCGCACAAATTTAAAGGACGGTAATTCCTCAATGTTGAAATGTATTAATAACATTTTATTTTGTTAATAAAAAAATTAATTACATTTATAGATTAGTGCAAAAATACTGCTTTTTTGTAAATATCTCTGTAAATTATTTATCAATTTTAATTGAAAAAAAGGGAAAATAAAGATATTCTTGATATAAAAAAATGGTATAAATATTTTTTATTTAAATTATAAGGGAAAAAACTTATAGATAAAAAATCAAATTCTGACCATAAATTATTGTTTAAAAAAACGCGCAAGGAAAAACTAGGAGTATCTTTTTATCTATTCGTCATCTAGTAACCCCCACCTATGTCTTAAAAGCTTCAGATATCTGCGAAACATTTTGCCGTGAAATCGATGATTTTTGTATAACCAGACTGGGCTATAGGTAAAAATACTACTTTTATGTTAGGGTACTATAATTTCTTAGTTATTGATTAAGAAATTCTTCTACTAAATAATATTACGGTCTTTTAGATAGATAGGATTTTGTCATTTTTTGGAACTTAGGGAAAGATGTTGCAGAATATAATATAGACTTCTTAACCAACTCAGTGGACGGCATCAATAAGTAGACGTCAAAGAAAGAATTCCTGGTGGAATAGTGATGATTAGGTCTTGCTGGAAAGACATGTAGATGTTTACGAATTAAACAAACAGTTTCTAAAAGGTATAAAGAAGGAAGTGTTAAAATCCCGTGATCTTTGAAGTAGCTTCTACATCGTGTTGTTCTTCTGAAGCCAAACAGATATCTTATTGATCTTTTTTTGTAATTTAAAAATAACAATCGGATTGTCTAGTTTCTAAAATCATTGAATACCTTTAAACTCAAGATCCTAAACATTTATTTATACTGCTGCTGCATACAATAGTATTTTAGGATACTAATAGAATAAAGTATCTATATTATCCATTGATCATAACTGCCTCGAATTTAAGCACATTCTAGATAAAATTTAAAAATAGCTTTAGCCGAATCAAATGTTGGATTGTAAAAGGAAAGAACAAAATTATTTAGACTGGATAAAGAGTTCTCACTTTCAGGTTTCAATTATGCATAAATTGGACAATTAAATAAAAGATTGTCTCAAATTCTTTACTATTACAAATAGTGCAAATTTCATTTGGACTGATGTAGTGAGTGGCTCCACTAAGAGTAAGTTTCAATTTGTGGTCATTGCAAACTTTAAAATCATTGTAAAAAGTTAAAAGGAAGGATCTCTGCAGTAAAGTGCAATCAACTTCGTAAAGTTTTTTGTTCAATTTTACTAAGAGTTACACTTTTGCTCTATTTAGAAAAGAATAGTTTAATGTACTTGGTATATATATGGTTTCTTCAGCATTAATTAAGATAAATAACTTGTAAAGCCCAATTATATTTTTCTGGGTGATTAGTAAGCATACATTGATGTAGACAGCAAATCTTAGGAAGTCGATTAATCATTTATTTTTGTCACAACTCGTGAATGGTTTTGTCGCAATAGTGGCATTGAGGATTGGTTTCGTATATGATACCATCAGTCATTAACATGTATTAATTATTTATTATTAGAATATGTGCGAACTATAAAGTCACACGTCTGAACAATACGGTGACAAGACTGCTACTATGTACTATTATGCTAATAATTATTTTGTGCTGTTTTGTTTTCGCTTTCGTATGAATATACTGTTCGACAACATTTCCGCTTCCCGAAAAATTTTTGGGGCATTATTAGGAATTTTTCTTTGGTAATTTCCCTTTAGAATGCGATTTAATTGCACAGTAATTGTACGCATTCAATTTTAGGAAATGTTTCAAAACAATATTTTTAATTTTTGTGTCATGTTTACAATTAGGAAATGTAATTCGCTGATTTAAAATTGATAGCGTATATTCTAAGACTTGTTTTTTAAACAAATCTCCATTAAATATATATTTAATTATACTTAGTGCTAGTTGCATTTTTTGTAAAAAGTCTGAATTAACATATGTTAAAGCAGGCTTTTGAGGATTATACTCTTTAAAATTGATGAAATCGTTCTGTGTGTCATTTTGTCCACATAACTCTTCAACACATGAGCAAGTCAACTTTGAAGTTGCCTTAAGAACATATCCTGAAACATAGCGTAACACACACACACACGTAGTGATCAACCCTGCCCCTAGGAACATGTGTATACCATTGTAAGAGTGGGATCCACATGCCCGAAGATCAAACCGGTCACACTTCGCTAATCGAAGTGGTACCTATCTGAACCTCAGGCTTTTCCTCCATCCCTCCTCATCGTGTGACTTACGTGAGGAGGCTTATGATCTGAAAGTTACTTAAGGTGCCCTGGGTAATGAGACACCCTCTGTTTTTATCGAATGTGGTTAGGCCACCTGTAGGGGAAGCACACATGTAAGCTTTTCTCCCCATTTACTTTACTGACTCTATAGAAGTTACTCCAACTTGACATCGGGACTTGAGTCCCTAAAAAAAAAAAGGAAAAAAGCGTGTGTTCCGACCATATAGCCGCCAGCCTGGGCTGACGACTCTATGCCCGGAAAAGAGTGTGTGCCCGGCTACTCAGCCGCCGATTTGGCAAAATAAATTTTGTTCTCCTCGCCGGCTGAGCATCCGAGTGGGGTCCCGCCACTGAGCCCATGTAAGCCGCACATGACCTCAGTGCTCGGATTTCGCGAATAGATCATTCACTTGATCTGCTTGAGGGGCCTGGTCCGCAGTTGCGGTGTATAGAGTTCCTGACGGGCCATTTATACTTGATAAGTTGTTTACGTTAAGTCAAGTAATTCTTCTAATGAAGTTAAAATGAAAGTTATTTCAGAGTAATCAGTTCCTTCCTTTTTTTCCTAACTAAGCTATTCTAAAGGTGTGCGTGTGGTGGGGTGTGCATTCCAAGGTGTATACGGCCATCACACACCCCATGCATATTGGACTTAATCTACTGGACTACTATGCGACCATCTCACTATTTATTCATTTGGGTTCTCCTTATATCCTGCTATCTGTTGTTTTGGTCTTCTGTGTACCGTCCTGTTTTCGTTGTAGTTAGTCAGCTCTCTTAAAATTCTGCTGGGGTGGTTTCTTAGTTCGTTAAATATTTCATATGCCCGCTCATCCAGCGTGCGTAGGATTCTTTTTTGTCCGGAGTCTCTATAAACATATCTCAGTGGGACGTATCTCGGTATATTTAGAGCGTCTCTGATTATTTGATTTTGGGCGGTCTGTAACTTTTTCCTGTTTGTTTTACAGGTATGTCCCCACGCAGCGGAGGCATACGTTAGGACTGGTAGGATTATGCTATTCGCAACCCTGATTTTAGTTTTAAATCTTAACTTGCTTTTTCTGCCAATGAGCGTAGAGAGCTGACTTTTTAGCGCTTTGGCGTTATATGTTGCTTGATTGATGTGCTCAGTGAACGTGAGCTTTTTGTTGAGTAACACCCCGAGGTATTTTGCTTGATTTGTCCATCCTACTGGGGTGTTTCCAATTGTAGTTTCTCGGTTTGGTACACTTCTTCTATGACTAAATATAGCTTGTGTTTTGTCGGGGTTTAAGGCTATTTTCCATTTTATACAACATCTTTGAAATCTGTTCAGTGCTCTTTGCAAATGATTAGCTGCATGATTAGGATCTCTCCAGCTTACAGCTATTGCTGTATCGTCAGTGTAAAGACTTAACAGAGATCCTGGTTCGGATCCTGGCGTGTCGGCCGTATAAATAGTGTACAGGTAAGGCGACAGCACCGCTCCCTGAGGCACACCCGCTTCCAGGTTCCCGACCTCGGACAGGGTTGCCCTTATCCAAACTCGGAACCTTCTGTTGGCTAGGTATGACGCAAGGAGGCATGTCATCGCCTCGCTGTACCCCAAATCACTCATTTTGTAGAGGAGTCCTTGGTGCCCGACTATGTCAAATGCTTTGCTGACATCCAGAAATGCAGTTGCTGTATACATTTTTTCATTAAATCCTTTTGTGATGAATTCTGTCAGTCGTAGTACCTGTAGTTCACAGGAATGTTCGCTTCTGAACCCGAATTGAGCTTCTGGAATGGTGCCTAGGGTTTGAGATTCTTCGTTGAGCCTATTTAGAATCCATTCCGCTATTTTACTTATCGATGATAGTAGACTAATAGGTCTGTAAGTTTGGGGAAAAGGAATAAGCAATAGCTTTTGCTGGTAGATTTTTCAGCGCTCTGTTAGTGATATTATCTGGTCCAGGGGCTTTTTTTGGCATTTGTCAACTTTATTAGTTGTTTAATTTCTTCAGGAGATGTATGCATTATGCCTATTCTGCCCTTTCTTTTTTTTGATTCTTTTGGCTGTTCTTTCTACCTCTTCGGTGAAGTCAAGATCATCGTTAGGGTGTTCGTTGTTTCTGCAGGCCCTTTCTAATTCATCCTTCATGACTTCAGCTTTGTCTACTTCCGTGTGGACAATGCCATTTTCTCTGTGTAGTGGGGGAATGGGTTTTTTATCCTTTCGGAGGATTTTTGATAGGTGTCCCAGCTTTCATTTCTGTGATTTTGGAGTGGTTTTTAACTTTCCTGTCTAGCTTGTTTGCAATCCTGTCTTCTCTTGTTCTTGTGCGGTATGCTTTTCTTCTTTTGCTGTTTTTTTTTCCTTGATTAGGTTTTCGAGCTCTATGCTAATATTCCTAAATCTTTCTTTTTGTCTGGTTGTCGTTTCCGTTTTGGAGCTGGCATCGGTAGCAAGTCTAGAGAAGGTCTATGTTCAACAATGGACAACTCAGGGCTTATTGATGATTGATGATGATGATCGGTAGTATTTGCTATTGTCTGTTCTAATTTTATCACGCTGTCTTCAAGTTCTGTGATGTTATTAATTGTTGGGATTATACTGATGTTCTCGCTCACAAATCTTTTGAAATTTGGCCAACTTGTTTTTTTCTTGTTGTGGGGCTACAAATAGTTAGTTTCTATTGCGCCCAGGGTCAGGACGATTAAGTTGTGCGTCGAATCGCCTTCTTTTAGAGAGTGTATCTCGTATTGTTAACCCACGTTGTGTAGGATTGTAATGTCGAGATGCGTAGGGAGTAATCCATGAAAACATGTCGGATCCGTTGGTCCGATGACGTAGGTATTAGGTCTGTTTTCGAGATGGCCGCAGAGTAGTCTTCCATTTCTGTTGGTCGTCCTCTCAAACCAATTGGGAGATCTCGCATTCACGTCGCCTATGATTATTGTTGGCTCTTCTTCAGGAGTAGGCTCAAGTCTTCGTTAAATATCGGATCATTTGGTCTGACATATGCAGACACTATTTTTAGTGAGTCATTGTTGGCCTTTAGCCGGATGATCGTGGCTTCCATTGTGACCAGTCCATCTGGTGTTGGGATGTGTTCATGTACGAGACCTTTTTTTACTAAGATTGCAGTTCCTCCTGATATAGTTCTATGATCCCTTCTATAGATATCGTAGTCTGGAAATTCTGTTTTCTTCCTTTCCACTAGTTTGGTTTCTTGAAAGGCCATATCGAGCTCTAATCTGTTCATGTAATTCCATGACCCTATGCGTAGATCCTCCGATTGGTGTGCTAGCATTTTTGAACGGCCTCTCCGAATGCAGTCATCATTTTTGTCGCCTTATCCATCATGGACATCATCTTGTTGTTATATTCCGTATGGAAGTTGGCGATGAGGGTGACTGCGTCCTGAACCGACACTGACTTTGTTTGGGCGGGGGCTTCTGTGGTGGTTTCGGTGGTTTTCTTAGCTGCTTGCGCATAACTAACCCCTTTATTTACTGGCGCGCTATTTAAAGGTCATCCTGCCGGTTTTGTAGGGGCAGGAGTCTTCCTTCTGGGGGCTCTGGAGCATCCACGGTAGTTCGCCGTGTGCACTTCTCCACAGTTAGCGCACTTGGGGTCCGTTTCTCTGCTTTTGCCGCAGTCGTTGCTGATGTGATTTTCCCCGCATTTCAGGCACCTGGAACTGCAGTGGCAAGCCTTGGAGCTATGGTAATATCCTTGGCAGTTGTAACACTGCAAGGTATCTTTGGTTATTTTGAATTCGTCTTCGATGTAAATGCGCATGTAGCTTAAGTTAGTTATTTTCTTGATTTTTGTAACGTCCTCCTCTTTGAGGGTTACGATGAAATAAGGCAAGACTTTTTTGTCTGCTTTCTTCGATATCATATTGATAACTCTTGTGGCATTTACACCTTGATCGTTTAATTCATTAAGAATTGAAGCTGTACTAGTATTCGCTGATATCCCTTTTACATAACACTCTTTAGCTTCTCGCTATCTATAGGGTATGTGATGAACTCTACTTTGGGGATATTTTCCTCCAATATTTTTACCTTACCCAGGTAATTTTCTCTTGTCTTGATGTTATCGATCTGCCGGATCTGGCAAATTTGTTGATTGAGATAATTCCTTTTTTGGCTGCTCTCTGCATTATATTTTGGTGTTCTGCGACAGTTTTTAGGATTATCGCAGGTGGCTTAGGTTTTGTCACATTAGCCCCGCTTGTTTACGGAGAGTCATTACCGATGGTTTCTTTTTCAACTCGGGTTTTTTCCTCCTCTAAGTTATTTTGGGCTTTTCTTTGCTTACTACGTTTTTGGATGTCTTTCGCAACCTTTGTGAGCTCCTTTTCTTTTCGTTGGTTTATTATCTGCGTTTGCTTTTCGCAAAGCTCATTTTTGTTGTCGCACTACTGTTACTGGATTTCTCAGTAGTGGCGCCTCGTTTATCCTTCTTTGTCTGGACTTTTATCCAGCCTGCAGATTCTTTTTCTGTTTCTTCCCTTTTTCCTTCGGCTTCTGGGGCTTGCCCTTGCTTCCGGATGGTTTAGTGGGGGGAGGTGTAGATAGAGTTTGGCTTTGGACTGGGACAGTCTGTACAAGGAATTTAATAAACTCCGTGCTGTTCATTCGGAATATTGTCTTTGATTGATCGGACAAGAGATGAAAGTTTTTGTTGGGGGGTAAATATTGTTTTTATTCCTCTTGGTTTAAGAATTTTGTCGATTTTGTCAGTGACACCTTTGATGTAAGGAAGAAAAGCTTTCGTATGATAAGGGTCTGGAAAGTTTCGAACTTGGATTTGAGGTTCGAATCGGTTTGTAAATGCCCCTTTGTCCGTTTCTTGTCGGTCGACGATGATAGGTATAATAAAAGTTGAAGTTGTGGAGTAAAGGTGTTGATTTATTGACAGCTACTGGTAATTACACAATATGATGTTCGTTAGGTAACTACTTATGATTGACTGTTGTAGACTACGCTCACATGAACTCAAATCCCCAATTTATAATCTCACAAATAATTCATACCTCAGCACAGAGGTTATTGCTTCCTATCATACAATACCAACAAACTTTGCTTACCCTACAATTTAATCTACGCCTTAATTGCGACACTTAGGAAGTTCAATTAGAAAATATATTATTCGGCAATTTATTTAGTTGTAGGTAAATGAACTAATTATTAAAATATTATACCATATGGTTTTACAATGTCACTTATACACGGTGAAACTATAATAGACTAAGAAATTAAGAATAATGTGAGATTACAAATTAAGGGGTTAATTTGTGATTGAACAGGTCTGAGTCTTTGGATTGAGATCGAGTGGGAGATTGATGTCTGTGGATGCTCCTATTGATGTGATTTTCGCGGTAACCGTTTTGAATGGGGGCTTGTTTTAAACAAGAGAGCTCAGCGGATCTACTTGCATCATCGGAAAGGCGTATTGATCTGGAGACAAGGGTATTAATGACTGAATTAATTTGTGAAGGTGGATGGTGAGAGTTGGCATGCAAGTAACGATTGGTATATGTGGGTTTTCGATAGACAGAGTAATGAAAAGCTTGGAATTGGTTTTTCTTTACGAAAACATCGAGAAACGGTAGGGATGAATCAGTTTCCATCTCCATTGTGAACTGGATACTAGGATGTATACCATTCAGATGGATATGAAAAGACACCAAAGCATCCCTGCAATGGGGCCAAATAACGAATGTATCGTCAACATATCGTAGCCAACATGTGGGTTTGAGCATCGATGTGGATAGTGCTCGAGTCTCGAAGTCTTCCATAAAGATATTGGCAATCACTGGAGATAGAGGGGAGCCCATTGGGGCACCATTTATTTGTCTGTAGAATTGATTTTGGAAGATGAAATAGGTGTTGGACATACAATGTTTAATGAGAGATAAGTGGTCTTGTTGGATACTGTATTTAGTTTTCAGAATGTTTAGAGTTTCATCTATAGGAATATTTGTAAAAAGTGAGACAATATCGAAACTTACTAGAATGTCTGACGGTGATATAGGGTATTGTTTAAGAAGTTCGATGAAATAAAAAGAGTTTTTGACGAAGGATGAAGCATTTTCGGCGAAAGGTTGTAGAGTTTTGGCCAAATATTTGGCCAATGGTTGTGTAGGGCAGTTGTATTCACTGACAATGGACGTAGAGGAATATCGGGTTTGTGAATTTTGGGAAGGCAATATACTCGAGGTGTTCTTGAAAACTTTTCACGAGGAATTAGAGATTTTTTGATGTCAACAGGAAGAGAGGATTTATTGATAATGGCTTGTGTTGTTTTCTCCAGATAGGTTTTTGGATTATTAGGAATTGGTTTGTAGTCTGGAGTATTAACGAGATTTGAAAGTTTATTGATGTAAGAAGAAGTGTTTAAGATGACGGTGGCGTTCCCTTTATCGGCGGGAAGAATGACTAGATTTGGATTTGACCGAAGTTCTTTCAGGGCTTTTTTCTCGGATTGGCTAATGTTCTGAGCAGTAGGCTTTGAGTTTCTAAGAACTCTAGAGATGTCTTGTCTGGTTATTTCAGCATCTTTGGAAGATAAACTGGAGATGGCTTCTTCAGTTTGACAAATGATTGTCTCAATTGGAATGTGACTTGGGGTAACAGAGTAATTGAAACCTTTTGCTAAAGCTTGAGTGGCAATGGCAGAAATAGGGGTATCAGAAAAGTTATGGACCACTGTAGTGGGTTCCAGCGTTGGGGTTTTTGGAATTTGTTCGGAAATAAGATGCAATAATTTGCGCTTCTGAGTTTCACTCTCAGACTCGAAGGTGTTTAGGGCTGATTGTGTATTGATACGGTCGAAACTGTCCCATAATATAGGATGTACATTAAAACAATGAATAGAAGACCAGATATTGAAAATATTGCTATTTGTGACATCTAATTTTCGTCTAGTGGAATGAATAGCTTCACGGAGAAGCGCAAAACTGGCTTTCCTAAGAATTTGGGAGGCAGAAGAAGAAGTGTGGTGTTTAAGTTTCAGAAATTTGGGAATGACTTTATGGTCTCGGCAGGCTTTAAGGAAAGTTAAATTACAAAGAAGACGATTCTTACGTAGTAGTTGCTATATGATTTAGTGAGCTGGTAAAGTTCCTCCCCGTAGAGGAAAAGAGAAAATAGAAATTTTTTTAATTTTTACCTGAACTGGAACAACTGTACCTAAAATATTAATGCAAATATTACTGACTTCATAATAAACGTGCTGAGTAATTACATGTTCAATAATACAGCAGGGTGCCTACAAAATTGAACTTGAAGACTATTTTTTTTACAATAACCTAATAAGTACCTATATTGTCACACAATTAGTTTACGCAAAAATTATTATACTATTAATTACCTGTAATGGCGAATACATTAATGGCCTGTGCAACACTGGCTAAAAACTTGAGTGTAATTGGCAACCTTCATTTTGTTAATTTTAGCAGGATTAACATGCTGCTCAGTAATTTTGAGTGTTAACCTTAGGCTGCTTAAATGGGGATCAATTTTATAGGCAGTATATATGTGGTCCCAAGTTGCTACTTTCTCTTTATTGTTACTTGTGTAATGCAAATTATATTTTAATAAATTATTCCTCAGCCCTTTAAAAATATGTGGGACATTATAAATTGGAATAATTCTTCTGCCATCAACTTCAAAAACATATTTTATTTTTTAGATCAAAATACTTGGAAGAATATGTTTTCGGTTTTTCCAAATACTGTAATTCATTGCTATATTTGATAGTACACTCAGGTGCAAAAAAATCGATCCATGGGTATTATTTGCCGAAAAAAGAAAACGTTTGAAGATATTAGTTTTAAATCAGGTATATATGTAAAAGTATATGTTAGATTAAAATAATTTTTACAGATTATCCAAAAAAATCATTTATTCATAGAGACATACGCCAAAACTCAAAAATACAAGAATATTCAAAACTTTCTGAAATTAAAAAAAACATTGATAATACATCGATATCTAGTGTTTCCCCCTCGGGCCCTTATAACAGCCTATACACGTCTAGGCATTGAGATAATTAACCTCTGGATATGAAATTGATCCAATTGGTCCCATATTTCTTGAAGAGCTGCTGTAAGTTCAGCCAAGTTGTTTGGACGGGGTACTCGTGCTCGAAGACGTCTTCCCATCATATCCCATATATGTTCTATGAGATTGAGATCGGGACTGCAAGCTGGCCAGTTCATACGGGCAATTCCCACATCCTCTATATATTGGTTGACGATTCGAGCACGGTGAGGACGCGCGTTGTCGTCCATAAAAATAAAATTAGGTCCAATGAAAGGAGCAAAAGGTACCACATGCTGATCTAAAATACTTATTATGTATCTTGCAGCAGTCATAGAACCTCTATCTACAATAACTAAATTAGTATGGGCTTCTGAACTGATACCAGCCCAAACCATAACGGAGCCCCCCCGATAACTTATTGTTTCCGCAATGTTACATTGAAAATATCGCTCTCCTTGTCTTCTCCAAACTCTTTCTCGGCCGTCTGGTGACCTTAGACAAAATCTGGACTCATCTGAGAACAATGCATTGGTCCAATCTGCACCACTCCAGTTTTCATGTTCTCTTGCAAAAGTAAGGCGAGCTCTGCGATGTTCTATGGATAGTATTGGAGATAGGGCTGGCCTTCTGGATAATAAATTACCTTCTACAAGTCGTCGACGAACTGTTCATTTGCTTACATCCACACTTCTCACTTCGCTTAGACGATTTGCCAGTTCAACTGAAGTTAGATGCCGATTTCTCAAACATGATGAGACCAGAAATCGATCATCTCTTTCGGATGTTACCCTTCTACGACCTGATCCTGGTCTTCTTGTGAAGTTACCGGTGTCGTTAAAACGCCGAACTGCTCTTTGAACCGAAGATCGACTAACACCCAACATTTCAGCTGCATAATATTGGCTACGACCATCTTGAACTAAAGTCAACTCCCTTGCAGCATCTGTCGGAGTTAGAGACATTTAGAAAGGATAATTAAATAAAAATACAACACGTTTTGAAAATAAAATATACATATATATAAATAAAAAAAAACCATACACTAGTATGGTTGTTGAATTAAAAACAACATTCAATAAATATCTACTTGCTTCAGACCCTTTTTGACAAAAACCTGAAATACCAATTTGTTTTAAGAAATATAAAAAGCAATATTAAAAATATTATTTTATTTCTCGTATACGAGGGTACACCTAAATTTACATACGTAATTTAATGTCTCTAAAATTATACAACTTCAAATAAAGAAGAAATAAGGAATGGATCGATTTTTTTGCACCTGAGTGTAGTATCTTTAACCAGGTAATTAATGGCAGCTCAATTTTAACTACCTTGATCGCAAACAATGGCTACAATATTTAGACCAATTCCAGTACATTTCCGTACAATCATTTTAATATTGTGTAAAAGGTCTATTGTTTTTGTAGCGCCATCTGAGAAGTTATAATATACAGGCTGCTTCCATTTCCTCTGTATTCCACGTAGCATAAAAACCTAATACAGGATTACTTATATAAATATTAATAAATAAGAACAGAAATAAAAGTTATTTACCCACTAATAACTTCAAGTTACAACTAAAATACATCATGAAAGTACATCATGAAAATGTATATAAATATAAAATACTAATAACTACATAGCAAGTAACTTAATTTTCCAGCACAAAGATTACCTGAGCATGATTTGCAATTTTGTCTGTGGTTTTAAATCCATAATTCTCAAACCCTTCAATGCAGCCTTTACCAAAATTGGGCTGTAATATAGAAGAAATAAGGAATGGATCGATTTTTTTGCACCTGAGTGTCGTATCTTTAACCAGGTAATTAATGGCAGCTCAATTTTAACTACCTTGATCGCAAACAATGCCTACAATATTTAGACCAATTTCAGTACATTTCCGTACAATCATTTTAATATTGTGTAAAAGGTCTATTGTTTTTGTAGCGCCATCTGAGAAGTTATAATATACAGGCTGCTTCCATTTCCTCTGTATTCCACGTAGCATAAAAACCTAATACAGGATTACTTATATAAATATTAATAAATAAGAACAGAAATAAAAGTTATTTACCCACTAATAACTTCAAGTTACAACTAAAATACATCATGAAAGTACATCATGAAAATGTATATAAATATAAAATACTATACCATATTCGCCTAACAGAAAAGTAGAATAAACAAACTAGGGACGCGTGATATATTCATTCCAAGTATCTAGAGATGCTGAAGAGGTATCTACTTGTTACAAAATCACTTATACTGTAACTGATTATATACAAAAGCGTATCAAAAGTAACAACTAGAAACTCACAAGTAACGACAATCTACACCTCTAAACAAAGACGCATAATTTGCAGTTTTAACAGATATGGATTCAGTAATCCTTACGAATCATATTTATGTCTGTTGAATTATATAAATATAATTTTTACTTTTAATAGCTCTATATATTTGTGTTGGTATATTTATAGTGTTGGTTTATAATTATAGTGTTATTTAAATAAACTTAGAACTGTGAACATTTTTAAGGTGTTTGCTGTTTTCTCTCAACTGAAATAAGTAAATTTAATATTATTTTGACTGTATTATAATAATTATTATGATGATAAAAGGGTTGCAAGTGTGAGTCCATAATTGAACAAATATATTAAAAAGGTCAATACTCACAATCTAATATTTACTTTCAAAGTTTTACAGAAGCGATCGGTTTCGAGGCTTACAATATTTGCCTCATCCTCAGGCCCAGCAAAGAGTTTGTTTTGTTAAAAAACAATAATATAGATATCGCCAATAAGAAGTTTTCCGCTTACATCCAGAGTACTGTCTGTCTTCATCTTTTCCTTTTGACACTATCATTGTAGTGAGGTGATATGTTGATCATTATATATGTATGTAAATAAAAGGTCTTACAAAATAAAGACCTTTAGGTCTTAACCTTGTAAGAACCTGTGACAAAAACAACAAAAAACAAAAAAAGGACATCCTACTGCATAATATGTGATTTTCCATCTTCCACAAGTTTTTAAACTATATACAGTCCGGATATGGATTCATTTCGCATAATGTGTCCAAAGTACTGTAACTTTCGAGATTTGATGTAGGTCAGTACCTCTCGGTTCTTCTTCATTTTTCTGAGGACCTCCTCATTGGTGACTCGGTCAGTCCACGGGATTTTAAGTATTCTCCGATATAGCCACATCTCAAATGCTTCCAATTTTCTGCACATATCTTCGTTCAAGGTCTACGATTCAACACCATAAAAAGAACAGAGAAGACGTAGGTAGCATCGCAACATTCTTACTTTTATACCAAGAGAGAGGTTGTGGCTCTTGAAGAAGGCCCCCATCCGGTTGAAGGTGGATCTAGCTTTTGATGTGGGAATGAGTAGCAATGATAAATAAAAGATACGAAATAATTCGAAATTACATAAACAAAATGGAATATTTTAAAAATGAAAAACTGTAACCCATTTTACTCATTGTACCTATCTACTTTTCCAGTACTTATTTTTCGTAATTCGATATTGCTTATATGTAATAGTAAAAAGTTTTTTTCATCATTTTCAAAGAAAAACTTTCGTTTTACATCCGCAAAGTATGTTCGTTTGTGCGTTGTCGCCTATGCAATACTTTGGGGACGATCTATCGATGGATTCATATATAGTTTTGTCTCCTGAATCAAAATCTGAAAGCGGCATTTTGATATCTCGAACCATCTTCGACATAACCGGCAAGTCAAAAATAGTGATGTCACAATTCTTCTAAATATACATTCGTTTCTGCTGACACAAATAAATGTTAAATCGATATCGAAACGTCGACTTAATAAATTTTATTTATTAATGTTAATGTAATGTTAAATGTATAGGTAAGTCTATCTACCCTATAATTATGTATAAGTATTTTCCCGAACTTTTACAAAGAAGAGGTCTCTTTTTATATCATTAATGATAATATTATTACTTATTTCCAAATATTGGATTTAAAGCGTAAAATGTATAAAAACAACTTTCTATTTTTTGCCTTTTGATTAATACCACAATTAACTAATGATGTGTGAATGACAGTTTACAAAAATATTATTTAAGTATACTTCTTTGAAAGATTAATCATTGATTACTATTATTTTAACAGTAATCCTAAAAATTATAAATTAATTCATTTCAAATTCAGATGGTATAGGCTGCTAGAATCTTAATACAACCCTGTACAATTATATAAACATAGGGTTTCGCGTGTTATGTGCATGCATTTGTTGACCGCTACTTTTCTGTTAAATGAATTTACTATAATAACTACATAGCAAGTAACTTAATTTTCCAGCACAAAGATTACCTGAGCATGGTTTGCAATTTTGTCTGTGGTTTTAAATCCATAATTCTCAAACCCTTCAATGCAGCCTTTACCAAAATTGGGCTGTATGTGTGCCTGAATTGCCATTTCATCAAATATCACTGTACAGTTTCCATCCAATGGATTTTTAACCTTCTACCACTGACGTGTTCTTTCTGGAACATAACTACGGATGTGGTGCCATGTGGACCCCATGTAATTTCTATTTGGTATTGCCAACATTTTTTAAAAATATGACAAAATATGTTCAATATAATTTTTTTGATATATTTTACATTAGTGTATGCATTTTTTTTTATAATATTTTGCCAAATTGTTAGTTATTAAACATATTACAAATTACATGTCAAAATATCGTAAATAATGAAACGGTTTACTAAAAATGTAATTTTTTTATTGTTTAAAATGTTTATAAAATAGTTATGGAAAATTAAAGATCAAATATACGAAATATGAAAAAACAAAATAAACCAAAAAAATAAACCCCCCATATAAAAAACTACAACACCCAAACTTTAGCAATTTTGGAATTCAGATAAAAAGTTACTTTGTACGTTCTTTACAAATATTAGCTCTACAGCTATCACACATAGATATCTTATAAACATCACATGAATTCTTAGTCTTTTTATCATTTTTTCGTGGACAGAGCCCACATCTTTTTCGTTTGTGGTTCATATCGAGATGCACGTTTTCATCAATCATCGGTTTGTTCAGTATTGTACTGATGTTCATTCTCAATTCTCTTGGAAGTCTTTGATTGATAATTCTTCTATTCAAATGTCGTTAAACGAGTTGCTTGGCGAATAGCTTCACAAATACTGCCCGTAGTATGTTATTTGCTTCTGGATAGCTTTGGTTTAATATATATGAATTAACTCCTGCGATGTCGATGATGGAATAAAATACCGCCATAGGCCAACGCCTAGTACGTCTACTTGAACTATAATTTGCACATTTTTTTTTCAAGGGCATCTACGCCCCTTTGGTTTCATTATAAAAGACAAGTCACCACTAGCTCCCTCACTATCATCTTCTACTACCGAATCTGTATCATGCTCAGTTTCAATGTCATTTAAAGAGCCACCTGACTCTTCCATATCGCTACCCTCACTTTCTACCTCGTCATGCCATGCTAACAGAGTTTCTTCACAGTTTTTATCACCGTAATGTAGTGTTTTGGATGAACCTGTCATTTTCGTAAATTTTTCACAAACACTGACGTGGTGCCAAAATGACCCCTTTTGAACTTTAGATAGTTATAAACTAAATATCACACTACTGAAAAACTCATCAATAAGTGAAGCGATCGACGTCACTGTAACTTGAAGGTACCTGCAAGTCACAAACCTATAACAACAAAAATAAAAAATTGCGCGTAATTTGAATTTAGTCGGGGGTCATGTGGGCACCACGTCCGTAGTAGAACGTTAAATGTCTTGACTTCAGCTTTAAACATATTCTTCATATAAACCAGGCTCTACAGTGATTCTGTTGAGCAAGCTACTAATTGTATTCCTTGATGGAAGTGAAAAAAAATTAGACAAAAATTGATATGCACTTTGAATTTCGAAATGAAAATCCTTGTCATTGTTTTGTGTACTTAAAATGAGCAATCCCTCTAAATTTAAGAGGTTTGCCCTCATTATCTACTTTTGAATCGGCGATTAATGTCTGCAAGAGTCCAAACCGTCCAAATGAATAAAACTTGTCCCTGGTCATTTTATGCACAATAAAATTCCTTGAAGATGATTTAATAACAGTAGTCCAATGTTGAGGAATGAAAACCTGTGGATTCTTTCTTTTAGCTTGCTCTATTAACGCGAATGCTCGGTCACATTCCATGTAAGTATGCCCAGGCTCTAGGAATTTATGGTGGATTTCGTTCAGATATGTAGTTTTAGCAAGGAACTTGAATAACTTACATAAATGTTTGTTTTTATTTTGTTCTGCACAGGAATCACTATAAGCAATAAGTTTTGTTACTGTGGTTGGTAAACTCTTGATAAACTGTAGAAGGCAGGAACCGATTTCCTGCGATCCTCTGCTAGCAACGTTTTCTGACCACAGGAACATATGTGCTTGATGATTTAAAAGATTATAAACACAGAAATTATAAGTCCACAATTGCCTCATATAAAACACTTTTGATTTCCTTAATAATGGAGTTGCCAACGTTTGTTGAAGGTCAAAATTTGTACTTTTCTATATCTCTATTTTCTCTTTAGTTACCTTTTCAGCTTTTCGGTGGTCAACAGCAAGCTGAGTTTTACTTTCTAATACCTTTGTGGAGTCTTCACAATATTTAATTACATTTTGGTGTTGATCTCATGTAGCACACGTATCAGATTGTGGTCTGTGAAATCGTAAATTAATTATTAAAGATGTATCGATAATATGACAATTTAGTAGGTGGTATATTTGCTTCACTGCAAGCTTCTTAATATAGATCATACATAATACGTACGTTTAAATTAAAATATAAATATCGGGTGTTTGCATTGTCCCTTCTGGAGTAGTGGCTCCTGTATTTTGGAAACTTTTGTATATGAGCAATAACGAATTTTCTAGTATCTTCACTTAATTGTCGTTTGTTTGGTCATTTGCCTCGTTTATCAGGTTCAACAATTCCCAAAGGACCAGTTTTATTAGATACTGATGTAGGGGATGTAAGTTAAATATTATTTTAATTTCTCGTTGTGTAATAATACAAAAACAAATCACTTAAACTAAACTGTATTGAAGAAAAGAAGCACATGTAAAATATTTTGTAAACGATAAATTTAAAAATATGATGAGACTGTTTGGTTCGACCGTCTTCTGTCCGCAACTACCTGCAGCCCCTCTCGAGGGGTGTAAGATAAAGGTCGGGTAAAATTTAACTGAAAGTATATTATACGGGGTTGTTCGAAAGTTTTAACAACTGCTACAAACCGTTTATTAATAATGTCGAACGTTTTTACAAAAAAACGGTTTGCATACACGTCGTTTCTGAAGCAGGGTAATATGAGTACTAAAATTCCTGCTTACTGTTCCTGTACCACTTCGTCTTTGTACTTCTATTTTTTTAATACAAGATAATAAAAACGATGTTTGGTGATCGTACGTTGGAAGACTATAAAACCCATTGAATAGTTCTCTTCTTTGATTTTCGGATATACTTTGGTTACAATAGGGAACTTGCATAAAATTTTAAATTCGAAAAAAATGCCTTTAATCATAACAAAACATAATTTAAAATATATATCAAACAAAAAAAGTTGTTTTTGTCTTTAGTTTGGCCCCTAAAAACGATTAAAATCGAGAGAAAATTCAAATTATAGCAGCCAGTCCAAAAAGCGTCCTCATTGGTCGTGACGTCATATAGTCAGAATGTTCAAAGATTGGCACATTAATT
Source organism: Diabrotica undecimpunctata (assembly GCF_040954645.1). NCBI lineage: Eukaryota > Metazoa > Arthropoda > Insecta > Coleoptera > Chrysomelidae > Diabrotica > Diabrotica undecimpunctata. The sequence goes on from NC_092811.1 coordinate 53,132,246, forward strand.
CATTACGTTTGACAATCGTTTACTTGTTATAGTAATTTTATGGTGTATTTCAGTTTTATAAATCTTTAGATAGTTGCTGTGAACTATATATTTAATAATATTTGAGTGTTTTTGTTCAGATATTTTTTTTTAAAATGACCGAAGAGGGTTTTTCCAAAGGCCAGTCTGATAACTTGCCCATTGTAAATATGTTTATGGTAGTGTTGCCGGGAGGGGGCATTTGGGCCTGTAGGACCCATCGCCAGCTCTTCGGGCTTCTTCCTATCCCCGGAATTGGATCGGGTATTCACCATCTTTGGTTTGTCGCTGGTAGAAAGGTTAAATACCACCGCTGTTATAAATAACAGTTCCAGTGACAAATATCTGTTATAGGTAACGGTTCCAAGTAACAGTTACAAAGTAACAGAGCAAAAATGGAAAACAGATAGGTAAAAATGATCTAAGTATTCCTTGACTTACGGAAGGAATAACTTAGTAAACAAGTCAATTAAATGGTATAAAAATATAATGCAAAAAAAATGTTTCTAAGTGTTCCTTGACTTACGGAAGAAACAACTTAGGACAGAAATATAGATAAATGAAATATGTAAATGTGAGAGTAAAATATGGAAATATTTCTAAGTGTTTCTTGACTTACGGAAGAAACGACTTAGAGTGGAAAAATAAAATACTCAAAATATAAAACGAGAAATGCAAAAATGAAACAGATTATAGAAATATGTTTAAGTGTTTCTTGACTTACGGAAGAAACAACTTAGAACAGAAAATAAACAAGAGAATCAAATATAGTAAAATAAATGCACAAATAAGTGTTTCTTGACTTACGGAAGAACGACTTATAATAGAAAATAAGAAAAATCAAATATAGAAAAGATGTGGAAATATTGCTAAGTGTTTCTTGACTTACCGGAAAAGAACGACTTAGACAAACAATTAAAATAACAAGTCAAATATTCAGAGAAATATTTCTAAGAGTTCTTTGACTTACCGGAAAGAACTACTTAGACAAAGTACAAATCAAAATATAAAATAGAAAAAGCAAGATAAATATTTTTAAGTGTTCTTAACTTACGGAAGAACAACTTAGACACAAAATACAAGAAAAATAAACAATCAAAATAATCAAAGAAAATATCAAACAATCGGTACATGAACAAATATAGATCAATGTCATATTCTAACCTGAAAAGGTCTGAATATACAATAATGCTAAAATAAAAATGGTATATAGGAAATCAGAAATAAAAAAATAACTTAGTTGGAACAATAATAGCACCGACTAGGTCTACAGTAGAAGAGGCAAGCTCGACTGATCGATGAGAGAAAATCTACCTGCTTTTATGTAAAACAAATCCTTTGTTTTACGTAGCGAAAGTGGAATTTCCCTGCATCGAATCAATTAGAAATTTGGATTTGGCCAAACTTGGAATTCCCAAGTATTTTGACCGATATCCAAATTCCTTGATGCGTCCGGCACGGCTGTCAGCTCCCGGCTGACACGCCTCCGGAGGACAGTAGCCACATATTTTCAAAACGGTGAAAATTTTTCCCTGGGAGAAGTTCGGGGAGTTAAAGCAGATAAGTAAGTACATATACTCCTATTAGATTAATTTTATTGTGATTATTATTCTCATAATAAGTATTTAATGATAAAACTTAGTACTTTATATTAAGTAGTGTCAATATTATATGTTTATGCTATTTTACTGAAATTTAATCAAATTAACTTATTCATCGTTTGCATTTAGATCTGGCAGAGAATCATATGGAGATGCAGCTGTAGGATGGGTTCAAGTAAAAAGAAATAACATGATCTGTACTGTAAGGGCAAAAATAACACCTGAACATAATGTTAAGAAAAAACAGTATGCTGTAAGTTGTGAAATTAATGAAGAAACCGAGGAAGTACTTGATCTAAAGTGTTATGATTGTGCTGCTTCATTAGGTAAGTAGGTATTTTTATAAACAGATATGTATTTTTAATATTTTGAATTAAGAGCATTTTTGAAACATAAAAAATTCTGATCTGAGACAAACATCAGCTGAGCTAAATTTTATACTGCATTTTGCAGTAAATATGAAGGAATGAACTCTTTCATGGAAATTTATTTTAGCTCATTTTAATTCTGATAGGTAGTATCTAAATATACAGCCTTTATAATAATTTTGTTCTTGGTTTTTAAAATAAATATCACAATAATCTTGAAATAACATTTTAGTTAAAATATATATATATATATATATATATATATATATATATATATATATATATATATATATATATATATATATAGTAAACTCTTAAATATTGGGAAAATCTGCAAGAAAGACTCTAATGTGTATCAATTGTTTCGCCGAAATTTTTCGCCAAAGAGAATTAATTTGGCTTCTTCAGGGCTGAAAGAGAATAAATTATAATTAGCTACCATATATTATCTATTAAAACATTATTGATCTTACCGTAACTTAGAATTGTAGAGTTAGAATATTAAAAAACTTTGCTAGTAACATAGTGGTGTTTTTTGTTACTATGTGCAAAAAAAGTTTTTTTAAGGTTTGAATCGTATGGTAGCTTTGAACTTGACACATAAAGGCTTACCCAAGGTTAATCGAAAAACCCAATGTAACTACATTTAAAAGGAGGTAATTCTTTGAATTGTCGGCAATAACTAAATTTTTGATTTTTAGAAAGTTTAAAAGTGATGTTCTGTTTTAGCCAGAACGCAAGCGCTGACAACTTCATTAGTTCTTATGAATCTTTATGTCGTTAAGGTTCATTGGTAAAAACGAATGAATTTAAATCCCAGTATAGGGAAATATTATTTTGATTTTCTTTATTTAATTATATTCTATTGTTCATGTATTATTGCATCTTATTGAGATGTATCTAAGAAAAGCAAGGGAATGTTATGTTAGATAATGTTTTAATAGATAATATATGGTAGCTAATTATAATTTATTCTCTTTCAGCCCTGAAGAAGCCAAATTAATTCTCTTTGGCGAAAACGTTCGGCGAAACAATTGATACACATTAGAGTCTTTCTTGCAGATTTCCCCAATATTTATATATATATATATATATATATATATATATATATATATATATATATATATATATATATATATATATATATATATATATATTGTTATGATGTATTGTTTGTGAATGATGAGCAATGAGTATTTTTAATAATAATATATAGGGTTTTTATCGCGGTTCTCAAAGAATTAGTTTGTAAGTACTTTATTAAATTATCTTTATTATATCTATTATGAAACACACATATATATATATATATATATATATATATATATATATATATATATATATATATATGTATATCTAACCTAGCCCATGTAAATTTAAAATAAACTATCTTTAAATTGAAATTCTTATGAAACTAATTAAATTCTATAGACAATGTAAAATTTAAACAAACTATCTTCAAAATTGAAATTGTTATGACACTAACTAAATTATATTAACAAAATTTTGTACCTTTCTGTCACTGAATGCCTAAATGAACTGTTTTCCACTGTATAGATTCTAATCACCACTCAATGTCTTCGTGCTTCGGTTATCCTTGTTTTTGTGAAATTACTTTTTCCAATTATCAGCTTCCACCAATTTAAAATATATTTCTTCTTAAGCATTTATAAACCACCAAGCAAACCAGCAAACAGCATTTGTATTTATTCTTCTTTTCAATATGCCAATCTCCAATCACCAAATATATTATATAATTTATATTTATCTTCTTTTCAATATACCAATATCCAATCACCAAATATATTATATAATTTTAATTTTCAATTAATACTTCTTGCATTATCCAATCACCAATTATACATTACATAATTTTTAATCTTCATTAATATTTTCTTTATACTGTTTCTTAATCTTCATTTAACTCACTATATTGAACAATTGGACCTTCTGTCTGACTATAATTGATCTGACTTCTATTCCATGCTAACTCTAATTAACTTTCATACTAAACTGGCCTCATAGTAACTGTAACTCATAACTGATAACTGATGCCTAACTGAATGGACATCTTGAATCCAAATCACCTGGTATTTATATCTTTTTCCATGTTCCAGAATCATCTAGCAAGAAATCATGTTCGAAATTATTCTATTTCCTCTATATGAATTTTCGGGAACAATCCATTTCGCAAACAAGGCCATCTTTGGTGATCTAGAGAATTCCTTACTTTTTTATCGAGAATTTTGTTGGTATTTAGGCTTTTCAGATCAGAATATACACTTAAATTAGTAACTTAGCATTCTAATTTAATAAACTACACATTTTAAACAACATATTATTATAACCCCACTTTATATTCGCAACCATTCCTTAAAAATGTCACTTGGAGAGTATGTATATCTGGTTGCCTAATCACATGGCTCACTTAAATATATCTACAATATTATAATTATTAAAATACAACTTTTTACAATTATTATATGCTAATTTCTTAAAAATGCCCTCACATAAATATATTTTTATAAAATTCTCTAGTATATAACTTATTAAAATAACCAAATACTTTTTATATCTAATATTATCTAGTAGTGTAACTTATAAATTATTTTCTATAAACACCAATCATATCAATATATATATATATATATATATATATATATATATATATATATATATATATATATATATATATATATATATATATATATATATTTTACTTACATTCGATAGTAGTTTTGCTTCTCTAAAAATATATGGACAATTTCTAAATTTCAAAACGTATGTTATAGGTGGGTGCAAGCATCAAATAGTTTTTCTGATGTGGTTGCACAGAAGAAGTGAAGAACCGTCAAAAACAGAAGTGACTTGCTATTGGGCCAAAAGTAAACTATCAAAAGTTGGTACAAGTATAAAATATTTAACACTTAAAGACTTTGGGGCCCCAGAGGAGTTAAGCTCAGATGAAGATAGTAACCAGTTCCTTCAAGAAGTAATAGACATGGGCATTAAAAACCAGTCTGAGAGCCAGTTATTGCAACATTTTAAAGATGATAATATAAAAAAAATAGGGATATTCCAGCTGCTGTTAAAATTTATTTCTACAGAACAGACCACATATAGTGAGTTTGTTGAATTTTGTTCAAATAGTATGAGTGAGCACATGCTCAGAAACTGCCATCAAAACTAGCACACAGTCCGATAGCAGTTTATGGTTCGAGTTAGGATATGGCAGAATAACGGCATCAAAACTTTATGATGCAGCTCACTGTAAAAAATGCGATGGGGCATTTGTTGAACAAATACTTGGGGTCTCAAAATTTAAAGCAACTTCTGCAATGAATAGGGGTAAACAGTTGGAAGAAAGTATGATAAAATGTGTGCAAAAAGTATTTCAAATAAAATTAAACCGTATTGGCTTACAGTTAAACCCCAAATTTCCAATTTTTGGCGCTTCACCTGATGCCATATGTGAGGAATATATTGTGGAAATAAAATGTCCTCAGACTAATAAAACTGTAGCTAATTATTTAACAAAGGACAATGAAATAAGTGCTAAATATAATGCACAAGTTCAACTTCAAATGTTTATGTTTGCTAAAAAAAGTGTTTATTTTGTGTTGCTGATCCAGAATTTGAAAATAATTCTAATTTCAATTATACATGGGTGGACCAGGGACGTATTTATAGTTTTTTAATGGGGGGGGGGGATCCTAATTTCCAAATTAAGTAAAACCGGGGCTTGGTTTTGAAATACTTTTGAAAAAAGTAATAAAAACAAATTTCTAAAAATTTTATTAAAACTTAAAATACCGTTTTACAAAATTAAATTCATTCTCTTCCTTCTTTCAGCTAACTTATTTACAATTTCTGAGGAATTTAGACCTATTGTCACATTCCGATGAATACTCATGAGAGCTAATCCTGTAAGCCTCTCGTCTCCCATTCTATTTCTAAGATAAGTTTTTAACCGTTTAAGTGATGAAAAAGTACGTTCAGGTGTGGCAGTAGATACTGGAAGTGTTGCTAAAATTTGAAGAACTTTCCTAACCGTTGGAAAAAAAATTTCATCACATCGGTCCATAGCTTCTAGTGCAGTAGACGGCTGTTCTTGATTGCACCAGTGGTTGTGCCAAAGCTCATACTCACTTACTAAATGTTTTATTTCAACTTCCCTGAGAAATATTTCTCCGATTCCTGCTATACATTTCTTTGCTCTCTCAGTATTTTGGGTGCGATCTGGTAGAAGCAACTGAATTCCTGAAATTGCTTCTTCGTGAGGTTTAAAGCGAGCATCAAGCTCGGTCACTACATGTTGTATAAATGGATAAAATATATTTCGCCGATAGTAAACTTCAGCAGTGTCCCCTGGTATATTATTGCGGTTCAATTGTCTCCTACTTACTCTTGGAACAGTTATATCTGCTGAAATAAATTTTTTTGCTTCCTCAAAAAGATTTGAGAATTCACGTTCGTTACGAAGGTTCTGTAAAGTGGTTTTTATTGTTTTTACGTAACTGCAAGAGTCGGTTAAATCTACATTGACTTTTTGTAGGGTTCGGTTTAAGCTTGACGTATAGGAGAAAACCTTCCTTAAAATAGTTAGTGAAACTATAAATTGACTGTTTTCCATTGCGACTTGTAACTGGTAAGCTTGGGTTGCAATTTCCCTTCCAGATTCTTGAAGTTCTTGAAGCACGGAATTTACTACAGGAAACATCTCAGCAAATCTTTCGACGGCTGTATGTTTTTCTGTCCAGCGTGTCTCACAAAGCGAGATAAGCGTTGAATGAGGTGCTTCAATCTCGTCCGCAGTTCTTTTTAAAAGTCCATCCCGGAGTGCAGATTGCCGAAAGAAGTTAATTATACTTTTAATAGTTCCGATGCAGTTTCGTATTGCAGGGATCTCGCATTAATGACCCAAAACTAAGTTTAATGTATGCGCCACACAGTGTACGAATAGTGCTCGAGGATATTTGTCCATGATTATTGTTCTTACTCCTTTAAATCGTCCGCTCATCACAGCCGCACCATCATAGCCCTGGCCAACTAAATTCTCCAAATCTAATCCAAACGACTTAAGTTTATCGATGATTGTCGTAGCTAGAGCTAATCCTGTTACTTCATCAACGTGTATAAATTCAATGAAATCCTCTCGAATAAGTGCCTTTCCAGAAGAGCAGTCTACATACCGAAGGCAAAGTGAGAGTTGTTGGTGACGCGAAATGTCTTGAGTTTCGTCAGCAAGTACAGCAAAGAAACCTGATTGTTTCACTCTATTTATTATTTGCTCCTGAACAGCATTTCCACACAAATCAATAATTTCATTTTGAATGACGGACGATGTGTACATAGCCCGAGAATGATTGCTTTGAGAAATAAGGTGATTTTTAAGTACTTCATCACCAGCTTGCGCACGAAAACGAAGTAGTGCACGAAAATTACCGTCATTATGTAGAGGATCTATAATACCGATTTCACCAGAGTCTTGATTTCCTCTCAAAGGCAATTCCTGCCGTCCGCAAAATAAGATTGTGTCCACTATGGCACATAGCCTCTCTCTATTTTCTCGGGCAATTTTTTTATTTTCTTCATTAAACGACTCTGTAATATCACGAGTTTGACCTTCCATAACGCTTACAAAATTTCTTGCTCGTTCAACAGCATATTTATGATAATTTGTATTTCGATGATGTTCCATTTTTTCCAGAGCTTTTTTCCAGTTATTAAATGGTTTTGTGACAAAACTTCCAAGTTTTTGATCACCGCGACCACCTTCGGTCTGTCCAAATAAAACGCACATTTTGCATAATGATCCTTGTAACATATTTGAATATACTAACCATGGATTCTTTTGGGTCCAATGACGTTGAAAACAAAGTTTTCTTTTACCACAGACGGGGAACTTAAAAGTCTCTGGAGGGGTCCAAGTTTCTTTTAAAACTGTTAATTTTTCTTCGTCATTTTTTGGATTATTTGATAAATATTTACCAAAATCGTAGTCCATACCAGAATCCAGACCAGCTAAAAAAAATGCTTTAAAATGGTGAGAGATTAAAATTAAAGTAACTTACCATTGCTTAATAAAAGATGTGCAGAAAATAAAAACCTCCCAAGGGAAACCACCAGTGGCGATAGTAAAAGTAGATACAATGAAGGATAAAGAACTTATTATGAAGAATAAGAGTAAATTAAGAGGAACGCGGTATTTCATTGAAAACGATCTAACCCAAGCCGAAGCCAAACTACAGAAAGAGCTAAGAGATATGGCGAAAGAAGAAAAAGGAAAAGGTAATGAAACAAAAGTCGGCTATCAGAAAATATGTATAAACGATGAATGGTGGAAATGGAACCATAGTACCGAAAAACTAGAGAAAATGAAAAAAAACTGAGTCTACACAGGCACAGTGGTCAGGAAAATATGGAAACGAATAAAGCGCGGAATAGGATGATGATAGGACAATGGAATGTTAGAGGGACTTTTGAAGTAGGAGCACTAAAGAACTTATCAGATACGTTAGAGAAATATGAGATAGATATTGCAGCTATACAAGAAACTAAACAAAAAGGAAATTTTACCATGGATGTGGGAAACTACGTGTTTTTCAACAGTGGAGACAATGAACGTGTATTTGGGGTGGGATTTTTTATAAAGAAAACATTTGCCAATCTGGTGATAGATTTTGAGGCAGTCACAAGCAGATTATGTAAAATAAGAATAAGAGGAAAATATAGAAAAGTAACCCTAATAAATGTGCATGCACCAACAGAAAATACAGATGAAGACGTTAAAGATAGCTTTTATGAACAATTAGAACATATATTTTACAAAATACCATCATATGACATAAAAATAATTGTAGGAGATTTGAATGCCAAGATTGGCAGGGAGGATATATACAAACAAATAACAGGGGGAAAAAGTAATCATAGAGACAGTAATCTGAATGGAAAAAGAGTAATAGAATTTGCTTTCGAACATAATATGCGAATTATGAGCACTTATTTTGATCACAAAGAAATTCATAAAGGTACCTGGGTATCACCAGATGGACAAACAGTAAACCAAATAGATCATTTACTAATAGAAGCCAAACATATGAGAGCCATAAAAGATAGCCGAAGTTACAGAGGTGCTGATGCAAATTCGGACCACTTTTTGGTCAAAGTTAAAATGGAGCAAATAATACCCACAATTAATAACACTAGCTGTAAAAAAATAAAAAGATATAACGATGCACTACTTCAGGAGGGAGAAGTTAAGAAAAAATTCAGGCAGCAAATTGAAGAGAAACTGAAAAGCCAGACAACAGTAAATGATATAGAAAGCAGATGGGTACAACTAGAAGAAAAAATTCAAGAAGCAGCCGACTCAGTATTAACAGGAAACAGACAATGTAAACAAACGGATTGGTATGATGAGGACTGTAAGAAAGCCATTAATGACCGAAATAAAGCTAGAATAAATAGTATAATAAGAAATAATGAAGAGAATAAAAAAGCTTATGCCGCAAAAAGACGGGAAGCAAAGAAGATTTGTAGAAGGAAGAAGCGGTCAAGTTTAGAGCAGAAACTAGTTCGTATTGAAGAAGACTTTTTACATAAACAAGTCAGGAATTTCTACCAAGAAATAAAACGAGACCGAACCCAATACAAAACCACATCAAGATATTATAAAGATGAAGAGGGGAATCTGTTAGGTGGAACAGATGAAAAATTAAGAAGGTGGGCCAATTATTTCGAGAACATATTATGTACGGACGACCAAGATGAAAGAGAACAAACGCAACTACAACATGAAGAAGTAAGGGACCCAGATGTAAATGAAGAAGTACCTACCAAGGAAGAAATTATAGAGATCATAAAAAACTTAAAAAACAACAAAGCACCTGGTGAAAATGGTATCATTGCTGAGTTTCTAAAAGAAGGTGGCGAAATGGTGCAAAAAGAAATCGCTGAGTTAATACGCGAAGTGTGGATCAGAGAAAAAATACCCAATCAGTGGAAAGAAGCAATCTTATGTCCAGTGCATAAAAAAGGAGACGTTACAGAATGTAAAAATTACAGGGGAATAGCTCTACAAGATACAGTGTATAAGATTCTGGCCATATCAATTAGAAATAAAATTAAAACAAAAGTTGAAAATTGTCTAGGTGAATATCAAGCAGGTTTCAGAGCAAACAGATCGGTAATAGACCAAATTTTTACAATGAAACAAATTTTAGCTAGCTCATATGAATTCAACCTAACATTACACATGCTGTTTATTGATTTTAGACAGGCATATGATACTATAAAAAGAAATAGAGTATTCGAAGCACTGGAATATTTTAAATTTCCACCAAAAATAGTAAGACTGACTAAATGCATACTCAATGATACTAAAAGTAAAGTCATGTTAGAAGGACGGGTTTCGGATAGCTTTATCACTAATAGAGGTCTGCGACAAGGTGACCCGTTATCAACAGATTTTTTCAATTTGATCTTAGAGAAGATTTTACGAGAGTGTAACATCTACACTAGAGGCACAATATATCATCACAGGCATCAATGCGTAGCATATGCAGATGATGTTACCTTAATAACAAGGAGACCTGCAGAATTAAGAGAAATCTTTACTAGAATAGAGAGAATGGCCAGGGAATATGGTTTAGAAATAAACGAAGAAAAAACAAAATATATGGTGATGAGGGGAAACGAAAATCATCAAGGACAGTTCTTTAAGATACAAAGCCCAAGTAAAGAATATAACTTTGAAGTTGTTAGCCAATTCGATTACTTGGGAGTGACACTAACAAATAGGAACGAAGAGAACCAAGAAATCATAAAAAGAATGGCCAAAGGTAGTAAGAGTGCTGGGAGCCTGACTAAGATACTGAGGTCGAATATAATATCCAGAACAGCAAAAAAACGAATATATACAACAGTTATCCGACCTACAGTACTCTATGCTAGCGAGACCTGGACACTAAATAAAGATATGGAAGTAAAATTAGATAGATGGGAACGAAAAATTCTTAGAAGGATATACGGAGGTGTAAAAGAAGGGAACATCTGGCGAAGAAGAACGAATGAAGAAATAATGCAAATATATGGGCAACCAAAAATAACAAGACTTGCTAAAATTCAAAGATTAAGATGGCTCGGACATATAGCAAGAATGAAGGAAGGAAGAGTTCCCAATGAATTAATAAACACGGAGGCTGGTACAAAAAGAAAAAGAGGCCGCCCCCGAAGAAAATGGCTGGAGTCGGCAAAAGAAGATCTGAAGTCGCTGCGGGTACAAGATTGGAAAAACTTAGCACAAGATAGAAAGAACTGGAAGAAAACCGTTGAAGCCTTGGGCCTTTGAGGCCTGTTGAGCTGAACTATATATATACCATTGCTTGGTTCTCTGTTTCTATCTGAGGTGGAGGGAGTTGGAGCATCCCCATCTGTACTAATATCCATACTCGGCGTAATTAGGATTTTATCGTTTTGAGGATTCGGTTCATCATTAGTTTTCCCCTTCTTTGGAAAAAATCCCAAAAGCGACTGCTGTAAAGTTCGTTTCATACTTCTTTCACTAAAACATTAATATTAAGCAATATCCAAATAATAATTATTATATTATCTATATATACGTAACGACACTGTAGATACTTACACAAACACCACAAAAATTTCGACAAATACAACAGTTTACTGGATTTGTACTTGTACGATAGCAACAAAATAAAGAAAACAATACACAAATCCACATATGCACCGGCCGGCCGACAAACAAGACTGGCACTAGACAGACAGCACTAGACTGCGACTCATATATAACCACCGTTCAGTGATAAAATAAGTTGGGTCACTCTCGATTTAGCGCCGGTTTACCTGCCCCCGTCGTCTCACGCCCCGTACCTACCAAATTCTCACCGGTCAGTCCTCTCTAAATTTCTATCGTTCAGGCACCGTTCAATGTATTTGCGGAGCGTTCAATATCATTTATGACTACCGGCAAAAAATCTTTCGGCAAGAGCCGAGATCAAAAGAGTGAACCTACTATTTGGAATAGGTGTACGGTGATATAACTACTAATAGCGTTCTAATTCTAATAGGTATTAGTTTATCTGTATCTACGCTGCTACTGCGGACCGACAGCATCCGTGCGCTGACTCATTAATTTATTTTTATTTTTTATACATGTAATATTGGATTAAAAGTAATAGTTTTGCATGGACTGCAAGGAGGGGGTTTGAACCCCCTAAACCCCCCCCCATAAATACGTCCCTGGGGTGGACTATGATGAAAATCATTTGGAGAGTTTGATGACAGCTGCTGAAAGTTTTTGGACGCATAATATTTTTCCCCGTTTATTAAAATCTGTAGATAAAAAATAAGAAGCAGAGGCTGACCGCAAATTAGGTGGTTAGATGGAGTTGAGACCGATTTAGGGATATTAGAGATCAGAAGATGGCAACACGTCACCAGAAACCGAACAGAACGGCAATGACTCTTAGAGCAAGAAATCCACAGAGGATCGTCGAGCCAAAGATGATGGGGAGATAGAAAATAAAATTATTATTTCTATCCTTGGGTAACAGGTTGTCCTTCAGGCAGTTATAGCTGTAATATTTGAATTTAATTAACAACCATATCAGCAATTTAGAGAAAAATCACAAATTGACAGTTGGACGTTGTGTCACTTCTTTACTTTTTCCATCAGTATTTCTTTGTACACTTTTTTCTGAATATTCTTATTCGCTACATTTACCAACATCTGTAAGGTAACTTTGCCGTACTGACTAGGAGACAGAAACACATGTTTACAGCTGCATTTGTTTTATAGGCTGAATCCAATATTTGTTCAATGTATTTATTGTTATATACTATTTTTTGTTGATTATACTGTACACTTTATATAATAAAAATAATTATAAGGCTTGATAATGTATTGTAATCTTTATTGTATGAGTATTAGGGAAAACATATTACAGGTTCAGTTTGAAAAATCTTTATTAAAGGTTTTGTTTAATTATCTACATTATTTCTAAAACATAAGTCAACATCACTGTAAATTATAACCAAAACAGCAAAAAAAGAGTGTGACACTTGACTGAAGTGAATACTTCTTATAGCGTGTTATTACTATAATGTAGGTTAATGAAATTTTATATCCGCTTATTATTGATTTTTTAATGTGTTATAATAACAATACACATTTAAGTTCTTTATAATTTAAAAAATCTTAAGTTCTTTAAAATCTAAAAAAGTTTATATAATTTTATTATATAAGTATATCTTGTACAAATACTTTAAAATCAAAATTAGCCAAATCTTTCAAGTCGTTCAAGAGTTGTTAGAAAATATATATTATGTAAAATTATAAGTATACATGTATGTATATTATGTATATTACAGTATACTGCAAGATTAACAAGTCTTGATTTTTCGAGTCACGCTAAATAGAATTTTAGACCCATGCAAAACATCATACAGAGCGATAAAAAATATTCACTTCAAAATGTTTAAATTGTAAACGGTTTTGATTTCTATATTAATATTTATTACAAAATACAATATTAGTTTTTTCGAAAATATACAGTACCTAATACATGTGACTACAAAGCTTAATATAGGATATACTAATAAAATATGACATGTTGCATACAAAGAAATAAAGTCAAAAATACAATATGAAGTTTAAGTTTAATATACTGTTTTTAAATTTTTTTTTTAAATATTTCTTGCTATTTTTAAAGAGATGTTATCCTGAAATTAGACTGACCTACAAATTAACTAAGCAGTTAATATGGAGTCACAATATTTGTCCTCATATAGGTACTTATGAGGACTTATATTGAACTCAAGTAGAAAATAAATTGTTTGTTATTTATTATGTATCTATTGTACACATTTTAAATAGTAATGTAAACTGCATTGTATTAAAGGAAAAAATATAGGTTTATTATATGTATAGGTTTATCTACATTATAACATAAATCAAAATCAGTGTAAATCATTACAAACAATAAAAAGTGTAAGTCAAATATTTAAACTCTAAGCTATTTTAATTTCTATACCCATCTTTATTGGAAAATACAATTTAAGTAGTTAGTTTTCTAAAATTTACAGTGACTATGTACAAAGCTGAATATATAAACTAATAAAATATGACATACTGGGAACAAACAGTACCTAGTTTCCTAGATGAAAGTAAAACATACACAATGAAGTTTTTAAAGCATTACTTTCCTAAAATTAGACCAGACTGCAAATTTACTAGCCCACAAGCTATTTTTATTAGATGGTCCATATAAGGTATCAACTTATTGTCAACACATGCATGGGGAGCCAAGAATGCAAATTCTCTTAATCTGCGTATGACTCTTTCAACATGAATCCTTAAATTGGCAATGCGCTTGGTTTCTATCACTTCAATTGGACTTAATTTTGTGTTTGAAGAGACACTTGGTGTCTCTTCAACTTTAGCAACCAATAAATGTTCTATATGTTTAAAACCCCTATCTGCCATGATAGACACCTTGGGAGGAAGCATACACAAAAACCCACTGTTCTCTATAATAACTGCATCAGATGTTCGACCACCAAAAGCATTAGAAATGAAATTAATAATGCCATCAGGAGTACAAGATATTAAATATTTTAGTGTATTACACTTCTTATACTCTGACCAAGTTAAAGATTGTTTAATAGAATCTAAAGGTTTTTCTATTTCAATCTCTAAACAATCAATAATACATAATACATCACTGTATCGAGCTCGAAAAGCTATTGGTAAATTTGATTTTATGCTGTTAATGTTGGGTGTCAGTATAAGCTTTCTTACATATTTACTAATGATTGGTAATGATTTTGAAAAAATTCTTGATGCATATCTCTCACTTATACCAAAATCATCCCCTAGTAGTGTAATGAATGCCCTGTTCTAATTTTTTTTTAAAGTTAAAAAAATATTCCAATTTGATAACTTACAATAGTTTTGTAATAACTGAAAAGTTTTTAAATTGATATTCAATATCCTGCACTTCCTCATCATATGATTGATGATCACTTACACAACCAGCACTATAACTACTATAAACAGATTCTTCACTTTCAGACTCAGTTTTAGAGGTATCAGATCCAGATTCGTTTTGTGGACAAAAGGTTGGTACATTGAGTTTCAGTGGTGATGTCCCAATATATCTACTAAAAACTATGTTTAATGATAAAGTACTAACAGAATCACCACAATCTAACTTGCATTGTACACTTTTACTCCTGAATTTTATGTGAGTCTGAGTTGAAATATCACGTTTTTGATTGGTTTCAATGACACTATCAATTTTTAGAGTGTCTATATCATTTTGCAGAGTACTCCCAAAACATTCTGAAGACTGTGAAGAAGTTGAAGCAACTGCATCCTCAATTAATTGATGTTTAACCCTCTTAAGTGCTGTTATTCTAGGATAATGAGAATGTGCCCTTTTCCTATCTGGTTGACAATTAAATATGTGAGGGACAACATTTAATTTCATCCTCTTTTGGCCACCCATAAGTTTGAATTTAATATAGTTTTCCATATCATTTTCCAACTGAAATAGAATATTATATATTAAATTATTATTTTTATCTTTTATATATATATATATATATATATATATATATATATATATATATATATATATATATATATATATATATATATATATATATATTGTAGGTAGATAACATGAAAGAGTTCGAATAGTTCATGTGATTTTCGAATACCTATTTATATACATTAGGTATTTATTTTAGGTTATGAACATAAAACTTTATTACTATGATTACCTTATTTTAATTTTACAGTAAAAACAGTTCTAGAAAAATACTGTCTAGGTAAATATCATTCAATATGTAATGTACATCTACCAAATATAGGTACCAAGAGTTCTATCAAAAAAAACACATGATTATTTGTTTAAAGAAAACTATTAAGCAGACAACAGATATTAAATACTTACATTAAAATGATCTTCACATACATGAAGAGCTTGAGCAGTAACTGAAATATCCCTTCGACAGGCACGTAACCAGTTTAAACGCCGTTTTTTATCGACTGGTAATCTAATAAATATTTTGTTGGGGGTTTTAATGGTTGTACTTTTACACAATGGTACGAAACAACACTTGTAGTATTTACTTTTACTTTCCATAGTAAAAACACGCACAATTCAACACTCCTTCAAAAACTGTATCAAACACCAATATAAAGAAAATAGTTTATACTTTTATACAAGACAGGAGACCTGACATACAGACAATACCACCAAGTGACGTTACAAGGGTTGGCGCGCTTTTTCGATCGTTTGAAATTATTTTTATACACGGAAGATTTTAAATTTGTATTGCTAAGTCATTATGAGTTTTTGAGGCGTGAAATTTTGGAAATCTTATTTTTAAATGAAACTGAACGTTATTATATAATAAAAAAAAATGTGCAAGTTCCCTATTGTAACGACATATATGTGGATATAATATTAACGATTTACTTTTCAGGTTCTTGTTTTGAGATATATACTCCCTACCGCAAGTTTTTAAATGTTTTCTTTTATTCAAGAAAGTGGTTGAAATTTCATTTTGAGTCGAAATTAATCTGACATGACTGGCTGGACTGGGAGAAGTGAGGTTAGGTTCAGTTTAGGCGGTGTTGTGTTTGTTTGATTCTTGCAAGAACAACTGAGGCAAAAAGTATTAATATGGCTGCGTTTTACGGACATTTGCTGGTTTTGGAGGAATTAGAGAGGATAGATATCCGACGCTCACAACGGAGGATAAGAAGAATGTTACGGGATACTCAAAATCCTTTTTTACTAAGTGATGCTCAATTTAGGCAGCAATTCTGCCTTAATAAACAAGCTGCAATTATTTGATAATGGTATTAAAACCATATCTGAGGTGGGTGTTTATGCCTCTAGGATACCCAAAATGTTTTGGGTAAGTATTACTAAGCTGCAGTAAATTTAAAAATATACTAGAATATAACCACTTAGTCAAAACTTCTATACATTTTAGGTACTCTCAGTTTTACATTTTTATGGTGTTGGGAGCTACCAACGTGGCCTAGCTAACAATTTTTTAATATACGTTAGTTAGTCAAGCCTCAGTCGCAATATTACTGAGGTCACTAATTTCTTAATGAGGCATTTGACAAGAAGATGGATTAAATATCCAAGAAATGGTGTGGAAAGAAATTAAAAAAAAGCCTGGTAATATTGTGATTAATATTATGGATTTATCCCTTAAATGCATGATTTTTTTTATTGATGTCAAATATCAAAAAAGGTCTTTAGCGAAGGCTTAGAAATAATGAAAAAATAATAAAAAAAATTAAGTTTAATTTTAAACATTTGATTTTGACAATAACAGGTTTGTTGCCAAAATGCTACATTGTGCATAGAAGGTCAGGTTAGGATATAAAATATATATTGTTAATTTACATGAAAATTATAAAAACAATTATTATTTTTATTGAAACACAGTGCCACAACACATTTCTGACATTTTGTATGTGTAAACCCCTTACAATTGGGATATTTACACCGTTGTTTGTTATCCTCTATAGTCGGCCAGTGTCCATATTGGTCCCTCCTAATATCTTTGGGGGAATGTACTGAGCTGGCCCTCTCTTTTTCTTGTCTTGGATGTCAGCTTCCAATGTACTTGGTCCCCCTCTTTTTGCTGTGGCTGTGCTCATCTTGCACAGACACTCTGCAAGTTCTGTGCGAAAATCTGCTTGTGTTAAAAGCTTTGCCTGTGGGTTCTTAGCAACCGTCGCTCTTTTATAGAGTATCCAGGAATTGGCAACTGTTAAATCAAGTAAATGATAAAATAGCCGGAGGTACCATTTCCTACTTTTTACAGAAACTCTGTATCTTCCAATATGGCTGTCCATGAGATCAACCCCTCCCATATGGCGGTTATATTCTTTAATTACAATTTTTTTCGCAGTCTTATCAAAGCGTTTTATTTTGTCTATAGGAGATACACCTGCAAAAGTAGAAAGCAAGACGACATTTTTATTATCTTTCCATATTGTAGATAAGATATCTATGCCGTCAACCGTTGCAGTATATTCATGACTGTCACCACGGGAGCAATTCTTCATATCCGTATCTGTTGGTAATTTGCAATATGGTATCCGTTGCCTTTGAACTGTTCCCAATGATAATATTCCCTTTTTGGCATTATGTACAAGCAGCGGTATACCTGTATAATAATTATCATGATAAAGACGGGAATTTTGATGCTCTGGAATAATGCGAGCCAAGCGAACAACTACATTACCGGATGCTCAAAGATCGGGTTCTCCTTCTAATTGTACTTGAGAATTTTCTTGCCCGGTGTAAATTTCAAAATTATACGCATATCCAGAAACTCCTGCCAGCACAAACAATTTGAATCCCCATTTATACGGTTTTTTTGGCAAGTATTGTTTCATATAATGACGAATTTTGGTGGAACACATTTGCTCATCAATGCTTAGATGTTGTTCAAGTATTACACTGGAAAATTTTTTTTTAAGTGTGTTAACTAATGGCCTTATCTTGTGAAGTCTGTCATGTCCAGATTCAGAAAAACGTATGAGGTTGTTCTTATCATTAAAGTGTATGTATCGCTTAATTTTCTCGAATCTATTTAGAGACATAGTCTTTTTTACTGGTTCAAATGGAAGCTTCTCACTCCAGTAGGAGCGTACATTAGGCATATCGACCAATGACATATATATATATATATATATATATATATATATATATATATATATATATATATATATATATATAATTATACCAATGAACTGTCTAATGTCAACAGAAGTAAACACTTCGTTTCTTTCTGGTTTGGTTTGTACGGCATATAAATTTGTTTCATTGGTAATGTGCAACAGCAACTCGTCCGTAAATAAGTAAGTAAAAATTGATACGGCGTTTCTAATTCCATCACTTGTTGATCCAAAGTTGTGTTTCCATGAAAGTGCAATTGATCATCATTGAGACGAAGTCCTTTCTTCTTCCAAGTGATGTGTTCTGTAGTAGCCTTCTTTTTATTTATTTTAGATTCTTTTTTATTTGTGCCTTTAGAAACCTTTTCATTTGTGTTTTCCGTTTGTTTTTTTGAGTTACTCGTAGATGGCAAGCTTTCATTCTCCTGGATGATTTGCTCACTTTCTATCATTTTCATATTTTCTGTTGTGTCTATATCCTCTGCCATTTTTAGCCCCACACACGTTTCTTCATCATATTCGTCATCATAGTTAGGTACAAATTCAGGGTCTGCAATACTATCTGTGTCGGAGAAATCACCTTCATCTTCACTACTCAGGACAGTGAAATTTGCACAATATTCCTGCAGATCCTTTTCCGACAAATAATTCTGACGATGCATTCTGTAATAAAGAATCAGATGTAAATATTCTGTGTCAGGGATTCTTGAGTGCGCACTGTAGCAAAACGGCAACGAAGCATATTTTTCATTTTTCTCATGAATGCGGTAAAAACAACAAGTGAGCATAATAAAAGTAAAAAGTATATACCTTACCTACTAACTAGGATATTTTTTCAATAATAAATCACTAATATTCTAACTAGATACGACTCACAAACTTTAACAAATATTACACGACCTTACAGGTTAGCTGTCAAACAATTAAATGGGTCTAAGTGCATGCTTATGCCATCTGTGCAAAAAGTGCCAAACTCTTTTATATCTACACTATGTAGACTACAGGAAACGCCATGCAGTTACTTTAAATTCGAATCAGAATAGACATTTCATTCAATCGTTTCCCTACGTTGCCGAACGGCAACACTATGCATTTAAGGGTTATATATATATTATACTATATAAAATATTTTTTAAAGGTTTCACAATGTATTTCATATGCAAGAAATTATCGGACTTGTGGATGGAACCCATGTAGCCATAGTGAAGCCCAGAGAAAATGAACATATGTTTGTAAATCGAAAAGGATACCATAGTTTAAATTGTCAGATAGTAAGTATTACAAATTATGAACTAGGTAAATTTCTACAATAATTATTTGTTTTATTGCAGATATGTGATGCAAACATGAACATAATAAATATATTTGCCCAGTGGCCGGGTAGCACTCATGACTCATTTATTTGGCGTGCAAGTCGAATTGGAAGAGCTCTGCGTGCTAATTATGATAATGGTTAGCATGATGACAGAATAATGGGTATGTGATTATTTGTATATTTTATTGTATATTATCAAGGTAGCTTATTTTTATACTGATATTTAACAGACTAAAATATTCATTGTGATTTTTTACAGGTGATTCAGGGTATCCATGTCTTCCTTGGTTATTGGTACCATTTGTTCATCCGAATACACCAAGGCAAGAAAATTTTAATGACAGGTTCAAAAGGTCTCGAAGTGTAGTAGAACGGTGCATTTGACTCCTCAAAGGAAGATTCAGATGCCTTTTAAGGGATAGGGTGTTACACTATTCACCACATAAGGCCGCAAGAATAGTTTTAGCCCGTGCAATCCTGCATAACATTGCCAGTCATTATAGGGTAGAAGACCCAATCCCCCTTTGGGACGAGATTGATCTTGAGCCACTTCCAGTTCCTATCTTAGGCCAACAAGATATTGTACTATGTATACTTGTAATATTTTAACCCTATACCGTGCAATTTTTTATTTCGTTTCCAAAAAAATCTGGACAATGTAATTGTGTCTACAAAACAAGGAAAAAATAAAAAAAAAATTTATTATATACAAAAATGTTGTGACAGATCTGTTACATTGGGCATCAAAGTGAAAAACTCAGTTCTCGTGAAATTTTACAAAGCAGTTATTATTTTTGTTCAAACAAAAATGTATACCACACTTAGAACATTTTATGAAGGAGACTGACTTACATGTTGGTAATAACGACAAATATAACTGTCCATAGCGTCAACTCCACCCATATGAGCATTATATTCAGGAACCAAACTTGGACATTCAATGGTAACGTACTTATGTTGCTTCTTGTCCCAACGTTGGCCTCAGTTAATGGCATTTTACCTTTATATGTTGATAGGAATGTAACAGGTTTATTATCCAGCCAAATTACTGAAGATACCTCAACACCGTCAATATCACATACGAATTCATGAGAAGATCCTCTGGGTTCTTTTTTTAGTTGCTGGTCAGAAGGTAGCTTACAGTTAGGTAATCTCGATCGTCTTACCGTTCCCAACGAGTAAATACCACGTTGCAATAGGTAGACCATCAAAGGTATCGAAGTATAAAAATTATCAAAATATACTCTGTAATTTTCATTACAAGGTATTATTCGGTAAAGTCTGACAACAACGTTGGCACTTGATCCCAAGTCGGTTTATTTATCTCACGAAATTTCGGATCGTTTTCTGAACCTGTATAAATTTCAAAACTAGATGAAAAACCATCCGTTCCACAGAGAATATACAATTTGTATCCCCATTTATGGGGTTTCGCTGGAAGATATTGCTTCATATGGTGTCGAGCTTTGGTGGCATATAGCTGTTCATCAACAGATAAATATTTTTGAAGAGGAACTGACTGAAATTTTCTGTTGAGTTCGTCGACAATGGGCCGAAGTTTATGTAAAAAATCATGATTAGGATGATCTCTTGGTACCATCAAATTATTGTCATTAAAATGTAAATATTGGCGAATTTTTTCGAATCTTTTTTGAGGCATAACTTTTTTTATCTGGGGAAGTCCTAAACCATTGGACCAGTAACTTCTAACGTTTGGCATTTTTACTAACGACATGTATATACAGACGCCAATATATTGTTTTATATCATTAGTAGTAAGCATCGCAGGTTTACTAGGATTAGTTTGTGTCGAATACACATTAGATTCCGTGGTGATTTTTTCAAAAAGATTATCACCAAATAAATACTTAAAGAAGCTATAAGGTGTTGAGAGATTAAGAATATTTTCAGGAAGCTCGGATTTTCCCCTGAAAACTGAGAAGTCTTCGTTCAGAATTAAATTTTTCTTACGCCATTTTATTTTTGAATAATTTTCTTCCTTTCTGGTATCTCGCAATGACACAGAGACAGATGGAGGATCGTCAGTATTATTCACGGAATTAATTTCACTATCTGAATACTCACTACTGGTTGATTCTTCTGGTTGTATTACCCTCGAGCTCGTCCTCACTATCTGTCAAATTGAGGATTGCTTCCTCAAGTTCCTTTTGAGTAAGAGGTCTGAAGCGGTTAGACATGGCTAAAAACCTGCAACAAAAGTATATTTTGTTCAAGCACCAGCAATTCAAAAATAACCCACAAATATTTCAAATAGTTACTCTCATGCGCAATGTGTCAGATATGTAACAACCTATTTCAATTCCATTCTCAGTGGAAACCTGACTAGTATTTGTTTTAAAAATAATGCATTGAAAAAAAAGACATACATACCTTATACAAAATAGATAAAACTGCAACACAATAACTTGTAAATAACACCCACAAAACTAAATTCTTTGTACAAGCTTCCGGACGTGCTAATCCTGTAAATGCCGATGCGAACAATATGAATTTTATTTAAAACTTTAACCTTTCCGGAACCGTGCTATAAAAACTTAGGTTGCAGGCCGTGCGGGGTAACTATGGTACCCCACTAAAATACTTTAATAATTCATTTAAATTATACATTATTGTTTGGAAAGTTATATAATAAAGCGCTAGTCACTGAAATAATTTGTTTTTATTATTAAAAAGATGTACATTTTTTTTATTTTACCTGTAATTACAATAATATGATCTTATTTATCATTTTTACAGTCAGGGCAAAAAAATGTTTTAGTTTCTTCTCGATGTATGTTGTATATGGGTTTTCTGCATGTACTACATGATATTTTAGTCTTTCTGTCCCGTGTTCTGGCACAAAAGCTGCATCTTCGATTTGTATATTGTTGAATGTATCTGGCAGGGGTTTCTGACACAGTGGCATTGCTATTAGAGAGAAATAAATCTATTGCACTTTTTACAGTTTTGTGAAAATTTTTATTATTCTGTTTCCGGTGTAGAACGTTTGGGAGTGAAAGTTCTTCTGCCAAGTTTTGTAAAAAAATTCTTCGCCTACTTCGGTCATTACTCTTCCAATCGGGAAACTTTTTAGTAAATATAATATAGGCATTGAGTGCAGCCATATCAATAATTTCCATAAAAATCATAAATGGCCATCTCCTAGTTGAACGAACACATGTATATTCTCTAGTCATTTTATCTCCGGTGTCAACTGACCCTTTGGTTTTATTGTAGTGTCAAATAATTTCAGGCTTACGTTTTTCTTTTTCATCAGAGGATATTTCGTCGCTGTGAAACTGTGTCGATAACAAAATGACAGCTTTCTTTTTTGTAGGTACATAGGATACTAATGTGAGATCATTAGAAAATCCAAAAATAGAGGAACGTTCTTCGCGCGCAGAATTTGGAGCAAATTCAGCAGGAATCTCTTTTTTGTTGGCCCTTAGAGTTCCCGTAATTGTAAGTTGACGTCTTAGCAGTTCTTCGGCTAGGGGAACAGAGGTAAAAAAAATGTCTGTGGTAACTCCACGCCCTGATCCAAAATAGGGTTTAACCATGTCTAGAACTACCCTAAAACCCTGATTTATTTCTCGTTGATTTTCTATCATTCCAGTGTATATCTGACTGTTCAAAATATAAGCAGTATCAGAGTCCGAACAAACCCAAATTTTTATTGCATATCGACCAGGTTTACTTTTTATATAAACTCTAAAAGGACATTTTCCTCTGAATGTAGCTAATCTCTCATCGACTGTGATATTTTCACCAGGTGAATAATTATCAACGCAATTTTTTACAAATTGATCGTATGTATTGCGAATTGCTTGTAGTTTATCTTTTGTTTCTATTATTCTATTTGCTCTTGTTGAGGGGTCATCAAATCGCAAGTGTCTATATATCATTTTGAATCTATTTCTAGACATTACAGCAGTAAAGAATGGTTGTTTGAATAGTTCATTTTCGGCCCACATTTCCGACAAGTGGAGTTTTCTTCCGTGATTCCTCCCACTTGCTATAAGCACTGCAATGAAAGCGTATAATTAAGTAATTGTAACATTCTTCCAACGCATTTGATCATCAGGATGAGTTTCATTAAATTTTTCAGAATATACTTCTCCATGTCGATTTGTGTGAGTGCATATGTCAGCTAGCATATTGTCATTTAGATAGCATTGGAATGCTTCTTTTATTGAAGTTAGAGCCATGCTAAAACGAATTGCGAATTAATCAAAACATTTGTTTATTTTCAAAATGTATACTCACCTATTATTTTGTAAACCTTCTCGACAATTTAATATATTATGAGCCTTGCGCCTTGTAGGTGCAGGGGGTTGCGTTTTCCATTCATATCCTGATTTCGATTTTAGTATTTCCGCAATTGGCTCAAAAGTAGACTTTTCACTTTCGTTTTCAGAGACTGTAATTTCATCTAGAACTGTTTGTTGTTCTTCGACATTGTCGGTACTTTCTGATTCACTATCACTGATCTCGTATTCATCATTGTCACTCTCTTCTAAAATTCTACGTAATTACTCTTCAGTATAATATTTACGTCGCGCCGTTTTCTCCGAAATACACAAATACGTACCGCAAAGCAAAGAAATTACTACTAAGATCGACTAAAGTAATCTAAACCTGATTATTTTAGTCTAACAGTAATCTAAAAATAGAATATTGTTTACATTTCATTTCATTTCGTTTACATCATATTTGGCTGGCCGACGACAGGAATATACGCGTATGATTTCAATACGCAGCAGGCCGTGCGGGGTAACGGAGGTACCTCAAGGAATTTATTTCAATTTTACTATAAAATTGAAATTATATTTAATAATTTTTACAAAAACATGATTGGTAATATATTTTCTAAGATTACCTGGAGGGATAATGAAAAATAAAAATATTTTGAAAAGTTATAAAACAAA